>NC_081414.1:637394907-637727407 GCF_030272615.1 Cryptomeria japonica
CTACCTTGGGCATATAATATCAAAGGAAGGAATAGCAGTTGATCCAGATAAGATAAAGGCAATAGTAGAATGGTCGATCCCTAAAAGTGTTTCAAAGGTGAGAAGCTTTATGGGGCTAGCAGGGTACTATAGGAGGTTTGCGAAAGGATTCTTTAAGATAGAAAACCCCATCACCTCACTACAGAGGAAGGGTAAAAGGTTTATGTGGATAGAACAAAGTGATAAGGCATTCCAAATTTTGAAGGGCAAACTAACTTTAGCACCCATTCTAAAAGTACCAGATCCAAATGGACACTTCATAGTCGTAACTGATGCTTCTATCAAAGGTTTAGGAGGAGTGCTTGTCCAAGATGAAGGGGTAGTAGCTTACGAATCCAGGAAGCTGAAGACTCATGAAGTCAATTATGCACCCCATGACTTAGAGTTAGCAGCGATTGTGCATGCCCTACAGAAATGGAGACACTTCTTACTAGGGAAGCCCTTTAAGTTAAAGTCAGATAACCAAGGACTAAAGTACATCTTTACCCAACCCCACTTAAATGCTAGACAAAGAAGGTGGTCAGAGTTTCGAAGTGAATATGATTTTGAAATTGAATATATTAAGGGGAAGGAAAATAGGGTGGCAGATTCTTTAAGTAGGAGGAGACACTTGATGACTATAACAACATTCAAAACTTCTTTCAAAAGGCAAGTAATGGATGAGCAGGGACATGAACCATGGTATGAGCAAGTCAAATTGACTTTAGAATATGATCCAACTGATCCTAAGGTTGAAGGGTATACATTAGATGAAGATGGGTTGCTCAGATACAATAACAAAATCTATGTTCCTAATTCAAGAGACTTAAGGAAAGTAGTCTTGTCGGAGGCTCATAATGCCCCTTACTCGGGGCACCCAAGGGTTAACAAACTTTATATAGATCTAAAGAAGTTATGCTTTTGGCAAGGGATGAAGAATGACATAGTTAAGTATGTGGCTAAATGTTTGGAGTGTCAAAGAGTAAAGGCAGAACATAGACATCCAGCTGGATTATTACAATTACACGATGTACCTCAACACAAGTGGCAAGCTATTAGCATGGATTTTGTGCAAGGGTTGCCCATGTCACCTTCTAGGCATGATACAATAATGGTGGTAATTGACAAACTCACTAAGGTGGCACACTTTATACCAGGGAATCTAACAGATGATGTACCTACCTTGGAAAGACACTTTATTAATATTTAGGTTGCATGGAATGCCAGAGAAAATCATATCAGATAGAGATGCTAGATTCACTTCAAGGTTTTGGACAACTCTTCAATCAGCTCTAGGAACTCAACTAAATTTTAGCACTGCATACCATCCTGAAATCGACGGTCAAATAGAAAGGACAAATCAGAATTTGGAAGACCTACTTCGCATGTACTGCATGGACCAACAAAAGAAATGGGAAGATTACCTACCTCTGGTAGAGTTTTCTTACAATAATACATATCAAACATCTTTGGGAATGACACCTTTTGAAGCATTGTATGGCAGGCCATGCCAAACACCTTTGAGTTGGGATATTCTTGAAGATAGAGTAATTGTTGGACCAAATATGTTGAAGGAGATGGAAATGAAAACTAAGGAAATTAGGCAAAGATTGAAGGAATCCTCAGATAGGCAGTAAAGTTATGCAGACAAGAACAAGACACTAAGGGAGTTTGAGGTGGGAGAGAAAGTCCTCCTAAGGGTTAGGCCACACAAGAGTTCCATAAGGTTTGGGAAAAAAACTAAGCTTGCACCTCGTTATGTTGGGCCTTTTGAAGTATTGGAAAGAATTAATCCAGTTGCATACTGGTTGGCCTTACCTCCCCAGTTGAGCCGAATCCTTGATGTCTTCCATGTATCTCTTCTTAAAAAGTATGTACCTGATGAGAAACATATTTTGAATTGGGATGCTTTATAGGTCTAGGAAATGGGAGGAATAATGATAGAGCCATTCAAAATCTTGGAGAGGCGCCAATGCCAATTGCGCAACAGAGAGGTTGATCAATGCAAAGTACAATGGAATCAGTATGATGAAAAGAATGCCACATGGGAAGATACTAGGGAAATGCAACAGTTGTTTCCTTTTTTGTTTTAAACTAATCATGAACTATAGACTCTTTTGGATAAATTCAATAAGTGCATCGAGATGATACACAAATTAAGGGGGGGAGGATGTCACAACCCTTCTTTATCACTTTTTAATTTGATACAATTCGATTATATTTTTTTATTGAGCTATTGAAAATAATTGAATGAATATTATAAAAGAATAAATAATGGACCCACATACACACTTGGAGAATATAATTCAAATAGGCATTATTTATTTATTCTTTTTCCCATTCCCAATTATGGCACATGTTGTAGGAGAAATTAGAAGCTTCTAGAGGAATCTTCAATACCTTGCATGTAACTCCCTCACTAGGATATCAATCAATTTTGCATGGGCCCAATATTGGAAAAAGAATCTCATTCTTAGTTAATTTCTCTAGATAGTGCAATTAAGGGATTTTTCCTATATATTGTATGCAAGTTTTCAAAAGAGGGAGTTGGTTATTCTTTGAAGAAAGTTTTCTCAAATAGTTGTTTTAGTAGTCATATTTTCATTTTGGAGAATAGTTAAGTTTGCTTTGAAGAAATTTTTCCAAGCTTGCAAGGAAGGATCAAGGGAGGCTAGTTGAAGAATTCAGAGGGGATTCTACATCAAGTGCAAGTATCTAGGTTCTTTTCTTCTATTTATTTGAATCATGCATCTTGTTCTTGTTGTGATTTAGATTAATAAAATCTTGTTTCAATTTCTTGTTGTGAATTAGATTAACTAAATGAAATCTTGTTTTAATTTCTTGTTGAGAATTAGATTTCTTGTTTCAATTTCTTGTTGTGAATTAGATTAATGAAATCTTATTTTAGATACTTGCTGTGAATTGGATTAGATAAATAAAATCTTGTTCAAATTCTTGCTGTGAATTATATTAAAGAAATAAAATCTTGTTCCAAACTCAAAATCTTCTATCTCTGTAAATAATTTCTTTGTCTATGCATATAATCATTGTATTAAGAAATCTCGCTATGTGATATAATATTTCAAGTAGGAATTCTTCTTAGATTATTTGTATAAAATCCCTGTGGAAATATTATCTTGTTATTTATTTATTTTTAGAAATCTCTCTCTGTGAATATCAATTTCTTGGAAATCTCTTCAAAAAATTTATTATCTCAACATAAGACAAATTTGTTGAATATGATTACTGTGAAATCAAAATTTAAGCATTTACCTATCTCTATGATAATTTAGTTATCTGTATATTATTGAAACAAATTTCTCTATCTTATTTCATCCCTGTGATTAAATTCTTATTCTCATTTTTACATTAACATTTTCTTATACATATATCTTTTTATATATATTTCTCTCTTATATTATTAAATAAATTGGAATGAAAAAACCATATATATATATATATATATATATATATATATATATATATATATATATATATATATATATATATATATATATATTCTTTTGTTCGGGTCAGAAAGGTGTCGAAGCTTTTACCTTATTTTAGAGAACAAATCACTGGGGGTAACTGGGGCTAAAAAAGGGGGAGGGAGTACAAAGTCCTAGTGATGTTGTTGATGCGAATCATCTGAGTTATTCACTCAATAAATACATAATGAATTTTTGTTCTGAAGATGTTTTTGAAAAATTGGCCATAATATGGTTGCTTCCTTTTTAATTAGCAGCCATCCTCTATTATATATCCATTCAAATTTTGTAAAAAAAAATTTGGCTCGCTAATTCTGGGTAGGTATTTCATTTTCATTTTCAAAATTATCAATATATTAGAAAAAAAGGTTGTCCTTTTTTTTGCTAGATATGGATAGGGAGGCATAGAATACACATGGTGAGCTACGACAATAGTTAAAGACCCTAACATAGCTAGGTTAAGATCTAATTGAGCATGCCATGAAGTAGTTAAAATCTCGTAAAGACCTTTATGTCCTTCCCCTGTAAATGGACCTTTATGAGCTTCCAAAATATCCTTGAGGTTATGACCAATAACCCAATTGGTTCTATACATATGACCAGCGATTAGAAAAAGAACTGCAATAGCCAAATGGTGGTGTGCAGTATTGGTCAGCCACAGACCCCCCGTTACTGGGTTGAGTCCTTCGTGAAAAGTCAAAAAATCAGAATATTCCGACCAATTCAGGGTGAAAAATGGGGTCAATCCCTTAGCGAAACTGGGATAAAGTTGAGCTAAAAGCTCACTATTTAAAATAAATTCATGAGGAAGTGGTATCTCTTTAGGGTCCACTCCAGCATCTAAGAGTTGATTAATAGGTAAACAAACACATATTTGGTGTCCTGCCCAAGATAGAGAGCCAAGTCCTAGTAACCCTGCTAAATGGTGGTTCAACATGGATTCTACATCTTGGAACCAAGTCAATTTTGGAGCAGGTTTGTGATAATGGAACCAACCAGCAAAAAGCATATATATATATATATATATATATATATATATATTATTAAAATTTATACAAAACAAAATATATATGAAATAGTACGAAGACATCCGAAGAATAAATTTCGTCCTTTGCATGGATTAATGGGCCAACACAAGGGGGGGAGTTATTACTACCGCTGGGAGGGATACCCTCCACTACCCTGCGGACATTGTTATGGCAGTGGCCGCAGGGGAGTGGTACCCTCCACTAACCTGCAGTCACTATTACGGTAGTGGCCGCAAGGTAGTGGAGGGGACCACGACGGCCCCCTCATCACTATGGGCATGCACCCGCAGGTCTGCAGTGGTGTGGGACCCATGGCCTCCACTCCCACTTTGCTTTAAAAAGCCACTACATAACATTTGAATTTTTGGCAATTGGATTTTTGAGATAATTTTTATTTTAGTTTAATAAAATTTAAACTTAGGTAATTTTAATTATCTTTAGTGAATTTATAATTAATTTATCTTTAGCAAATTTATAATTGTAAATTAAATTATATCAAAATTTATAATTAGAATTTTTCAATCTATTTAAGATCCATTGGGGCACTTAGTTGGCATTTTAGACTCATTAAGAGCAATTAATTCATATTAATATGATTTGAACCAAATGTCTAAGCTAATTGCTATTTTTGGGACCAGTGACTCTATAAAGTGATTATTCTCATGGTAGAAATAAAAGATTGCGTAACCTTGCATGTAACCTACACTATTCTTGCATCATGCGAATTACTTTACATTATTTGCATTTATTGACAACAAAGTTACATTTTCTTCGTCTTCATGCAAGTTACACATTTAATTATTAATATGCGAATTTCATAATTGTCATTATTATGCAAGTTATATTTCAAGTTTGAATATTAAATAATTTAGTTATGGGTTTTATTCCACGTGGTTCATCAAGTAGTTATTTCAATTAATTAAGCTTTGCAATGTCTAATTACATGTTCAATTCATAATTGTTACCAAGCATGATGTTTTTCATAGCTTCTTAGTTAGAAAACTAAATAAAGGAAGTCAAAAAACCAAATCCTAGCAGCGTTCGTTATTTACGGTGCCTCTGGGTCACGCTTACAGGTAATGTCATCGTGTTGAACTACTGCACTTAATGCCTAATAAAGCTGCATCAACGACGCCTATGTCATCATCCCTATAAATCATCGAGGAGTAATAAGGGACACTTGGAAGTTAAAATCCAAAGGGTAGGTAATCCCCCTTGGATTGATAATCTAATAAGATAATCCTTAAATGATTTTTTTTCATTCGCTGAGTAAAACCATAGTAAACCCCCTTTAGGGTTGATTGAGTGAAATGCTTTTATGAAATTTATTTAACCTCAAAGAGTTGTTGACGATTAACAATTGGGTCAAGGGTGACACTTATGATAGGTATTAGGATCTAATTGTTTTAGGCTACAAGCAATAGGCTATCTTGAGCCTTTTCTTAAGTGTTACCACTGTGGGTAGCAACCGCAGATAAACTATCTAGGACATTGACCCTAGAAAGGGTTGTGTACCCACTAATCAGTTTACATCAAACCATAGAGTAGAAAATAGAACTACATACTTTACGCCTTGATCTCGTGCCGGAACGGGTATGTAGGCAGTCTAGGGATGGAGTTGTCCCTAGTACTCAAGCATTCGTGGATGGGGTCTAGGTTTTGGTAAGAAGAAAGATTGAGAAGAATCCTAATTTGAAAGATAAGTATAATAAAAGGAAAAAGTAATTCAATGCATACTCGGAAGGAATCCCATATGGATTCGCTTGACTTCTTGAGGCTTTAAGCCAAATTATGAGGCCGAATTCAAGCTTGTATTATGTTATTTTGATTTCTCCTAAGGACGGCGACCTCAGTGCACTCCTATTAGAGGAGTGTGGTACTTAGTGAGTGACTCAGGACCCAAATAGTCCCGATGAGTCTGAGTCTCTGGCCAGAGCACCTCCTATCCCAATTGGATAGATGCCTACCCCATATGGGTAGATGCCTATCCCGTATTGGATAGATGAAACCTTCTGCTCCATATGGATAGATGTCTAACCCGTATGGCTAGATGCTCATCCTGGATGGATGAATACCTAATCCTAATGGATGGATGCCTAGAGTATGCGATTGAATCAAACACAAA
The DNA here is from genome assembly GCF_030272615.1 of Cryptomeria japonica. Taxonomy (NCBI): domain Eukaryota; kingdom Viridiplantae; phylum Streptophyta; class Pinopsida; order Cupressales; family Cupressaceae; genus Cryptomeria; species Cryptomeria japonica. The sequence continues at coordinate 637,401,567 of NC_081414.1, forward strand.
TGATTATAGTAAACAAAACAAAAAAGTGGTCAAATTTTGTTGGGTTAAGTAAGGTGGGTTATTACACTATGCATGCAATACAAAATGATATTAAAGCATCCACCATAACACAAGTATTTATAGTGGAAAACCCAACTAGGAAAAACCACGGTGAGATGGGACTCACAAGTTAACTATCTGCAGTAATAGGTAACTGACCAGTTAAGGTTTACAAAGTGCTCTTCTAGGAATGAATCTTGTTAAAGATCCCAAAAGCTCTATTAAAAGCTATACCCTATTAAAGGTACTACCCTATTAGGAGTAACCTCAATAGAGGATTTTAAACCCAAACTAATGGATCACCTAGTAAGAGGATTTGTACAATGAAGCTTGTTAGAGCTTACCAAGCTAAGGGATTTAACTGTTGTAGTGATTAGAAAACAACAGGTGGTGTGATTTAAAAATAGCACATATTTCTTTTATAGATCCTCTTCTGCTCACTCAAAACTGCATCATCGACAAACTCTACAATTCCTTTGATAAATCTCATCAACACATCACTTGTATCTTGCATCATAAAAATAGTTCATCACAATGTCATTTTATATACATTAGATCTCATGTTAGATTTGGAATCACATCACAATTTCCTAGGTGCAGTGTATCTGGACAATGTTGCATAACACGTCACAGATTGCCATCAAATCTTTTGGTTAGGGTTAACTCATCACGACTGGTGATAACTTATCACACAATCAGTGAAACCAGTTGGATCATCGATATCGGTTAAGAGTTAACCTCTTCCAACTCATAGACTGATTGTTCTCCATTTGCTTCCTTGTTGATCTCTACAGTATCTCCAAGATGGTGTCATGTCATTCTTACATATACCGGTTGTCTACATATACTGGTTAGATACCTTTAAACCGATTAGACTTCTCTATGAAAATGATACCAGTTTGTTATACAAAAGACTTAGGAGTAGTACAGGTTTGTCTTAACTAAGATGACTATGACATTGTGAACATATGTGTGTGTATATATGTGCCATCAATGATAACACATAAAGTCATCCATTACAAAAATAATCATCAAGCCAATACACCTACCATCATAATAAGCCATATAACAATCTATAATATCATCATCCACATGGAATAGTAATGTCAAATGCAATATAATATGTCCAATATCCATGATAAAGCATATAAACCACATATAAATCCACAATAGTCTAATCCAAGTATCACAAGATAGTCTATGCTATGAAAATAGTCTATCGAATCACAAAAGGAAAAGATAAATCGGGGAGGGACACTAAATCCCAGAGATGTAGAAGTATTTTTATTTTGAGAACACCACAGATGAAATAAAGGTGATATATACCTGTACTTAGTTGAAAGGTCATGCATCTCTTTGGTGGGAACATTTGTAGGTTGATAGACAGAGAAGAGGCAAAGAAAAGATCAAAACATGGGAGTGGATGGTTGCCAAGTTAAAATCAAAGTTTATGCTAGCTGATTACCAAGTAAATTTATTTCGAAAGTTACAAAACTTGAAGTAGAAATAATCTAGTGTTAAGGAGTATACCGAAGCATTTTACAAGTTCAATATCAAATCCAGACAAGTCGATGATGAGGTTGAATAGGTTGTGAGATATTTGAATGGATTGTGGATGTCTATACAAGGTGAACTCAATTTGATCAAGTTGCAGAGTGTTGAACAAGCTTACCAGTATGCCTTAAAAGTAGAAGAGAAGTTGAAATAAAGACATGAGTAGAGACAAAGAGATAGAGGTGGAAGGTTTTCCAGAGAAAGTGTTGGTTCTCAAATCAACAAATTGGAAAATTCTATGAGTATGTCTTGCTCAATGATCAAATCTTCCAATTGATTTTGCCAACTAATAGAGTGAACCTTTTGAGGTTACTAACTCCTCACTTCAAGCTCTGGAGGACCTAGGCGGTTATAGCTACTCACCAACTGATCTTCTTACTTGGTGATTTCTATAGTAGATATGTATTTTGTACTTTATACCTCTGTTGTTTATCTCAAAGTGGCATATATCTTCGAGATAAATTATCTAACTGTTCTGATTATTTTAACTTCTCCTACTTCTTGATTGCTTTAATCCAACTCCTACTATACTTCCTTTTAACTGTTTCTATTTTGAATCCTACTTATACCTCCTATAACAATAAAACTGAAAATGAATTGATTGATCCTGAATTGAATTTAATATTCAACTAGACCAGTGCCTTATTTCTTTTGGGCAATAGAGTCTTTCACTTCCAAACCCTATATATAACTCTGAAAGATAATTTTTAAATCCTCCCTTGGATGGATCTGTCAATTACCTAGCCCTGAATATTATAATTAGATGTCTTCAATTATAGTTAGTCTAATTGAATTTAACTCTCATAGAAAGACCAATCAGAATAAAATGCAAATATCTTCCTTTTGTCTCAGATTCACTCTATATTTTTCTAACTTGCAATTATAACATAAAATATTCCCACAAGGATTTAAGCTAACAACCACTTGCTTCAAATGGTTATGATAGAGAACTGGTCTTAAAATGAGAGAGTCCACAACACAATTTGAAAATAGAAGAACTAGTTCTTGTATTGCTTGAAAATATTTATTACAATAGTGATAATACCCTTACAGTATCATATATTACAAGATTTGATATTATATCTCCTAAAAATCCATTCTTCTCCCTCGATGTTTTACATATAAATATCCTATATTAGGGTTACTTCCCTTCACTTCAGCCATCATGTCTTCTAGTTTGGCACCTTTCTGCTTTGTCGCTACTGGAAATTATCTTCTTCTTTTTTTGGGCAGAGGTTATACCGATAAGTAGTTATTATTGGCATTCTACACTCTAATGAGAATTGATGGTGCTGTCATTGATGGAAACCTTCAGGCAACCATCTGGCATTCATCTGGTAAACCACCAAAAGATCACCGGAGGAGCATATGCATCATCTCACTGACATGATCCAACAAACTAAGGCAACCTTGAATGACAGCAACAGATTCATGTCGAGTTTAAATTTGGTTTTGGCTTACATATTTCAGATTGTAACCAACTGGTTACAAACTTTGAGGTGACATTTTTGCACTTGTTTGACAATTTTTGACAACCTTTTTCATTGATGTCAAAGGGGGAGTAGTGGATAGAGAAAAATGATTATTCAAAGGAGATCATATGCTCAGGGGGAGCACATCCTTTTGGTAAATTTTTGGACTTCACTTTTTGGAACAATTTTTGGATTTTTCTCATGAGTGTTGCCTTCAATGCCAAAGGGGGTGACTGTTGGCATTCTACACTCTAATGAGAATTGATGGTGTTGTCATTGATGGCAACCTTCGGGCAACCATCTAGCATTCATCTGGTAAACCATCAGTAGGCATCGGCACTGGCATAGACATCTACATACACCGATAGTGGAAAAAATGCATACTGGCACCCTAGCCGATAGGGAATAAACTTTTGTTTATTGTATTTAATATAATTATCTTTTGTAAAGCCAACATGGCATATTGCAAAAGACTCATATATATGTATGAGATCTTATAGGTCATTTTGTATGGTAGAAGATAACATGAATGGATAATATTTTGTATAAGGAGATATAGTTGACAGTGAAGGTTTTTGGTTATAAAATGAGCTTAAACTGTTATTGAATCTGGCATAGTTGATGCTACTTTGAAGTAGTATATTGTATTGAATTTCATAATCCACTTTTGTAGTCAGTGAGACTCTTATTGATCAGTGAGCTCTAGGAAGTTGGCCTTCCTGCATTTGCAGGCCCCTCATTGTAAGTAATATTTATTCATTGGCCAGTGAGTGAATATTGTGGGTCACAAATCCCACCGAGGTTTTTCCCACACTGGGTTTCCCCATTAAACATCTTGTGTTATGGTGTGTTTTCTATGTTGTCTTTACTGTTCCTATTTACTGCACTAATTCTTATTTACCGATACACTCTTTTGGAATGCAAAGTTCTTAATAAGGTTAAATATTCTGCTAACCGGTCAGATACTGATTCACCCCCCCTCTCAGTATCTTTGGGACTATCATTAATCTTGATAGTTATTACATCGGCAACAAAGCATACCGACACTCCAACTGACCTGGGATGGACTTTTGTTTATTGTAATATAATTATGTTTTGTAAGATGACATGGTATATTATAAAAGACTCATATATGTATGAGATCTTATAGGTCCTTTTGATAGTAGAGTAGAGGAGATGATAATTGTTTAGTGGCAGCAAAGGTCTTTTGATAAGGTATCTATCTAAGCTTAAACTGGTACTGAACCTGGCATTAGAGATGTTATTTTGAGCAGTATATTGTATTGGATTTAATAATCCATCTTGTAGTCAGTGTGACTCTTCATTGAGCAGTGAGCTCTAGGTTGTTGGCCTCCCTGCATGTGCAGGCCCCTTATTGTAAGTAGTATTTATTCATTGGCTAGTGAGTAAATATTGTGGGTCACAAATCCCACTAAGGTTTTTCCCACACCGGATTTCCTCGTTAAATATCTTGTGTTATGGTGTGTTTCTATGATGTCTTTATTATTTCTGTTTACTACAATAATTCTTATTTACCAGTACACTATTTTGGGTTGCAAAGTTATAAATAAGTTTAAATATTTCACTAACTAGTTAGACACTGATTTACCCCCCCCCCTCTCAGTGTCTTTGGGACTGTCATTGAATCTAACAATTGGTATCAGAGCATGGTCCTCTATTTGCAAATCCTAACAACTTGAGAGAGATTCTAACACCGGTATAGATGGAGAACTTAAGAAAATAGTTAGAAGGAGCTCTTGAAGATTTTGATGCAAAAAATTTGAAGAACATCAAACTTGAAGAAGATTTGAGGACTGCTAAGGAATTCATTAAAGGACTTCAAGAAAATATGGTTATAGCACAAATTAAGAGAAAGGAACTTCATGAGAAGATGTAGAATGATGATGATGAAAAGGAAACTCTTAGAGATATTGCAAATAAGTTGAGACAAGAAAACAGTAATATGAAGAATGAAATGCAAGATATGACTATGAGGTTATGTAAGGATATTGAAGACAAAAAGAAGAATGAAGAAGACTTGACTAAGAGTATTAATGATGCTGGAAATGAAAATCTCGGACTTGGTCATGAAAATGATATCTTAAAGAAAAATTTGATTCACATGCAACATGATAAAGATGAGCTTGTGAGACAAGTTGGAATTCTGGAAAATGAGTTAGTTACTGCAAATAAACACAAAGACAAATTCAAGAAAAGTTCAGAAGAACTTGATGACATTCTTAAAAGATAGAAACCTGACATAGATACAAATGGACTTGGATTTGAAAATGGAGAAAGTTTTGGTACTGCAAACAATCAAGATCAAAACAAACTGGTAAGACAACCTAATGCTTATAAATTTAATGGGGAATGTTTTAATTGCAACAAATATGGTCATAGAGAAAATTAGTGTAGATTTAGAAATAATTAGAATACAAACTCACCCACTGGTCAATGTTCCAAATGTAACAAATATGGTCATAGAGAAAATTAGTGTAGATTTAGAAATAATCAGAATACAAACTCACCCACTGGTCAATGTTCCAAATGCAACAAAGTTGGTCATAATTCAGAAAATTGCAGAATGAATGTGAAATGCTATGTTTATGGAAGATTTGGGAATTTATCTAATCAATGCAAATCACAAACCAGTCAAGGATATGGAAAGGCTATTTAGAGGAATAATGTAACTTGTTATGCATGCAACAAGATTGGACATATTGCAAAATTTTGTAGAAGAAAGAATGCACCGACAAACGATAAAGGATCTAGTTTAAAGGGCAAAGAAAAGTTAGATGAAGTAAAACAAGAATTTTCAAAACAATGGATTAAGAAGAGTGATCAAAAAACTGATGAAACTATCTCTGCACTGGTAGGAGATTCTTCATCTAACTGGGGAATAATCCTTAGGGGGTATTGCAACAAGTTCAAAAGCATGCATTCTACCCTCAGTTGATGGTGAGAAGATACATTTCTTCTTTACCAACATATGTGTTAAGTTTTCACTTAACCAATAAGCATTTAATGTAGTTTTAAAGAACCTTTTTGGCTATAAAGAATTGGGAAACCCTCATTTCAAACTCATCGAGCATTCAAACATCAGAGAGTGCGAAACTGAGCAAAGGAATTCTAAGGCGAAGCTGCGAAGTGTTTTTTAGGCATTCAGAATTTCGATTAAGAGGTATTTATGTTTGAAATGGCTTCCTCATCTTTTGTTCCAGAGTTTATTGCAAAACCTATCATTATGGAAAATGTCAAACACCCTAGACCCGTGTTTAAGATTATCCCCGAGATTGCAAAACAAGATGATTCTATCAGAGCTTTTTCAAAAATTCCAAAGGGTGTATCATTTGCAGAAGACCCTAGAATATAGATACATTGCAACATAGAAAACCTAGGGACTGAGGATCTAAAGAAAATATTCAATGAGGTTATTATTGATGGAAATGATGTGATTAAACCTGAACATAAAATTGTGGAAGACTTAGGTTTTGTAGAGATTCTGAACATTCCCGGATTTCCAAAGGAAGTTGAAAGACTTGTATTGAGCATAGTCCATGGAGAGTTCATGTGGTTAGAGTTAGTTTGCAAGATAACCAGGGAAACAATTAAGGCAGTTACTGGTTTACCTTCAACCGGTAGTAGACCTGATAAAACCAAGAAAATACCTAACAAGGGAGATATGGATTTAGCCGAAGCCACATCTGATAACAGGTCACTTAGAGTCAATGATGTTAAGAATATAAATGTGAGATATGTGATTATGGTACTAGGATACAAAGCAACTCATGCAAATAGATTGAATTTTGTTTCTAGCCTTTGTATTCATAGTGCACATGAGATGGTTAACAATAATGCTAAGATTAATGTGTGTGAATGGCTTAAAGATGAATTAATTGACAATTTGAAGAAGAATAAGGTAGACAAAAAAGGTACTTTCCATTTTGGAAACCTATTGGTATACTTGATGCTATACTTTAACAAAGAGATACCCAGCATAGGTCACAAAGATTTTGGTTATGACATCCTGGTAGGAAGATAGATATAGGAAGCTTTCACTGGTATGGGAACTGACAATGTTAAGAACATCACAGACTACTTCAAAACATTTCAAACTAAGATGAGAGAAAGAGAGAGACTACCATAGAGCATAATTGATAAGTATGACAAGGAAATCTATTTTATCATTAAGAGAGATGAAACTTGGATGAAAGAAGTAAGCCCTATAACTATTTGGGTTACTAAGATGGGATATGAGGTAGACCTATCTGTTCTGGAGACATATGCTAAAGCTCTACTTGGTGCACCAAGGGAGCCATATGATAAAGTCTTTGGTAATGCAAAAATTATTGAGAGTAATATATCTATGTAGAAGAGGACAAAAAGAAGAGAAAATTTTATCAAAGATGCCTTGAAGAAGGTCAACGAAATCAAATAAAATGTCATGAATATCAGTGGTATATCAGCAAGTGAGCTTGAAGGACTGTAACCTGAAGCACATGTTTCACTAGTTGTAACATCATCTAATACTGACAATGGTAAGGCTTCTGAGTTTAAAAGAGTAGAAAGGAAGAGAAAACCCTCACAGGTACACTCTCCTTCACCTAAGAAAATTAGGACACTAAGGAAGAAACAACAGGCAGTTAGGGAACCGAAGAAGAAGCTTACACCTAAGAAGAAATAGACACCAGTTACCCCACACTGAATGATCTACTAAATAAGATTACAGAGGAAGGTAATCTGTCTAATGTAAATAAACGGTATAATTATTCAAATGATTCTGACAAAAACACAATTGAAGAAAGCATTATTTTGCACTTAGATATTTACAAGAAAGTTTTGATAGAAGTAATTGATGAGATACCAAATGATTTATACATGATATTGGAAGCTAAAAGGATATCCGTAATGGAACTAGACAAGAAGTTTAAAGTTGAAGCACTCTTGGTTGTACATACGGTAAATTCTAAGGAAGAGATAGATGAGCTTATCTCTGAAGCTAACCAGTCAGTATTTGTTAGTGGATACCGGCAAGTGAGCCTGATGGCTAGAAGGGTTAAAGAAATTGCAAATGAGACTGTAGATAACTGGACATATTCTTTGTAGAGAAAGAAAAGCAAGAGGAAAGAAGTAGACCAAAAATGGAAAAGACATTAAAGGTATATCAGAAGGACAAGGGAAAAGGTAAAGTAGGTGGTGTAACCTCTATAAAGATAACAAATAACATCCCTCCACTAACCCAAGACACCCCTCCATTAGCACCTGCATCACCAGTTCATATAGCTAATCCACAAGACATAGCTACTAAAGGTATAACACTTGATGACACTATTCTCGAGTCAGAGATACTCTTTACCATGAATGTAGATACTCAGGAGGTAAAAATTATTGTGGACAAAGAAACTTCAGAGGTTAAGACATATAATGTTGAGGATAGCAAGATTTCAGAGAAACTAGCATAAACTATTGACTCTCAGGAAACTGAGATACCAACTCAAACAGAACAACCAGAGACTTAGAAACAAATAAAGGACAAGACAGTTAGCACAAGGCCACAGAATCTGAGAAACCGACAGTGGTACTAACAGAAAAACAATCTAAGGCAGAGGTTCATGTTGAGTCTATGACAGTGGCAGTTGTAGAGAAGCCTAACCAGACTGAGAAACCATAAAAGGTAGAGGTACAAACACAGACAGATCCACCAAAAGAAAAGATAAGTAAAGTGGATGCATTTGATGGAAGTAAAGAGGATATAGTGAAAGTGATTGGTCAAACATCTGTTGAAAAGAAACCTACAGCAAAACCAAGCACATCTATAGGTGAATTCAAACCCACTAATATTACAGAGGTACATTTGGATTCAATTAAAAGGATTGCTGATTGCAATGCCTTAGTATTTAAGGCAATTGATAACACACTACCCATTCTAAAGATGATTGCACCTAATTGTAAGATAGATCACATTAATGATTCTTTAGGGAAATTGGACACCTTTTCCAAATTCATTGCTGATAATGTAATAACTATAGATAAGGTGAATGAGGATACCATAAATGAGAGAGTTGACAAAGAGAAAAACACATTCTTTGAAAACACCATAAAGAAATGTACCAATCACTTGGATACACTTTTACTGGTACTCAATTCTACAATTTTGGATTATAAGGAGTTATATAGGGAAGCATGTAAACCTCATTGTTTAACAAAGGACATTGATGAGGTGATCAGAAAGACAAAAAGAAATTGATGACATCTTGGATAATATAATAGGTTCATTTGGACTTATATCAATTTTTGAGGAGAAGTTGGGAAAACTTGAGAAAGAGAAGGAAAGCATAAGGTCTAATACCTGGGAACTAAAGGATAAATAAACTTAGTCTAGGGTTAGATAGTCTTATTACTCAGAGAGTTGAAATATCTAAAGCAATAGTTCAAGGAGAGTGATCATTGGAGCAACAAATGCACTATCTCATCGGTATGATCTAGCAGACTAAGGCAACTTTAACTAACAGCAACAAGTTTATGCAGAGTCTGAACATGATTTTGGCAGACATCTTTCAAATTGTAACCAACCGGTTACAGATATTGAGGTAGCATTTTTGTACTCTTTTGATTATTTATGACATCCTTTGTCATTGATGTCAAAGGGGGAGTAGTGGTGAGAAAAATGCATGAATAGAGGAGATCACTTTCTCATAGGGAGCACATCTTTTTGGATTTCAATTTTGGATAACAGTTTTGATTTTTCTCATGAGTGTTGCCATCAATGCCAAAGGGGGAGATTGTTGGCATTCTACACTCTTGTGAGAATAGTTGATGTTGTCATTGATGGAAACCAACTGGCAACTCACTGACTATTGGTTTCTACATGCCCAAAATCACAAACTTCATACACTGGCAGACACCAGCACCAATAGGCACTTACACCGGCATTCAGATTAAATCGGCAACAAAGCATACCAACACTCCAACTGGCATGGAATGAACCTTTGTTTATTATAATATAATTATCTTTTGTAAGCCAACATTGTATATTGTAAAAGACTCATATATGTATGAGATCTTATAGGTCATTTTGATAGTAGAGTAAAGGAAATGATAATTTTTTAGTGGCAGCGAAGGTCTTTTGATAAGGTATATATTTGAGCTTAAACTGGTACTAAACCTGGCATTAGAGATGTTGTTTTGAGTAGTACATTGTATTGGATTTAATAATCCATCTTGTAGTCAATGTGACTCTTCATTGAGCAGTGAGCTCTAGGTTGTTGGCCTCCCTGTATGTGCAGGCCCCTTATTGTAAGTAGTATTTATTCATTGGCTAGTGAGTAAATATTGTGGATCACAATCCCACCGAGGTTTTTCCCACACTGGATTTCTTTGTTAAATATCTTGTGTTATGGTGTGTTTCTATGTTGTCTCTATTATTTATTTTTACTACAATAATTCATATTTACCGGTACACTATTTTGGGTTGCAAAGTTATAAATAATTTTAAATATTCTTCTAACCAGTTAGACACTGATTCACCCCCCCCCCCCCAAGTGCCTTTGGGACTTTCATTGAATATAATAGTGTTCAATAGAATACCTACAAGAATCCAAGTCAATCTCTGGGAAAAGAAGACTAAGTAATATGTTACATATATTATGTTAATGGTGGGGATGGGATATGTGCAGATGGAATGGTGAAATGAATCCTAATCTACTGTGCATGGATAAGAACTCCTTATCCTAAGAAAATAAGTACTTCAAGAATTGTCCATGCACTATTAATTCTTGTTGCTCTCCTAATGTGTTATGTAATAAATATGAATTTTCATCTCCTTTGTCTGTGACAATGTATGGTCCAACCCACAATACTTCAAATTTTTCATGCTTTCATTTGTCATGTTGTCTAGCATTCCACATAAGAACTCATACTCCTTCATGGAACTTCATATCATGATATACTTATCTCCTTGTAACTTGAGCAATCTTTTTTATTCTCCTCTAAACCTTCAGGACATTGCATATGTTTGAATTAGTAGACAAAATTTAAATACCAAGTAACCCATTCTATACTCATAATAACATCTTCTAGGCTGACATTATTAACTTGGGCAACTTCCAAATTCGATTCACCCATTAACTTGGCTAACTCTTGTCCTCTTACTAGTTTTGTTATTTGGATATTTATATTAAATTCTTGTACTTGATTTATCCATTTACATCTCCTACCAGTCACCTCTGATTGTCTAAATATGTCCTTGACTACTGTATTAGGAACATATGCCACCACTTTTTCCCCTAATAGATATAATCTGAAAGTTTTCACTACTTTAACCAATGTGTATGCTTGTTTTTCACTGATGTCATACTTGAATTCAACTTCCTGCAAGGCTTTGCTAAAGAATGCAATAGGCTGCTCATGATCTGCATCATTCTTCTACAAAATAATAGTAGCAATGGTGTGATAAGAGGAATAAGAGAATATTTAGAATGGCCTGGAGAAATTAGGAGATTTAAGCACAGGAGCTTCCTTATTTTCCTTCTTAATACCCACAAATGCATCCTTAGCTTCACTATTCCAATCCAATTTTGCACCCTTCTTCAACATCTTATCTATAGGCTTCATAATCTCTGCAAAATTAGATGTAAACCTCCTCACAAAGTTTAAATATATGTCCAAAAAATGACTGCATGGCTTTGATTGTTCTAGGAATGGGAATTTTATCAATGGCAACAACTCTTTCTGGGTCAATTTTCACCCCTTCCTTTGAAACTATATATCCCAGTAGTTTCCCTTATGTAATACCAAAATGGCACTTCTTGGGATTTAAAGAGATAGCATATGTTGGTATTTGCATGAAGATTGCATTGATGAACTATTATGTTGTCATTGATGTCAATTGTAACCTGTAATGATGTTGTAATAATGTTGTTTTGCAACCAGTAGGTGAGCTTGTGAAGGAAACCGGTATTACTAGAGAAGAAGTTACATCAACCGGTAACCCTACCTATTGATGTGCAAAAACCCTAAAACCCTAACCAATGGAGCTTCGTGAACCAGTTGTATGGTTTATGATCAAATGATGAGAGGTAATGATTATGCCACATATGCATGTTGTATGTGAAGTATTTCAAATGGTTTTTGGTGCCTAGAGATAACCGTTTTATCTTGGGAATGAGCCAGTACATTGCATGTAATGGAAACCATGTGATGAGTTATAGGGATCGATGAAGTGGTCAAGGTTGTCTTGAATCATGTGCAATAATTTTTATGTAATCCAATAGTCATACTTGAACCGATTTGTTTGTAATCTCTATGAGATCTTAGGTTTGTGATGTGTTACCGACCCATTATTTTTCTTATAAGGTTGATGAGTTGTTTTATTGTAGCGTTGGAAATTTTGGTTGAATGTAAGAGTGATTGGTTGCCGAACCTGAAGATGTATCTGCAGTATGTGTAAAAGAAGATAGGACCATGAAAAGGATCTAATCAAGCATAGTAGTTCTATTCACTAGATCAGCAAACCCCTGTTGTTCTCTAACAATAACAATAGTCAAATCCCTTAATCGGGTAAGCTCTAACAAGAATAATGTTATCTAAATCCTCTAGCCAGGTGATCCATTAGCTTGGATTTCAAATCTTCTACCTAGGTTACTCCTAACAGGGTATTTATTCTAATATGGTATTACAGTCAATCCCTTAACTGGGTAGTCCCTAACAAGATCTGTTCTTAACAAGACTTATTATAAAGCTTTAATAGGCTTGGCTCCTAAGAGGGAAAACTTGAGAAGAGTTCAAAATACTTGTGTGTATTCATCCCCACCGTGGTTTTTCCCATTTGGGTTTCCACGTCAAAATCATTGTGTCAAGTGGTGAATATTTTGTGGTCATGTTTGCTATGGTTAATTTGCTTAACTACTAAATCCACTTTGATATGATATGATGACCAGGAGAAATCTGAAATGTGCTTTTACTTTTGTAAATAAAGTATTTGGATGGTTTGATTAAAAGGTTATGAAAGTTTCAGAGTTGTTTTATTGTTATTCTGTTATGATAGTCAAACCGGTTTACTTGACAATCATATTATAGTTTGTAGTTCAGTGTTTGAACTAGTCAGTTTTGAGTTTGACTTGAGAGGTTGTTTTTGTTTGGTGAAAAATTTATGTCAGTTTCTATCTACTGATTCACTCCCCCCCTCTCAGTAATTGACCGGATCCTTATCGATTCATCATACCATCACTTGGTATTAGAGCATTTTAGGTCCTATAGTGTCTAAGCCTAACAACTTGAGGTAAATATCTTGAAGAACATGATGAAGAAAGAATGTTCATAGTTTAATAGGGAAAACTATAAAATATGGAGTGATAGAATGAAAATCTATATCAAGAGTCTAGGAAGTCAATACTGGGAACATGTTGTTACCCAATATGTTGCACCTAGTGGGACTGTGTTTGATGATCAAAATAAAGAGCAATAAGAAAATAATCAAGTGTTGGGGGCCATTATCAGTTCTTTGTCTGATTTAGAGTATGTTGATGTCCATGGTCTGGAGACTGCTTATGAGGTGTGGAAGAAACTTGAGGAAATATATAGTGGTGATGAGCATGCGAAGATAGCCAAAGAAGAGAGTCTGAGAGGTAAATTTGATGACATGCAGATGGCTGAAGGACAAAATATACAACAGTATGGTCAAAGGATCAAAGAGATAGTTGGTGAGATCAAGAATATTGGTGGTAAAGTGGAAGATGCCACAGTGGTTAGTAAGGTGTTGATAGCCCTTCTACTAGTCTATGTTATCCGAGTTGCAGCCATTTAGGAGCTAAAGTCTATTGATAATACTAAGATAAATCTTGACTCCATCAATGGTAAGCTTACTGCATTTGAATTAAATGGTTATGATGGTAGTGCTCAGAAATCCGAATCTACATTTTGAGCTTTGGTTTCTAACCCTCCTATGAGGAAAAGAAAAGATGTTAGTCACAGTTATGAGTCTAGATCTAGTAAAGAAGTTGATGATGAAGACAGTCTGATTGAGCTTGAAGCATTGTTGGCCAAGCAGTTACCCAGAGGTACCAGTAAGTATAGAGGTAAATTACCTTTGAAGTGTTTTGCATGTAACAAGATTGGACACATTCAAATAACTCTCCTAATGGTGACAATGAGCATAAGCCTGAGAAGTATAAGAAGTTCAAAGGAAAAGGAAAAAGAGATTGTCTCGTTGTAGTTGATGGTGGTATCACTGATAAACAATCTGAGGAAGATGCTAATGAAGTCATTGTCTTCGTAGCCATTAAAGAGGAGACATCTGATAAGAAAGCATTAGTTTCTCACATGGATAGTTCTGATGATTGGATTATAAATAGTAGTTATTCACACCACATGACCAGTGACCAAAGTAAATTTATTACTTTGAATGAATTTGATGGAGGAGTTGTGAGATTTGGAAATGACTCACCCTGCATGGTAAAAGGAAAGGGAACCATTTCTCTTAATGGAAAGAGCAGTGCAGGTGATGTTTACTGGGTTGAAGGATTAAAGCAGAATCTTTTAAGTGTAGCTCAACTCAATGACAAAGGTTATCCATTGGAATTCAAGAATAGAATGTACAAAATCTATTGGAGCAAAGGTGAACTAATTGCAACTGGCAAGCAGACAAAAGGTAACCTATTTCACCTGAATTCTAAATTCAAAAACTGTTAATTGCTAAAGTAGATAATAGTTGGCTTTCGCATCGGAGATTTTGTCATATAATTTTTGATAACATTGTTAAGATTAGTAAGTCCAAGTCGGTAAGAGGTCTGCCTTAGTTGGACAAACCTTTGAATGCTCTATGTAAGGAATGTTAGTTAAGAAAGATGACATTGTTGGCATTCTACACTCTAATGAGAATAGTTGATGTTGTCATTGATGGAAACCAAATGGAAACCAACCAGCAGTAGGTTTCTACATGCATCGGCATCGTAGACACAATCAACGACAGGCACCGACACCAGAAGGCATATTCACCAGCATCCAGATTACATCGGCAAATGAAGTATACCGACACCTAGGCCGACATGTGAAAAGTTTTATTTATGTGAATTGTATTATAAATATAATTATCTTTTGTAAAGACGACTTGGTATATTGTAAAGACTCATATATGTATGAGATCTTATAGGTCATTTTATATATGGTTGAATGTAATAGGAAATTATTATATGAGGTGATATAGTGGACAACAAAGGTTTTGACTGAGCTTAAACCGATACTGAACCAAACATTTGAGATGCTATTTTGAGTAGTACATTGTATTGGATTTAATTATCCATATTGTAGTTAGTGAGACTCTTTTGAGCAGTGCGCTCTAGGTAGATGGCCTTCCTGCATGTGCAGGCCCCTATTTTTAGTAGTATTTATTCATATTGGCTAGTGAGTAAATATTAAGGGTCACAAATCCCACCAAGATTTTTCCCACACCGAGTTTCCACATTAAAATATCTTGTGTTATGGTGTTCATTTATGTTGTCTCTATTATTTATGTTTACTACACTATTTCTTGTTTACTGGTACATTGTTTTTGGTTGCAAAGTTATAAATAAGTTCAAATATTTAACTAACTGGTTAGACACCGATTCACCCCCCCTCTCAATGTCTTTGGTATTGTCATTGAATCTAACAATTGGTATCAGAGCCTGGTCCTCTATTTCCAAAATTCTAAAAGCTTGAGGAAGATTTTGAAACTGGTACAGATGAAGAATTTAAGAGAACAACCAGAAGGAGCTCTTGAAGATTTTGATGTAGAAAAATTAAAGAATATCAAACTAGAAGATGATCTGAGGACTGCTAAAGAATTCATTAGAGGACTTCAGGAGAACCTAGTTATAGCACAAAACAAGAGGAAAGAACTTCATGAGAAAATGCAAAAACATGATGATGAAAAGGAAACTCTTAGTGATATTATAGACAAGTTGAGGCAAGAGAACACTAACATGAGAAATGAAATGCAAGACTTAACCATGAGGCTATGTAAGGATATTGAAGATAGAAAGAAGAATGAAGAAGACTTGACTAGGAGACTTAATGATGGAGGTAATTAAAATCTGAGACTTTATCATGAAATTGATATGCTAAAGACAAATTTGATTCACATGCAACATGATAAAAATGAGCTTGTGAGACAAGTTGGAATTCTTGAAAATGAGTTGATCACTGCAAATGAACACAAATACAAATTCAAGGAAAGTTCAAAAAGACTTGATGACATGCTAAAAAGACAAAAACCTGATGGAGATACAATGGGACTTGGATTTGAACATGGAGAAAGTTTCAGGACTACAAACAATCAAGATCATAGTAAATTGGTAAGACAACCTAATACTTATGAATTTAATGGGAAATGGTTTAATTGCAACAAATTTGGTCATTGAGAAAACTAGTGCAGATTTAGAAATAATCAGAATACAAACTTACCCACCGGTCAATGTTCCAAATGCAATAAAGTTGGTCACAATTCATAAAATTGCAGAATGAATGTGAAATGCTATGTTTGTGGCAGATTTGGGCATTTATCTAATCAATGCAGAAAACAAATTGGTCAAGGATGTGGAAAAGCTATTTAGAGGAATAATGTAACTTGTTATGCATGTAACAAGATTGGACATATTGCAAAATTTTGTAGAAGCAAGACTATACCGGCAAAAAATAAAGGATCCAGTGTGAAAGGAAAAGAAAAGGTAAATGAAGTAAATAAAGAATTTTCAAAATAATGGATTAAGAAAGGAGATTAGAAAGTTGATGAATCTATCTCTCCATTGATAGGAGATTCTTCATCTAACTAAGGAATAATCCTTAGGGGGTATTGCAGCAAATTGAAAATCATGCATTTTACCCTCGATTGATGGTAAGAAGACACATTTCTTCTTTATCGGAAGATATGTTAAGTTTTCACTTAATTGATGAATATTTAATGTAGTTTTTGAAGAAATTTTTGGTTATATAACACCAAAAAATGCTCATGTTGACTAACCAAGCATTCAAGCATTCAAGCATTCAAAGAGCGTGAAATTGAGCAAGGGCATTCTAAGGCAAAGCAACGAAGTGAGAACATTTTAAAAAACTCCGAAGGGAGTCGCTTTTGCTGAAGACCCTAGAATCTACATTCACTGCAACATAGAAAACCTAGGAACCAATGATTTGGAGAACATGTATATTGGTGTCATTACTATTGAACAAGGTTTAATCAAACCAGAGCATAATATAGTTGAAGACTTAGGATTCATTGAGATACTAAACAAACCTGAATTTCCTAAGGAGGTAGTAAGTCTATCTGAGTAGAGTTCATGGAGAGTTCATGTGGCTTGACTCTGTTTTTAAAATTTCTAAGGAAGCAATCAAGGCAGTTATTGGTTTAATCTCAACCGGCAGTAGGCCTAACAAAACTAAGAAGATACCTAACAAGGGAGTTATGGAGTTAACCAGAGCTACATCTGACAATAGATCTCTTAGAGTTAATGACATTACTAATCCTAATGTGAGATATGTGAGTATGGTACTTGGATACAGAGTAACTCATGCTAACAGATTGAATTCAATTTCTAGCCTTTGTATTCATAGTGCATATGAGATGGTAAAGAACAACACTAAGATTAATGTTTGTGAATGGCTTAAAGATGAATTAATAGATAACCTGAAAAAGATTAAGGGTGACAAGAAATGGACATTTCATTTTGGAAACCTTCTTTTGTGTCTAATGCTTTACTTCACTAAAGAGATACCTGACATTGGTCATAAGGACTTTGGATATGACATCCCGATAGGAAAAAAAATCAAGGAAGCTTTCACCAGTATAGGCACTGACTGTGACAAGATCACAATAGATTACTTCAAAACATTTCAAACTAAGATGAGAGATAGAGAAAGGTTGCCCTAGAGCATAGTAGACAAGTAAGACAATAAAATATGCTTTGTAATTAAACGTGATGAGACATGGATGGAAGCAATTAGCCCTAGAACTAATTGGGTTACTAAAATGGGTTATGAAGTGGATATAAACATTCTGGAATCATATACAAAAACATTACTTGAGGCACCTAAAGAACCAACTGAAGAAACTTTTGGAAATGCTGAGACCATTGAGAGTGTAGTTACAATGCAAAAACAAAGAAAAAGAAGAGAAAAATTTATAAGAGATGCATCCAAGATGGCCAAGGAGGTCAAATAAAATGTGATGAACATAAGTGGTATATCCACCAGTGATCTAGAAGGATTGAAACTGGAAGCTCATGTTTTACCAGTTGTCACTTCTTTTGATATCGACAATGGAAAAGCAACTGAATTCAAGAGAGTAGAAAGGAGGAAGAGAAAACCTTCACCAATACCCTCTCCTTCTCCCAAAAGGACTATAACTCTGAGGAAGAAGCAATAGGTAGTTAGGGAACCTAAGAAGAAGCTTACACCAAAAAAGAAATAGACACCGATTATCCCTACTCTGGAAGAACTATTGAATGAGATAACACAGGAAGGAAATCTGTCGAATGTGAACAAATTGTATAATTATTTTAACGATTCTGAAAGGGAAAGAATAGAAGAGAGCATAATTTTACATCTTGACATCTATAAGAAAGTTTTGATTGAGGTTGTGGATGTTTTACCTAATGACCTTTATCTGAGACTTGACGCTAAATGGCTATCAGTGATGGAACTTGATAAGAAGTTGAAAGTTGAAGCATTATTGGTGGTACATCCTGTAAATTCAAAAGAGGAAATTGATGGATTAATCTCTAAAGAAAACTGGTCAGTATTTATCAGTGGACACTGGCAAGTGAGCCTAATGACTAGGAGAATTAAGGAGATTGTTGATGAGACTGCAGATAAATGGGATATATTCTTTGTTGAAAAGGAAAAGAAAGAAGAAAGGAGCAGACCGAAAATGGACAAGACCTTTAAGGTATATCAAAAGGATAAGGGAAAAGGAAAAGTTGGTGGTGTTCCTTCAATAAAGATTACAGATAATCTTCCATGTCCATCTCAAGATATCCCACCGGTACATTCAGTCAATCCACCTGATATGGGAAGTGAAAATGTTACTCTTGATAACACTAAGCCGGATTTTGAGATTCTTTTTTCTATGAACATTGAGAAACATGATATTAACATTGTTGTAGACAAGGAAACTATAGAGGTTAAGGCATATGATAAGATTAGTGAGATCTCTGAGTCACCAACACAAACTATTGACTCTCAAAACACTGAGTCAGTAGTACAAACTAAGCATCCAGAGATTAAGATACCGACAAAAGATAAAGGAACTAACACTGAGAAACAATCTGAGGTAGAGGTTCATATTGAGTCTGGGAAACTGACAGTTGCAGAGGTGCTTAAACAAACTAAAAACTAAAGGAAGCAAAGGAAATGACACAAATAGAGAAACCAGTAGACAATGTGAATAAAGAGGAAGCAGTTGATGGAAATAAGGAAGAAATAGTGAAGGTAATTGGAGAAGCATCTATTGAGAGGGAAGCTATTTCAGAATCGAGCACATCTATAGGTCAATTTAGACCCACTAATGTAACAGAGGTTCTATTGGATTCCATTAAGAGGATAACAGATTGCAATGCCTTAGCATTTAAGGCTATTGATGACACATTACCTATCTTGAAG
The DNA here is from genome assembly GCF_030272615.1 of Cryptomeria japonica. NCBI lineage: Eukaryota > Viridiplantae > Streptophyta > Pinopsida > Cupressales > Cupressaceae > Cryptomeria > Cryptomeria japonica. The sequence continues at coordinate 637,421,261 of NC_081414.1, forward strand.
ATGATTGCATCAACCTGTAAGATAGATCACATTAAGGATTCTTTAGGTAAATTGGACACATTATCCAACTTTATTGTTGAAAATGTTCTAGCTATAGATAAGATGAATGAGGCTACTATTAAGGAGAGAGTTGATAAAGAGAAGAGTGAATTATTTTTAAGAACTATTAAAAACTATATAGACCACTTAGATTCACTGTTATTGGCACTTAATTCTACAATTTTGGATTATAAGGAGCTTTATAGAGAAGCATGTAAACCTTATTGTTTGACAGAGGATATAGATGGGGAAATCAAGAAGACACAGAAAGAAATCAATGATATTGTAGATAATTTGATAGGTTCTTCGGGACTTATCTCATTTTTTGAGCAGGAAATGGCAGTTTTTGAAGAGAAGATAGAGAAACTTGAGAAAGAGAAAGCAAGGATAAGGTCAAAATCTCGGGAACTCAAAAGTAAACTTGGTCCAAAATTGGATTGTCTCATTACTCAGTGGGTTGAGTTATCAAAGGCAACAATTCAAGGAGAACAATCACCAGATCAACAAATGCACTATCTAACCGACATGATCCAGTAGACTGAGACCATTCTTTCTGACAGCAACAAATTCATGTAGAGCCTAAATATATCTTTGGCAGACATTTTTGAGATTGTAACCAACCAGTTACATGTAATGAGGTAGCATTTTTGTATTCTTTGATTCTTTTTGACATCCTTTGTCATTGATGTCAAAGGGGGAGTAGTAGTATGGAGAAAAATAAGGAATATTATGGAGAAAAATTTTGCACAGAGGAGATCACTTGCTTAGGGGGAGCACACATTTTTGGGATCAGATTTTGGACTTCACTTTTCGATAACAGTTTTTTGGATTTTTCTCATGAGTGTTGCCATCAATGCCATAGGGGGAGATTGTTGGCATTCTACACTCTAATGAGAATAGTTGATGTTGTCATTGATGGCAACCAACTGGCAACCAACTGGCAACAGGTTTCTACATGCACCGGCATCACAGACACAATCATCGACAAGCACAGGCACTGACATGTATATTCACCAGCATCCAGATTACATCAGAAAATGAAGTATACTAGCACCCAGGCCGACATGTGACAAGTTTTGTTTATGCAAATTATATTGTAAATATAATTATCTTTTGTAAAGCTGACTTATATATTGTAAAGACTCATATATGTATGAGATCTTATAGGTCATTTTATATATGGTTGAATGTAATAGGAAATTATTGTATGAGGTGATGTAGTGAATAGAGAAGGTTTCGACTGAGCTTAAAATAGTACTGAACCAAAAATTTGAGATGCTATTTTGAGCAGTACATCGTATTGGATTTAATTATCTATATTGTAGTCAGTGAGACTCTTTTGAGCAGTGCGCTCCAGGCAGTTGGCCTTCCTGCATGTGCAAGCCCCTATTGTAAGTAGTATTTATTCATATTGGCCAATGAGTAAATATTGTGGGTTCCAAATCCCACCGATTTTTTTCCCACTCTGGGTTTCCTCATTAAAATATCTTGTGTTATGTTGTGCATTTATGATGTCTCTATTATTCCTATTCACTGCACTATTTCTTGTTTATCGGTACACTATTTTGGGTTGCAAAGTTATAACTAAGTTCAAATATTTAACTAACTGGTTAGACATTGTCATTGAATCTAACAAACATCCTCAACTTTTAAGAAAAAATCCTTCTCAACAGAACATTTGTTAGATTTGGTTCATACAGACCTTTGTGGACCAATAAGGACTAAAAGTATTCAAGGTGATAGATATTTTATGATTTTCATTGATGATTTCTCAAGAATGAGGTGGGTCACATTATTAAAGGATAAAATAGAAGCCTTTAGTAAGCTCAAGGCATTCAGGGCCTTAGGTGAAAAGGAAAGTGGTAAGAAGATAAAGTGTCTGAGGACTAATCAAGGAGGTGAATTTACTTCAGATGAATTCACTAGATATTGTGAAGACAATGGAATCAAGAGGAAACTTTTTGCACCGCGGACACCACAATAGAATGACATTGTAGAGAGAAACAACCGGTCAGTTGTTGAAGCTTCTAGAATGATGCTTATACAAGGAGGAGTAGCAAAAACTTTCTGGAGAGAAGTTATCAACAGAACTATCTACACTATGAACAAGATATTGGTAAAGAGAGGAAAGGATAAAATTCCTTATGAATACTGGTATGGTAGATCACCTAATGTTAGTTATTTTAAGATTTTTGGTAGTAAATGTTTTATCAAGAGAGGTGACTATGTTAGTAAGTTTGAGGCTAAGAGTGATGAAGGCGTATTTCTTGGTTACTCCACCAAGAGTAACGCCTACAAATGTTACAACAACCAAACACAGAGAATCATTGAAAGTGCTGATGTCCGAGTGGATGAATATCCTAAAGTTTCTAAAGAAACCTATAAGGAAAAGAAGGAAGATGTACCTTACATTCTGATTTTGGAAGCAAAACTGGTAAAGATAGAAGTTGATGAAGTGAATGTTGTAGTACCACTTCAACTGGAACACGTCGATTCAAAAGAAGATGATGAAAGTGAGGAAGAAGAACCTGAATCTAATGATCATGTCATTCCAAGGTATGTGAGACTCAATCATAATCCTCACCAAATTGTTGGAGATAAAGATACTGAAGTGTTAACCACAAGAAGAATTAGAGAGAATTCTTGCATGATCTCCACTATTGAGCCTAGAACTACTAAGGAAGCATTTGGAGATGATCATTGGATTAAAGCTATGGAAGAGGAGATTGCCCAGATTGAGAAGAACAATACTTGGACCCTAGTATCTAGACCGGTGAATAAAAATGTGATAGGTACAAAATGGGTATTCAAGAATAAACTGAATGAATATGGAGCAGTAGTCAGAAACAAAGCTAGATTGGTATGCAAAGGTTATGCACATGAAGAAGGAGAAGACAATGGTGAGACATTTGCACTAGTTTCTAAATTGGAAGGTGTTAGGACTCTACTTGCATTTTCAGCATATAAGGGATTCAAAGTATATCAAATGGATGCAAATTCAGCATTTATAAATGAAATATTGGAAGAAGTATACATTGAGCAACCAAATGGTTATTCTTTGACCGATGCAAATGATATTGTGTGTAAATTGCACAAAGCACTATATGGTTTGAAGAAAGCATTGAGAGAATGGTATGAAAGGATAAATTCACATGTGATGAAGATAGGTTTTCAGAGAACCAGTGAAGACAACAATATATATCTCAAATCTAAAGGAGATAAGATACTGGTGAGTGAAGAGTTTCTGGATGATATCATATTTGGAGGAAATAATGACATGAGTGATGACTTTGAAAATGAGATGAAAAGAGAATTTGAAATGTCTCTAGTAGGAGAGATAAAATTCTTCATAGGTTTGCAAATTCAGCAGATGAAGAGGGGTATTTTTATCACATAGTCTAAGTATGTGAAAGAGATATTGAAGAGATTTGAAATAAGTGATTGTAAACCAGTTGGGACACCAATGATTACAAGTTGTAAATTGCCTAAGGAGGATGATGTCACATCTATTAATCAAAAGGAGTACAGGTAAATGATAGGGAAACTGCATTATGTTGTTCATAGCAAACCAAATATTGCTCATGTAGTTGGTTTAATTGCCATATTTCAGAAGAATCCAAAGGAGACACACTTGATAGCAATCAAAAGGATATTCAGATATTTGAAAAGTACTATTGGCTATGGATTATAGTATCCATATGCAGGTAACTTTGATTTGAAGGTTTATACGGATGTAGACTGGGAAGGTAATGTTGATGATAGGAAGAGCACAACTAGTGGTGCATTATTTCTTGGAGGAAGACTTGTATCATGGAGTAGCAAGAAGTAGAGTTGTATATCACAATCCACTATTGAAGTTGAATATGTTGTAGCTATATGAATTGTACCCAAGACATCTAGATGAAACACATTCTAGAAGGATTCAAGAAGAAGATTACAGAACCTGTAAAGATTTTATGTGACAACACCAATGCAATAAATATTTCAAATAACCCGATGTTGCATGCTAGAACCAAGCATATTGAGCTTAAATATCATTTCTTGAGGGAGAAAGTGTAGAGTAAAGATGTGTTATTGGAGCATGTATCTACCAAGGAGCGGCTAGCAAATAACTTTACTAAACCTCTGCCTAAGACTAATTTTGAGTATCTTAGAGGCTAGCTAGGAGTTGTGCCCCTACATGAGGTCAATTGGGCAAGATATAGAATACATCAATCCTGGAGCTAATTGAAGAATCTTGTAGCACGATTGGTGTAGAGTGGACTTATTCCATAGGGGGGGCATCAAGTTGCAATATGTTGATACTGAATAGTGAAGTATGAAGCTACATGTTTTCCTTTCACTTTAGCATTGTTGTCAAAGGGGGAGAAGAACTATATGATTATTGCTAGAGTATTCGGGTATTTACTTGATTAATTAAACAATATTTGTTTAATTATTTAAGTTCCCTTTATCTCTTTTACACTTAAGCTAACTTTAGGTGCATAATAATTAATTCTTTTATTAATTATTATGTGCAAGCCTAGGGTTTTCCCTTTTCGGGTTTCTTGACCTATTAAAGGTTAAGTTCTTTCTTTTCATTGTATGAAGAAGGATTATTATTACATTACACATATTGTGAATATTGAGCTCTCTTTTTTAGCATATTTTTTGTGTTTTTGTTCCTTCTGTGATTTGCTTCATTGCTTCTCCTTGTAACAGTTTTTTCAGATTGCAGAGATCATTTGGGCTCTTGTCGTGTTGTATTTTATCAACTCCAACATGGTATGGGCCATGGCGGTGGAGCCGCCTGGCCGCTGCCTCCCTATCGGAGCTCCCTGCCGTTGCTCCCCACCCCCCTCTGCACCATCGACTAGCTCTGCCGCCATGGCCCGCTCCGCTCCACCCAACCACCCCGACCACCGGAAACAATAGCCTGCCACCGGAGCGCCACCCACTGGCCATTGAAGCACCGCCCAACCACCAAACTACCTTTTTTGCCTCTTTCAGGGGGGGTTTGGTTTTTTGGCCATATCTTGGGCATACGGAGTTGTTTTTTTGAAAATGAATAGGCGTCAAAAATATAGTTCCGAGCCAGACCTCGTCATGTTGGTAATTTTTTCCAATTTTGCTGTTTGACTGTGTTTTTTTCTAGTCAAAGTGAGGTCTCTTTTTTGCACTCCAGGAGACATAGAATGAGCATCCGACCTCCGTTTTTTTAAAAGTTTATATTTTTGGAAAGCGTGTGTTGTGTGCTTTCTAGCCATATGAGTTTTATTTCCAGATTCTACTCCATGCATATTTTATTTAGTTTTTTTCTTTTTCAGCACTCTGGTGGATATCTTGGTTGTTTCAGGTCTTAGGATCTCTTCTCTGGGTAGGATGTCTCTATTTTGGTTCTCGTTTCTATTTCTAGTCTTCTTATCATTGGAGCATTGTATTTATGCAAATGCACTGAGATAAAGTGCCATCATGCATTGTTTACTTGGAATCTTGCACATCTTGTGCCTTGTTGTACATGCACTATTAATAAAGTGCCATGAGGGGGTTGATGTTTACCTGTTGTTTGCCATCTTCCTTTGTCCAGTGAGTGTTCCTTCCATGACATTCGCCTCATGATGTGTGTCAAGTGAGTGTTCCTTCCATGACACCATGTACTTTTCTCAACACCTTTGATGTTCCTGGTTCTTCGTCATGCAGTTCTTGTTGGCTGTTCTTTTTAGTGTACCTATCCCTCTCCCTCTTCAGCATTATGGGGAGGTTTGTCCTGTTGGTTCTAATGCTTCCATGGTTCGATTGATCATCTCTTCAAGATTTCGTTTCTCATGCCACCTATATCTTTGAGATCAGTGTTTGCCTTGTTTTCCATCTAATTCAAGTAGTTTCATTTGAGGGCACTCACACAAATTATAGTCTTCTCTACCTAGTCATGTTCTATTTTAGTGGAGGTTCTTCAGATCAGCAGTTTCTCTTTGAGAGTGTTTGCAGGTTCTTCATGCTTCAGTGGTGTTCTTTTCCATCTCTTTTTGGAGTAGAGTTTTATTTCCACGTGGTTTTCTCTATTTCTCCAGTTCATAGAGATTTCATTGTATTTGGGTACCTAATTAGGCCTTGTTGTCGGGACCCATCTTTACTACTTTCAGTAGTTGTTCTAGGTTTTGGCTTCTCCCTAAGTCTAGCTTAAGGGGGGGTGTTAGAGTATTCAGGTATTTACTTGATTAATTAAACAATATTTGTTTAATTATTTAAGCTCCCTTTATCTCTTTTACACTTAAGCTAACTTTAGGTGCATAATAATTAATTCTTTTATTAATTATTATGTGCAAGCCTAGGGTTTTTCGTTTTAGGGTTTCTTTACCTATTAAAGGTTAAGTTCTTTATTTTCATTGTATGAAGAAGGATTATTATTACATTACACATATTGTGAATATTGAGCTCTCTCTTTTTGAGCATATTTTATGTGTTTTTGTTCCTTCTATGATTTGCTTCATTTCTTCTCCTTGTAACAGGTTTTTCAACTTGCAGAGATCATTTGGGCTCCTGTGGTGTTGTATTTTCTCAACTCCAACAATTATGGGGAAAAGAATTGTATGATTGATAGAGAGAAGATCTATGGCCAGTTACCAGTTGAAGACATGGAGATTCAGTTGAAGGAGATTACATGGTAAAATGTAAACCGAATTCCTATTCACAATCATAACAATCAAGGGTATTGATACTTGTATTGTCATCAATGCCAAAGGGGAAGATTGTTGGAATTTGTATTAAGATTGCATTGATGAACTATTATGTTGTCATTGATGTCAATTATAACTGGTAATGATGTTGTAATAATCTTGTTTTGCAACCGGTAGGTGAGCTTGTGAAGGAAACCAATATTACTAGAGAAGAAGTGAGATCAACCGGTAACCCTACCTATTGATGTGCTAAAACCCTAAAACCGTAACCGATGGAGCTTGGTGAATTGCTTGTATTGGTTTATGATCAAATGATGAGTAGTAATGATAATGCCATGTATACATGTTGTATGTGAAGTGTTTCAAATTGTTTTTGGTGCATAGATATAACAATTTTATCTTGGGAATGAGCGAGTACATTGCATGTAATGGAAACCACGTGATGAGTTGCAGGGATCGATGAAGTGGTAATCAAGGAGTGGTTGAGGTTGTCTTGAATCATGTGCAATAATTTCTATGTAATCTAATGGTCATACTTGAATTGATTTATTTGTAGTCTCTATGAGATCTTAGCTTGTGATGTGTTACCAACCTATTATTTTTCTTATAAGGTTGATGAGTTGTTTTGTTGTAGTCTTAGAAATTTAGTGATTGGTTGTTGAACATGGAGATGTATCTATAGTATGTGTAAACACAGATAGGAGCATGGAAAGGATCTAATAAAGTAGAGTAGTGCTATTCACTAGATCAACAAACCCCTGTTGTTCTCTAACCATTACAACGGTCAAATCCCTTAACCAGGTAAGATCTAACAAGCTTAGTGTTATCTAAATCCTCTAACCAAGTGATCCATTAGTCTGGATTTCAAATCCTCTACTGAGGTTACTCTTAACAGGGTATTGCTTCTAATAAGGCATTATAGTCAATCCCTTAACCAGGTGGTCCCTAACAAGATTTGTTATTAATAGGACTTATTCTAAAGCTTTAACAAGATTAGCTCCTAACAGGGCAAAATTCAGAAGATTTCAAAATACTTGTGGGTATTCATCCCCACCGTTGTTTTTCCCATTTGGGTTTCCACGTCAAAATCATTGTGTCAAGTGGTGAATGTTTTTGTGGTTATGTTTGCTATGGTTAATTTTGTTAACTACTAAATCCACTTAGATATGATATGATGACCAACAACAATCTGAAATGTTCTTTTACTTTTGTCAATAAATTATTTGGATTTTTTGATTAAAAGGTTTTGAGAGTTTCAGAGTTATTTTACTATTATTCTTTTATGATAGTCAAACCGGTTTACTTGACAGTGATATTGCAGTTTGTAGTTTAGTGTTTGAACCATTCAGTTCTAAGTTTGACTTGAGAGGTTGTTTTTGTTTGATGAAAAGTTTATGTCAGTTTTCTATCTACTGATTCAGCCCCCCCCTCTCAGTAATTGACCGGATCCTTATTGATTCATCATACCATCACCATATTCTAGAGATTCTATGAATATCTTTTCAAAGTGGCTACAATGATCTTCAACTTTCATTGAGTATGCAGTCAGATCATCTTGGTATACTATCATGAACACATTGATCAATTCTGCAAATGTTACATCCATAGCTCTTTGTAAAGTAGCTCTTGCATTTGTCAAACCAAAAGGAATTATAGTTTACACATGTTCCCTACAGGGTGGAAAATGTAGTTTTAAACTATTTTGAATCTTTGAATTTTACCTGGCTATAACTAGAGAAGCCATCCATCATTGAAAATAGCTCACATCTTGTTACGTTCTGCATTAGTGCATCCATATTTGGTAGTGGGTAATTATCATTTAAGGGGTATATATTTAGGTTCATAAAATCAACACATAGTCTAATGTCACCATTCTTCTTTTGTACTGGCACAAGATTTGAAACCCATGTTGATTATCCCTTCTTCCTTCATTTTTACTATCTCTTCATACATTTTAGGCAACAAGATAGGATTAATGGGTCTCTATTTCTATCTAAATGGTTTTGTATCCATCTTTAGTGGGATCTCGTGCTAAAATAAGTCTTCCCTATATGATTTTAAATCATCATACGAACAAGAAAACACATGCCTATACTTCCGCAAAAGTGCTATCAATTCCTCCCTTATCTTTGGTGTGAGCCTTTGCCCAATGAGCATAATTTTTCAGGGAATTCTCTGTTCCAAGATTTATCTCTTCAACATTCTCATGTTTAATTGGTGTTTCCTTTGTATCGATTATGCCATCTTTGTCAAAGATCCTCTCCAAGGAAACAACCTTTAGGGATCTTGTTTGTTTTTAGCTAGACTATTTCTTTCCCAAATATAGTTTCTTTCCCATCAATATCCTCCACATAAGCATTGAAATCATTCTGTTGGGATTCATATTTGTCTACACAACGTAGGAAGTTTAGTAAATCCTCGTCATTTTCAAAAACTTGCCAACTGTATATGTTATCCGAGACATAAGGTCTATTTTTAACTTCCACTTTGGATATACCATAACACATTATATCATCTTGTTTATCTAGAAAATATGCCATGATATTTTGGGATCTATCAATCCACTCTATAAAGGCATCAAAACATTCAATAGTATCCCAAACTTCATTTCTATATCTCTTAAGTCTAGTGTTCTTAGTGGTGTACTTGGATCTGACCTGTGAAACGATCAATTTTGAATCTCCATAAACACTGAGGATCTTTATCCCACACTTGGATACCAAATTTAATCCTAACAAAAGAGCCTCATATTCTATCATATTGTTGGTGCAATAAAATGATAGAAGGAATGAATATTTAAATGTTTTTCCTTTTGGTGAAATAAAATCAACTCCTGCTGCATTTCCCTCCTTGCTACACACCCCAACAAAATACATCTGCTATATTTGATTAATGCTTTCATGGGCACTAAAGATAATGGGGTTTGTATTTTAGATCTTAGGCTTTTTCAATTGGACTATAAAATTTTCCATGTATGAATGACAGAAATAGGTTATTTGGTTAGGGTATATGTCTTCAATGATGTAAGAGGATCTTGGTTCCCTCTCTACTTTTAATCCCTTCCCATTCATTGGTATAGTAGAATATGATAGGTCTAATTGAACATGACCTCCCACTAGGACTGACCATTGTCTAGACAATAACATACCATAGTTAGGGGGAACATCCACCGCTATTATATCTATTTTGTATGAAGCCTCATGGAAAGCAACAATTTTAAATTCTACGTCCTTTATAACCCCCACCACTTGGACAAGCCTATTGTCCTTGACATAATAACTTCCATAGGTAGTATCCACTTGCATCCCTAGTTCTTTCATTACTTCAAAAGGGGTCTATTTGTGAAGGATTTTTTGTTATTGTGGTTCCCAAGTATACCACAGGTGTAACTTACTCTTCTTTCTCCTTTGTTTGAACTTGGTAGTTTTGTTATTTATATGAATTTGTGGTGACAATAGATATCATCTTCATGGTTTTTCCTTTGTATTCAAGGAATTTAATCATCTCCAACAAAGGAACTGAAACTTTCATCTATGATAATGCATTATTGATGCCAAAAGATGAAGTGTTTGGCTCAGTCTTCTCAATGTGTTCATTCTTAAATGGTTTGACTAATTTAGTGCTGATTTCTTTTGTTTTGGTTGTATTTCCATCATGTGGCTTGGCTTTTGTTGTGGCTGATGATTTGGTTTTCATGTTGCTTTCTTTTATGAATAACCCTGAAAGTTTCCCTTGATCTGGATTTACAACTCTGTTTCTTAGATTGTAATTTCTCCTCTCTTGAGCCACAACTGCAATGGTCAACACTTTTTGTTCTTCTTATGTAGGCTTTCTTAACCTTGGGAATTCTTCTTCATCATGATTTGAAAACACTTGTTGCATGCAACACTAATGATTATACCTTTTATCATTTACATCATATTCATAATCATTTTCAGATGAGTCATAATCATTTACCCCATTAAAAGGCTGAAGTGATACTGTATTTATTGACTGACCAGGGTCATATTGATCATATGCCATTTCTTCACTTTACATACTTTGATCCACCACACACTGTAGTGGAGAGTGTGGTATATTACATGCATTACACCAAGGATTGTCCTCTATCATGTAATTCCCTTTATTGAGTAGATCAGTTAAATACTTATTGGAGTTTTTTTTTGGAACCTCTAGTTTTCCATCCTTCCAATTTGTGTTGTAAGACATATCATGGAGTTTTTGTCCATTGTGTCTATAAAAATGTGATCTATCAGTTTTAACTACTTTCATAGATAAATCTTTCAAGGCACTTAATACTATATCAAACTTGTCTTCCTCCTTGCTCTATTTAGGAGCTTTTGGGTTATACAGCCTTGTGTCCTCCCTCTTTCTGATTCTACCACCAACTTTTTTGTTATTTTCTATGGTGATTGTAATCTTTAGGGCCTCTTGTAGGGTAGATGGGTTCTTTGATTTAATCACATAATTAGTCTTGCTATCAAATGTATTTATATAATGGAGAATACTTAATTTGTTTAATGGCTTCATGCTGCATCAAATTTTGTTTAGCACCTTATTGAACCTTTTGTTAAATTCAATCACTGATTCATTATGCTCCTTCTATATGATCATAATTTTGTGTAGGGTAAATTCAGGGCTACTTTGATCTTCATACTGCTCCAAAAAGAGTCTTTTGAATTCTACCACGCTACTAATTGAAGCATCTGGTAATCATCTAAACCAATCCCTTGCATCCTTAGTTAGTGACTACATAAACATTCTCATATTGACGTCTTCAGGCGGGAATCCAAAGTCTTCTATCACGATATCAAATGCATTACAATGCCCTTCTCCTATTATAGAACCACTCCCTGTGAATTTTGGAATAGTAGTTCTTAGATAATTTAAGATAGGGTGTGGGTAACCTATGACTCCTGAGAAATCAAACTTCTTTTATTGATCGGTGTTCACAAATCCACCCAAAGCATTATATCCCAGGTTTGTTTGGAATTGACCTTCATAATACTGGCCTTGGTTTATATTGTTATAGGGATGGGTGAAGGGGGTTTCTTGATTATATTGTGGTTGAAAGGGGAATGCTGAGAAAATTGATTATATAGATTATGTTGTTGTTCAAGTTGGGGTTGGTTATATAGATTATATTGAGGATGGTTTTGATTGTGGGCAAAATTACCTAACCTATGAATTTGGTCATGTCTTTAATATAAATAGTTTTGATATGCTTTGAGTTTTAGACCTCCACCATTTGTTCCTGGTACAAAATATTCTCCTTGAGGGGACCTTTGGGATTGACTTTCTCTTACACCCTCTCTTTTATGTGTTTGCAAATCATGGACCAGGTCATCTTCATCAATTTTTATACCTAACATGGCACAGGCATTCAAGGCTTCTTGTGTCATTCCCTAATTTTTCATTTCAATAGTTGTGTCCATAACCCGTTTTATTAGTCCTTCAAACCTCCCTAGTAATCCATTCAGGTTTTCTGAACTTGTATAATTCATTCTAGAATCTCTTGAACATGAGCTAGAGGCTCTAGAATGAAAACCAAGAGGAGTGTTAAATTTTCCTTATGGGTAAACTTTATGCTTCTATTTTTGTGCTTTATCTACAATGGTCAAATACATGTCTTCACCTCCTTTGCCAGCTGAAAATGGATCTTTTTGTGTATTGAAAGATGGATTTTGAATACTTTCCTTTTTCAGTATTGTACTGATTATATCATTCATCAAAGAATATATTTCTAGGCCCCATTGGATTGTTTAGTGAGTTGTTCTTCTTTTGATTAATTTTATTTCTCTTTTGATTGAACTCCAATTGTATGAGGGGATGTCCTTGTCTCAAAGACCTCCTACCGTACATACAAATGTGTTTTCATATGTCAGAGTTGCCACCTCTCTTCAACAGGAATCTTTTGTTACTATCTTCTCCCGAGTTCTTTCCCAAAACAAAGTTCTTTCTTTGTCCCCAGTAGAGTCACCAATTTGTTGGTTCTCAAATCAACAGATTGGAAAATTCTGAGTATGCCTTTCTCAATTTTTGGAATAGGTTATTCTATCAGATTATAGATAATCCATTATCTTGATCTCATTAGTTATATCGATAGGGGTATCATCTTCATTTTTCTTTATCACCATAGGTTTTACCGATGTCGATTCATTGATCATAAGTTCATAATCGAGTAGTTCCCCCAATGCCAGTCTATTTATTCACTATCGGGATTGTGTTAATGGTGAAGATCATCTCGAATTGCTATTCTGACTTTATTGACTATTCCAATAGACCTGTATATTGCATTCTCTTTTATTTTCTTTTTTTGGGATACCTTACTCTATTGGCATTACAAAATACCACTACTCCACCTTTGGTAGCTACTCCAATAGACATCCATATGCTTTGTTTGGTATAGTTACACTGAAGTAGTCATATCGGGATAATTTGTTCTGTCAGGATCACAAAGAATTGTTGTGCCACCTTTATTAATTATTCCAATGGGTATTCAAGACTTCATGTTCGGTAATACTATCCCAATATTGGTGTCTAACATTGATTTATCAGATTTGAATAGCTTTTATGATATATACATGAAATGTTGATAGATGGGGGTTATTTTACCGATCTTTCTTGGGTTTATCAAGAATTATTCATGTAGGATTGAGGAACAATGGAGATAGTATGTGGGGTTTTATACTTGTTTAAAGAAAACTTCTGTAGCTTCAAACTTTCATCATCTTAAATACAATAGTTTGGTGAGGACTAGCATGCCAAGGATACTAAGTATTAAAATTTTCAAGTTTCAACAGGAAGATTTCAAGGAGGAAGAGGAACCTATACAGATCAAAAAAAGGACAAGGAAGTAAGAAAAGAAGGTAACTCATACTAGAAGAGTGACATAACTTTTTACAGAAGAAGAGAACATGATGGTTACTAGAATGAAGGTTTTGGAGAAGATGACAAAAGACAAGATAAGAGAGTGTTCAAAGGAACTTTCTTTAAGTGTGTAGGAGAAGGACATTGTTCTTTTGAATATATAAAGACAAAGAATACTAGGAGAACAACCTTGGTAGAAGAAATCCCCACTAAATCAGCTAACAAACCGGAAGATGGAGAACTGTTGGTGATGAGGAGAGCTTTGTGTCATACCAAAGAAGATGAAGAACCCTTACAAAGGATAAATTTGTTCAAGACCAGATGTAAGGTATCTGGTAAGTATTGTAAAGTATTTATCAATAGTGGTAGTTCAAATAATCTTGTTTCAGAAGAAATGGTTAATAAATTGAAGTTGGAAAGATTGAAACACCCTAAGCCTTATCAAATAGCATGGATTCAGGATGATCATAAGTTGTTAGTAAGTGATCAATTCTTGGTGAAATTGAAGATTGGGAATTACCATGATGAAGTTTTGTGTGATATTATGCCTACGGATATTTGTCACCTTTTGTTGGGTAGACCTTGGTAGTTTGATAGATAGGCAATACATGATGGAAGAAAGAACATATACACTATTGTAGTGAATGGGATGAAACAAACCTTGTTACCCTTGGATGAGCCCATGAAGGGTGAATTTGTACAAATTCTAGAATTTATTTGGTGGATAAAAGGAAATTCCTAGATGGAATGAGACATGAGAATGTGTGTTTTGCATTAGTTCCTAAGAAGACTGAGAACCAAGAACGTGATGAAGAAAAACAAGAGGAGATAAAAGAATTGCTGATAGAGAGTGAAGACATCATTTTAGATAATTTACCTAATGGATTACCAATTGTGAGGAGTATCAGTCATTGCATGGAATTAATTCTCGAAGCTAGTTTTCCTAACAAAGTTGCACACCAGATGACACCAGTAGAGAATGAGGAGTTGAATAGACAAGTGTAGGAATTATTGAAGAAATGTCTGATCAGATAAAGTTTGACTCCTTGTGTAGTACTAGAAGTGTTAGCACCTAAGAAGAATGGAATCGAGGATGTGTACCGATTCCAGAGCAATAAACAAGATAACAGTGAAGTACCAGTTCCCTTTACCTAGTATGGATGACATAATGGATTGCCTAAGTGGATCCAAATACTACACAAGGATATTCTTGAAGACTGGATATCATAAGCTCAAAATCAAAAAAAGGAGATGAGTGGAAGACAACATTGAAGACAAATGAAGGATTGTATGAATGGTTGGTGGTGACTTTTGGGTTGACTAATGCACTAAGTACTTTCATGAGATTGATGAATGAGGTATTGAATAAATTCTTGGATAAGTTTGTTATTGTATATTTGGATGACATTCTGATTTTCAGTAAGACAAAAGAGGAGCATCCGTTGCATTAAAAACAAGTTTTCTAGCAATTGAGAGAGGAGAAGTTGTTGATAAATCTAAAGAAGTGTAGTTTCATGAAAGAAGAGTTAGTCTATTTGGGATTTGTGATATTTGTGGATGGATTGAAGATGAACCCTGAGAAACTAAGATAAATTATTGAATGGAATACATCAAAGAGCATTGGAGCAGTTAGATCATTTCGCGGATTGTCTAGTTTCTACAGAAAGTTTATTAGAAATTCCAATTCAGTTTGTAGCCCTATGATTGATGTAATGAGTGGAGATAGGAAAGAATTCAAGTTGACAACTAGAGAAAATAAGATATTTGAATTGTTGAAGTATAATTTCACTGAGCAGCCTATGTTATCTTTACTTAATTTCCAAAAAGTATTTCAAGTGGACTATGATGCAAGTGGGAATGCAATTGGAGTCATGTTAAGTCAGGAAGGGAGAGTAGTAGCTTATTTTAGTGAAAATTTGAATGATTCCAGGAGGAGATATTAAGTGTATGATCAACAGTTTTATGTTATAGTTCAAGCGTTCAAGAAGTGGAGACATTACCTGTTGCCTAATGATTTTGTGTTGTATGCTAACCATTAAGCCTTGCAGTATTTGAACAATCAGAGTAAGTTGAATCAGAGACATATGAGATGGGTAGAATTTTTGCAGAGTTACACCTTTGTGTTGAAGCATAGAAGTGGAAATTCAAACAAAGTTGTTGATGAATTAAGTAGAAGGAGGAATTTGTTGACAGAGATGAGAGTGAGAGTATTAGGATTTGAGGATTTGAAGACCTTGTATGATGATGACCCATATTTTGCAGCACCTTGGAGAGAATGTAGAGAACTGGTTATGGTGAACAGAAGTTAGTGGTTGGATTATTTCATTCGGGATGGGATGTTATTCAGAGGAGTTCAGTTGTGTATACCTAAGAGTTCTATGAGGGAAAATCTGATAAAGGAGAAGCATAGTGGAGGATTAGCCAGACACTTTGGTGTTGACAAAATGGTAGCATTGGTGAGTGAACATTACTTTTGGCCCTAGATTCATAAGGATGTCAATAAATTTGTGCAGAGTTGTAGAGTTTGTCAAGTTGCGAAAGGTAGTAGTTAGAATGTGGGATTGTATAAACCTTTGTCAGTACTAGAGAGACCTTGGGAAGACATAACCATGGTTTTCATACTTGGATTACCTAATACAAAGAGAGGAAATGGTGTTATATTTGTGGTGGTGGATAGATTCTCAAAGATGGCTCATTTCATACCTTGTAAGAAGATGTCTAATGCAGTACATGTAGTTGGCTTATTTTTCAAGGAGGTAGTGAGATTACATGGATTACCTAAGAGAATAGTTTTAGACAGAGACACTAAGTTTGTTGGTTATTTTTGGAGAACACTTTGGAAGAAGATGAAGATAGATTTGGAATTTAGTTCTACTTTTCACCCACAGACTGATGGACATACAAAATTAGTAAACAAGAGCTTGGGAAATTTATTGGGATGCTTAATTGGAGAGAAAATAGGAAGTTGGGATTTGATTATTGCACAAGCAGAGTTTTCCTACAATAATTCAATAAACAGGAGCACCAGAAGAACACCTTTTGAAATTGTTACCGAGGCACACCTTAGAGGTATATCAAAATTGAGAGATATTAGTAATGAAGACAAGTGGAGTACAGAGGTAGAAGAGTTTGCAAATCTCATGGAGGCCTTGCGTATTCAAGTTAAACAATAATTGGAGGATATGAATGACAATTATAAGGAGAAAGTAGATGAGAAGAGAAGACATAAGGAATTTGAAGTTGGTGATGAAGTGATGGTGTATCTAAGAGAAGAAAGATTTCCGGTTGGAACTTGTAACAAGTTGCAGATGTGGAAGTTTTGACCTTGTAAGATCTTTAGGAAATTCAGTTCCAAAAATGTATATGAAGTGGAGTTGTTGGATAGTTTGAGTATTTCACCTATATTCAATATTGCAGATCTACATTAGTATCATGAATTAGAATTTAGTGAAGACAATATTCAAAACTGTTGGTATTTGATTGAAGATTGCATTGATGAACTATTGTGTTGTCATTGATGTCAATTATAATTGGTAATGATGTTTTTATGATGTTGTTTTGCAACTAGTATTACTTTAGAAGCAATCAGATCAATCGGTAACCCTGCCTGTTGATGTGCCAAACCCTAACCGTTGGAGCTTGGTGAATTGGTTGTATTGGTTTATGATGAAATGGTGATCGGTAATGATTATGCCACGTATGAATTTTGTATGTCATAAGTTTCAAAGTGGTTTTTGGCATGTAGAGATAATGGTTTTATCTTTGTAATGAGCGAGTATATTGCATGAAGAGGAAACTATGTGATGAGTTATACGATTCGATGAAGTAGTGATCAAGGAGTGATTGAGGTTGTCTTGTACAATTTGCAATGATTTTTATGTAATTTAATGGTCATACTTGAACCGATTTGTTTGTAATCTCTATGAGATCTTAGGTTTGTGATGTGTTATTGACCTATTGTTTTGCTTATAAGGTCAATGAGTTGTTTTGTTGTAGTGTTCACAATTTTAGTTAAGTGTTAGTGTGATTGATTGTCGAACCAGAGGGTATATCTATAGTATGTGTGAATGCAGATAGGAGCATGAAAAGGATCTGATCAAGCAGAGTAGTGTTATTTACTAGATCAACAAACCCCTATTGTTCTCTAATAATTACAACATTTAAATCCCTTAACCGAGTAAGCTTTAATAGGCTTAGTGCTTTCTAAATCCTCTAACTAGGTGATCCATTAGATTGGATTTCAAATCCTCTATCAAGGTTACTCCTACCAAGATATTTCTTCTAACATAGCATTATAGTCAATCCCTTAACCGGGTGGTCCCTAACAAGATCTTTTCCTCATAGGACATTTTGTAAAGCTTTAATAGGCTTGTTTCCTAATAGGGCAAACTTCAGAAGAGTTCAGATTACTTATGGGTATTCATCCCCACCGTGGTTTTTCCCATTTGGGTTTCCATGTCAAAAACCATTATGTCAAGTGGTGAATGGTTTTGGTGGTTATGTTTGATATGGTTAATTTGCTTATATGTTAAATCCACTTAGATATGTTAAGATTATGTGTAATAATTTGAAATTTTCTTTTACTATTGTTAGTAAAATGATTTGATGTTTTGGTTAAATGGTTTGGGAGTTTCAAAGATGTTATACTATTATTTTGATATGCCAGTCAAACCGATAAACTGTCAGTGCTATTGCAGTTTGTAGCTCAATGTTTAAACCAATTAATTTAGTGATTGACTTGTTAGATTGCTTTTGAGTTTGGTGAAATTTAAGTCAGTTTTTTATCTACTGATTCAAACCCCCCCCCTCTCTGTAGTTGTTCAGATCCTTATTGATTCATCATATTATCAATTAGTACCAAATCATTTCAGGTCCTCTAGTGTCTAAGCCTAATAGCTTGAGGTAACGATCTAGAAGAACATGATGAAGAAAGAAGGTCCAAAGTTTAATAGGGAAAAATACAGAATATGGAGTGATAGGATGAAAATCTATATCAAGAGTCTAGGAAGTCAATATTGGGAACATGTTGTTACATAATATACTGCACCTAGTGGGACTTTGTCTAATGATCAAAAGAAAGAGAAACAAGAGAATAATAAAGCTTTGGAGGCCATTATTAGTTCTTTGTCTGTTTTAAAGTATGTTGATATCCATGGTCTAGAGACTTCTTATGATGTATGGAAGAAACTTGAGGAGATCTATAGCGATGATGAGCATGTGAAGATTGCCAAAGAAGAGAGTCTAAGAGGTAAATTTGATGACATGCAGATGGCTGAAGGTGAGAATATTCAACACTATGGTAAGAGAATCAACAAGATAGTCAGTGAGATAAAAAGTGTTGGTGGCAAAGTGGAGGATGCCATAGTGGTTAGTAAGGTGTTGAGAACCCTTCTACCGGTCTACACTATCCAAGTTGCAGCCATTTAGGAGCTAAAGTCTATTGATAAAACTAAGGTAACTCTTGACTCCATCATTGGTAAACTTACTACATTTGAATTAAATGGTTATGATGCTAGTGCTCAGAAATTCCAATCTACATTTTGAGCTTTAGTCTCTAATCCACTTGTGAGGAAAAACAGAGATGTTAGAGTTGGTATTTTGTATATGAACTTGGTATTATTGTAATTTTGGCATTTGATGTCAAAGGGGGAGAGATATCTATGGAAAAACACATTATCTTTTGGAGAAATTGGTATGGAAACTTTGGAAAACACATGTTGCTCCCAAGGGAAGAGATTGTTGTTTAGGAGAGATTATTACTCTCTGATTTTTGGTTATAATCTTTTTGGAGATTGTTGGTTTTTGGTATTTGGCATTTATGTTTTGGCACTTTGATGGTTTTTCTATCTTGTGTTGCCATCAATGCCAAAGGGGGAGATTGTTGGTATTTTGGTATGGTTTTGTCATTGATGTCAACACCTAATAAAACACTAGCACTTTGGAGATCCAGCAACATTCATTGGCAAGCAAGTAACTATTGCACAGTTACCAGTATATGGTTCACCGGCAGGATATAATGATCACCGGTACTCAGAATTATGTGGAAGACACTTGGTAATGTCGAAGACATCTTTTGGACATATTGTCTTGGAGTTTTTGTTCATTGGTATATTCATATTTGCATATTTTGTTTTACCGGCAAATAGGTCCAGGGTTACCTAGGGTTATACCGGTAGGTTTATCTTTTCCAGATCAGCATGGCACACTAAGGAAATGATTAATTATGGTTGTAAATGCATTAAGCCGACATGTTGCATCGGTTATTGCATCAAATATTATATTGTTTGTAAAATATTTTTATTGTAATATCTTGTAGAGCCGACCTACTAAAATTGGTCTTAGGTTATGGTATAAATGTAAGATCGTATTTGTAAGATCAAGTGTGGAATGTGCAAAAATAATTGTGTGAAGGTATATGTGAGATTAAGCAGAGCTATACACGAAGACATCATTTGAAGGTGAAGTTAGGTTTTTGAGAAAGCATATCAGCATTACATCGGTACTGAATCCAGCATATGAAGATGCTATCTTGTGAAGTACATTCTTATTGGTTTTAACCATCCAACTGTAGTCAGTGTGACTCCCATTTTGTGATTGAGCAGTGAGCTCTAGGCTGTTGGCCTTTCTGCATGTGTAGACCCCATTTATGTACACTTACTATCTGTAGTAGTATCATCTGATTATGGGTAAGGTTTCCCATCATGGTTTTTCCCTTTATAGGGTTTCCACGTACAAATATTGGTGTCATGTGTTGTGGATGACTTTGTGTTTATGTTTCATGCATTAATCTTTACCGGTATAGCTATTAACTATTAAAACTGTTTACCAACATACTTAACTGGTTTATCGGTATTAAGCATTAAGTTGATTAAGTTGTTTTTGGTTTGAAATTTGTTGACAACTGATTCACCCCCCCTCTCAATTTTCTCTGGGACCTAACAGTTAGTCACAATTATGAGTCTAGATCTAGTAGAGACGTTGATGATGAAAATATTCTGATCGAGCTTGAAGCATTGTTGGCTAAGGGGTTACCCAGAGGTACTGGTAAGTACAAAGGTAAATTACCTTTGAAGTATTTCACATGTAACAAGATTGGACATATTGCAGCTAACTCTCCTAATGGTGACAATGAGCATAAGCATGAGAAGTACAAGAAGTACAAAGGAAAAGGAAAAAGAGATTGCCTCATTGTAGTTGATGGTGGAATCACTGATGAGGAATCTAAGGGAGATGTTAATGAAGAAATTGTCTTTGTTTCCATTAAAGAGTCGACATCTGATCAAAAGGCATTAGTTTCTTGCATGGATAGTTCCGATGATTGGATCATAGATAGTGTTTGTTCATATCACATGACTAGTGACTGGAGTAAATTTCTTACTTTGAAGGAATTTGATGGAGGAGTTGTGAGATTTGAAAATGACTCACCCTACATGGCAAAAGAAAAAGGAACCATTTCTATTAATGGAAAGAGTAGTGCAAATGATGTCTACTGGGTTGAAGGATTAAAGCACAATTTGTTGAGTATAGCTCAACTAAATGACAAAGGTTATCCATTGGAATTTAAGAATGGAATGTGCAAAATATATGGGAACAAAGGTGAACTGATTGCAACCGACAAGTAGAAAAAAGGTAACCTGTTTCTCCTAAATCCTAAAGTCAACAACTGTTTAATTGATAAAGTAGATGATAGTTGGCTTTGGCATCAAAGATTTTGTCATATAAATTTTAAAAACATTATCAAAGTCAGTAAGTCCAAGTCAGTAAGAGGTTTGTCTCAGTTGGACAAACCGGTGAATGCTCTGTGTAAGGAATGTCAATTAGGGAAGATGAAATCCTCAACTTTTAAGAGAAAATGTTTCTTAGCAAAATATTTGTTAGATTTGGTTCATACAAACCTCTATAGATCAATAAGGACTAAAAGTATTCAAGGTGATAGATATTTTATGATCTTCACTGATGATTTCTCAAGAATGATGTGGGTCACATTCTTGAAGGACAAAACAAAATCCTTTAGTAAGTTTAAGGCATTCAGGGCCTTAGCTGAAAAGGAAAGTGGTAATAAGATAAAGTGTCTAAGAACTTATCAAGGAGGTGAATTTACTTTTGAGGAATTCACTAGATATTGTGAAGACAATGGAATGAAGAGACAACTTTCTGCACCTAGGACACCATAGTAGAATGTTATTGCAGAGAGGAAAAACCGGTCAGTTGTTGAAGGTGCTAGAATGATGCTAATACAAGGAGGTGTAGAAAAAAATTTCTTGAGAGAAGCTATCAACACAACTATATACACTATGAACTAGATATTGGTAAAGAGAGGTAAGGATAAAACTCCTTATGAATACTGGTATGGTAGATCACCAAATGTCAGTTATTTTAAGATTTTTGGTAGTAAATATTTTATCAAGAGAGGTGAATATGTTGGTAAGTTTGATGCTAAGAGTGATGAAAGCATATTTATTGGTTACTCCACCAAGAGTGAATCCTACAAATGGTACAACAATTGGACAAAGAGAATCATTGAAAGTGTTGATCTCCGAGTGGATGAGTATCCAAAATTTTTAGGAGAAACTAGTGAGGAAAAGAAGGAAGATGAAGCCAGAAGTTGGTGAAGTGAATGTTGTAGTACCAGTTCAACCGAAATAGGTAGAAACAAAAGAAGATGAAGATAGTGAGGAAGAATAACCTGAAGATAATGATCATGTTATTCCAAGGTATGTGAAACTTAATTATAATCCTGACTAGATTATTGGAGATAAAGATGTTAGAGTGTTAACCGGAAGAAGAATTAGAGAGAATTCTTTCATGATCTACACTATTGAGCCTAGAACTGCTAATGAAGCCTTTGGAGATGATCATTGGTTGAAAGCTATGGAAGAGGAGCTTGGCCAAATTGAGAAGGACAATACATGGACCCTAGTACCTAGACCGATGAATAAAAATGTGATAGGCACTAAATGGGTCTTCAAGAATAAACTGAATGAAGATGGAGTAGTAGTCAGAAACAAAGAAAGATTGGTATCCAAAGGTTATGCACAGGAAGAAGGAGAAGACTATGGCAACACATTTGCACCAGTTGCTAGATTGGAAGGTGTTAGGACTCTACTTGAATTTGCAGCATATAATGGATTCAAAGTATATCCGATGGATGTGAAGTCAGCATTTCTAAATGGAATACTAGAAGAGGAAGTATATATTGAATAGCTAGATGGTTATCCTTTGACTAATGCAAAGGATATGGTGTGTAAACTATACAAGGCACTATATGGTTTGAAGCAAGCACCAAGAGAATGGTATGAAAGACTACTTTCACACCTAATGAAGATAGGTTCCTAGAGAACCAGTAAAGACAACAATATATATCTCAAGACTTAAGGAGATAAGATACTAGTTTGTGAGGTGTTTGTGGATGATATCATTTTTGGAGGCAATGATGACATGACTGATGACTTTGCAAAGGAGATGAAAAGTAAATTTTGAAATGTCTCTGGTAGGAGAGATTAAATTCTTCATAAGTTTGCAAATTCAGCAGATGAAGAGTGGTATTTTTATCACACGGTCTAAATATCTGAAAGAGGTATTGAAGACATTTGGAATCGGAGACTGTAAACTAGTTGGGACACCAATGGTTATAGGCTATAAACTGTCTAAGGAGGATGATGTTGCACCCATTGATGAAAAGGAGAATGAATCAATGATAGGGAAACTATGTTATGTTGTTCATAGCAGACCGAATATTTCTCATGCAGTTGGATTAGTTGCCAACTTTCAGAAGAACCCAAAGGAGACATAGATGATTGCAACTAAAAGGATATTCAAATATTTGAAAGGTACTATTGGTTATGGATTATGGTATCCATATATAGGTAACTTTGATTTGAATGTTTATACAAATACAGCCTGGGAAGGAAATGTTGATGATAGGAAGAGCACAATCGGTGGTACATTCTTTCTTGGAGGAAGACATGTATCTTGGAGCAGCAAGAAGCAGAGTTGTATATCACAATCCACTACTGAAGCTGAATATGTTGCAGTGTATATGAATTGTACCTAGGCAATCTAGATGAAACACATTCTGGAAGGATTCAAGTTGAAGATCACAAAACCAGTAAAGATTTTATGCGATAACACAAGTGCAATAAATATTTCAAAGAACCCACTGTTGCATGTTAGAACCAAGCATATTGAGCTTAAATAGCATTTCTTGAGGGAGAAAGTGCAGAGTAAAGATGTGTTATTGGAGAATATATCTACTAAGGAGCAGCTAGCGGATATCTTTACGAAACCTTTGCCTAAGACATTTTTTGAGTATCTTAGAGGTCAGCTAGGGGTTGTGCCCCTGCATGAGGTCAATTGAATAGATGTGGAAGATATCAGTCTTGGAGCTAATTGAAGAATCTTGAAGTAGGATTGGTGTAGAGTGGAGCTACTCCATAGGGGGAGCATCAAGTTGCAAATCGTTGATGCAAAATAGTGAAGTATGGTATTGCATCTTTTGCTTTCACTTTGGCATTGTTGTCAAAGGGGGAAAAGAATTGTAGCCAGTTACTAGCTAAAGACATGGAGAGTCAATTGAAGGATAGTAAATGGTAAAATGTAAACCAAGATTCCTATACCTATGTATGTGCATTACTCTCAATCATCACAATCAAGGGTATTAATATTTCTTTTGCCATCAATGCCAAAGGGTGAGATTGTTGGTATTTGATTCAAGATTGCATTGATGAACTATTGTGTTGTCATTGATGTCAATTGTAACCGGTAATGATGTTGTTTTGCAACTGGTATTACTTTAGAAATAATGAGATCAACCGGTAACCCTTCCTGTTGATGTGCCAAACCCTAGTCGATGGAGCTTGGTGAATCGGTTGTATTAGTTTATGATAAAATGGTGATCGATAATGATTATGCCACATATGTATGTTGTATGTGATAACTTTCAAAGTGGTTTTTGGCATGTAGAGATAATGGTTTTATCTTGGTAATGAGAAAGTACATTGCATGAAGAGGAAACTACGTGATGAGTTACAGGATTCGATGAAGTGGTGATCAAGGAGGGGTCGAGGTTGTCTTGTACAATGTGCAATGATTTCTATGTAATCTAATGGTCATACTTGAACAACTTTGTTTCTAATCTCTATGAGATCTTAGGTTTGTGATGTGTTAATGACCTATTGTTTTTCTTATAAGGTCAATAAGTTGTTTTGTTGTAGTGTTGGCAATTTTGGTTAAGTGTTAGTGTGATTGATTGTCGAACCTGAGGGTGTATATGTAGTATGTGTGAATGCAGATAGGAGCATGAAAAGGATATGATCAAGCAGAGTAGTGCTATTTACCAGATCAACAAACCCCTATTGTTCTATAACAATTACAATAGTTAAATCCCTTAACCGGGTAAGCTTTAATAGGCTTAGTGCTTTCTTAATCCTCTAACTAGGTGATCCATTAGCTTGGATTTCGAATCCTCTATCGAGGTTAGTCATAATAGGGAATTGGTTCTAATAGAGCATTATAGTCAATCCCTTAATCAGGTGATCCCTAATAGGATATGTTCCTAACAAGACATTTTGTAAATCTTTAATAGGCTTGGCTCCTAACAGGGTGAACTTCAGAAGAGTTTAGATTACTTGTGGGTATTCATCCCCACTGTGGTTTTTCCCATTTTGGTTTCCACGTCAAAAAAAATTGTGTCAAGTGGTTAATAATTTTTGTGGTTATGTTTGATATGGTTAATTTTCTTATTTGTTAAATCCACTTAGATATGTTAAGATGACCGATAGAAATCTGAAATATGCTTTTACTATTGTTACTAAAATGATTTGATGTTTTGGTTAAACGGTTTGGGAGTTTCAGAGCTGTTATACTGTTATTTTGATATGCCAGTCAAACTGGCAAACTATCAGTGCTATTGCAATTTGTAGCTCAGTGTTTGAACCAGTTAGTTTAGTGATTGACTTGTGCTCGATTCTTTTTGAGTTTAGTGAAAGTTAAGTCAGTTTTCTATCTACTGATTCATCCCCTCCCTCTTAGTAGTTGTCTAGATCCTTAATGATTCATCATATCATCAAAACTTGGAAGCAGTTGCCTCGAAAGGAACCAGATCATATTGAAGACATTTTGGACACTAGGATTAGGCGTAGCACCCAGAGTAGTTAGTACAAGGAGTATCTTGTGAAATAGAAGAACAGACCAGTTGAAGATTCATCTTGGATTTCTTGGGTAGAGGTGGACCACCTTGGTTTTCCTCTTACCTCAGGAAAGTGAGGGACTCACTTTTTTAAACAACTCTAGATGTCTGATGCAGGAGCATCTCTGGTACTTGACAATCTTGTATCAACAAAAAACATTTCTTTTTAGTTTGTTTTGTGTTTTGTAGTTTTAGCATTTCTTTCTTCAGTTTCTTGCATTTTGTCACTGGAACTTACGGAGTTGGATTTTTCTTGTGAACATGATTATCTTCCTTATTCCTAAACCACAAGACATTTGGATCATTTTCTAGTAAGTTATCGCTTCCGGATTTCAAGACAGTTTTCTAGCTTAGAACACCAGAACCACCTGGACCTATTTTTCTATTGGCGAATCTTGCAGATCCTTTTTGTAGCTTGCAGAGCCCCAATTTATTGATTCCAATGTTACTTGGTGTGTGGCCAAGATTCCCTCTACTCTGCACTTCTTCCTTTCTATTTTCCAAAGGAAACTCTTTAGTAGAGGTTGACCTAGTGGTTTTACATGTTTGCTCTTATTCTTTGGAATTTGATCCCTCTTGGGCCAACCCAGTTCCCTCTTGACCTTATAAATCAATGTAATTAGCATCATAATTCATCAAGGAAGAATATAGAAGATGTGTCATAACATTTAGAGGTCTAGAGTTGACTGATTCTATAATTGAGCATGTATGTAGTAGGCGAGTGAGCCAAATCTTGTATCCTAAATGTTACGGGTTATTTGTAATCAATTTTTATAATCTAGTTAATTCAATTCTGCATTGCCTCCATCATCTTGTCTTGGTTTCATTGTTTTTACTCTTGTTACATGGTACAGATAGATCTTAGTGAGGTCCCTCATAACCGTAACTACACTAGGGAGATAGTAATAATTTGAGAGGGGAGAATAGATAGAGAGAGGTGAGGAAGATATAAGTGTAGGGGAGAGTTGGAGAAAGGGAGGTAAGGAGAGGTATTCAAAGAGAGGGAGTGTAGATAGAGATAAGTAGTTAGAGAGAGAGATTATGGTGAGTGAAGGAGGGAGGGAGAGAGAGAGGGAGACAAAGGGAGACAAAGGTAGGAAGAGAGAGAGTGAGGTGAGATAAATAGTAGTATGGAGGGAAGAAGGTAGATAGTTAAGGGAGATAAAAGTAGAGAGGGATGGAAAGAGAGGTAGGTAGAGAGAGGGAGAAGAGAGATAAAGAGAGTAGGAGGGAAGATAGATGGATAGAGAGAGAGAGTGAGAAGATAAATATAAAATGGGAGAGGGTAGATAGAGAGTACAAATAGATGGATAAGTAGAGGTGTGGACAGAAGGAAGAAGGGAGGAATGTAAGAATAAAGAGAGAGATATGAGTAGGGGAATAGAGGTAGATAGGGAAGGAGGGAGAGGGAAGATAGATATAAGTAGGGAAAGAAGGGGAGAGAGAGGAGGGAATAAGATCCATGTTAGAAAAAAGAGGAAGGGAGAGAGAGAGAGAGAGAGAGAGAGAGAGAGAGAGAGAGAGAGAGAGAGAGAGATGGGTATAAATATTGATGGAGACAAAGAGAGAGATAAAGAGAAATAGAGAGGGAAGGAGGGATGGAGGGATAAAGAGAGAGAAAAAGAGAGAGATTTATGTAGATAAGTAGAGGTAGGGAGGGAGTGATGTATAGGTATGCAGAGAGAGGGAGAGGGGAGATAGAGTTTAGTATATAGGGAAAGGTTGAGAGTGAGATAATTGGAGAGGGAGCATGGAAAGGTGGGATAGAGAGAAAGTGAGAGAGAGGGAGGGAGAGGTTGTAGAGAAGTAAAGGTGGGAAGGGATTGAGGGGAGGTATGTAGGGAGAGAGAGACAGAGAAGAGAGATAAGTAGAGAGAGAATGAGATAGAGTGAGGTGGGGAGGGGGAGAGAGGTGAGATAGAGAGGAGAGAATTTGTGTGAGTTAGGTAGAGAAGAGAGGGAAGATATAGATTAGAAGGGTGAGAGAGATAGGTTTAGAGATTGGGTAGAGAGGAGAGAACGATATAGAGAGATGGGGGAGAGGAAGAGTGATACAAAGAGACATCGATAAGGAGATCAAGGGAGTCAAATAAAGTGAGTGTGTGTGTGTGTGTGTGTGTGTGTGTGTGTGTGTGTGTGTGTGTGTGTGTGTGTGTGTGTGAGAGAGAGAGAGAGAGAGAGAGAGAGAATAGGAGCATAGTGATTATTGAAATTTGACCATTTGAGAAATTATAAGATCTGGAGCTTGGGGAGAGAGGATAGAGTGAGATAGAGAGGTAGAGATGGAGGAAAAGGAGAGATATTGGGAAATAGATAGGTCTATAGCTTGGGGATACAAAGAGAATGAGATAGAGGGATAGCTAGAGAATGATGATAGGAGGCTACTATTTATTGAAATTTGATGAAGTCTAAAAAATTATAAGATCTACTAAAACCTAGAATTTGTATTATGACTCCTATAGATCTAAAACCATTCTCAAACATCGTGCCAATATATATATTAAATAAAACTTAAAAATGTGTACATGTTTTTCTTGTTTACCATAACACATACATGTTATAACACGTGTGTTTTTTCTCATAATATTGTGTATATTTTTTTATTTAAAATAATGGAAATGATGTTTTTAATTATTAAAAAACATATGCATTATTCCTTATACGTAGTATTGGATGAAAATCCTTAGGCTTTGAAGCTTCATTTCCCTCTGTTTTACATGTTTTTTTCTTCCAATCTAGTTTCTCAACTTCCTCGTCATCAGGTTTACACAATATCAAGTGGGTATTTCTAAAATTACAACCATAATTTCACACATCTTCTAAGCTTTCTAACCATATAATTTATTTTTTAGATTTGAACACAGTTAACTTATTATTTTTTAATTTCTTTTATCAGTGTCTCTAGAGTTCTCAGAGACATATGTGTACCATTTTTTTAAATAACTTTTGAACTACTTATCCAAATTTGAAACAAATTATATATTATTGTTCTACACTTAATTATTTACTCTTTAAAAAGAAATTTATTTGTTAATTATTTTAGTACAAGTTATGTGATGTGCATGAATAGGTACCTGATTTAAAGGATGTGTCCACTTAAAAAAATGTAAAAAAGAAAATCCTGAACAAAAATACACAACTTCTAATACTCACTTTTGACTATCTTTCTACCAAATAATTTTTAAAATACTAAATGCAACTATAATGTTTTTGACATGCACACCAGACACTATGTTATGTTTTGCTGAAAAAATAGGAACACTTTTGTGTGCACAAAATATTTGACCCCCTTAATCTTATTCAATTTTGAGAAACTTTACTAGTTTTCAAACTAGATTTAGAGTACTAAAATTCTTGTTCTTTTGGTATCTACAAATTTTGAGTGGAAAAGTATCAAATTGGTCCTCCAAGTTCAGGTTTAGCTAATTTTATAAAAAAATAAGTGGCCACTTATATCCCATTTTTGTCAGCCATCTTGGTGCACTTACCCCACTATAGTTATTAAATCTTGTTTCTTGCACAATTATCTAAAGGACATAGATTCAAGCCAAAGACTAAAGGTCAAGGGTTGAAATGGGGCTTGTTGTAATCCTCATCCTACACCGAAGGCATTCAAAAAATTTGGGACAATATTTTTAGCAATTTCAAAAATTTGTCTAACATGTAGTTGCATGAAGTGGAAACCACGTGATAAGTTACAGGATCCAATGTGCGGTGATCTAGGAGCAGTTGAGGTTGTATAGAATAGTGTGTAGATGATTGCTATGTAATCTAGTGGTCATGTTTGAACCGATTTTTTTGTAATCTCTATGAGATCTTAGGTTTTGTGATGTGTTACCGACCTATTGTTTTTCTTATAAGGTCGATGAGTTATTTTGTAATAGTGTTGGAAATACTGGTTAAGTCTCAGTGTGATTGATTTCTGAACCAAAAGGAGTATCTGTAGATTGTGTGAAGGCAGATAGGAGCATGAATAGGATCTGATCAAGTAGAGTAGTGTTATTATCAGATCACCAAAAACCCTATTGTTCTCTAACAATTACAATAGTTAAATCCCATAACTGGGTAAGCTTTAACAGGCTTGGTATTTTCTAAATCCTCTAACCAAGTGATCCATTAGCTTGGATTTGAAATCCTCTATCGAGGTTACTCCTAATAGGGTATTTCCTTTAATAGGGTATTGTAGTCAATCCCTTAACCAGGTGGTCCTTCATCGGATCTGTTCCTAACAAGACATTTTTGTAAAGCTTCTAACAAGGCATTGCTACTAATAGGGAAAACTTTAGAAGAGTTTAGAATACTTGTGGGTATTCATCCCCACCGTGGTTTTTCCCATTTGGGTTTCCATGTCAAAAATCATTGTGTCAAGTGGTGAATGTTTTTTGTGGTTATGTTTTGATATGGTTAATCTGTTTAACTGCTAAAGCCACTTAGATGTGTTAAGATGATCAAAAGTGATTTAAAATGTGCTATTATTATTGTCGGTAAAGTGTTTTTATATTTTGGTTAATGGTTTGATAGTTTTAGATTTGTTACACTATTATATTGGTATTCCAGTCAACCAGTAAACTTGATAATGTAGTTGTAGTTTATAGTTCATTGTTTAAACAAGTTAGTTCAGTGATTGATTTATGAGTTGGTTTTGAGTTTGGTGAAAGTTTAGTTTGTTTTCTATCTACTGATTCACACCCCCTCTCAGTAGTTGACCGGATCATTATTGATTCATCATATCATCAAATTCCTCAATATACAATTGAGTTGAAGAGTCGTCATCATCATGAAAAGCATGAAGGGAAGGATTTTTAATAATGCTTAGCTTAGTAGGTATTGGATTAAGAGAAGATGATTCCCCCAGTCTCCTACGTAATATGTTAACCAACTTAGGCTCAACACCCTTAGTGTTTAAACATTGGGAAGTCCTAAGTCTATAACTTATTTTCAATAATTAAACTCATACACAAGAAAGGCTAATGGAATAGGTTTATTCTATCAATGCATTTTAAACAATTGTAATTGATAATGCATGTAATTAAGAATTTATATGAAACTAAAGTAATGAAGAAAATACTATATAACAATAGAATGATCAATTAACCACTTAATTAAGATAAATGAGCAATAGAAATGGTAGATTTTATCAATTAATGTCTCTAAATATGAAAAATTATATGTAATTAAACTTTGATCTGAACATCCAAATCAGATATTATGCATGAAATGTCAGGTTCACCAAAATGTAGAGTGGTAAATGGGGTTCACTAGTCTAAACATGTAAAATAGTAATTAAGACCATTCCCATCAACAATACATTCAAGAATAATCAATAGGGGAAACTTCAAACCCTAAGCAGAGTTGGGATCAATGGTTGATTATTAATTCCGTATTCCTTGATATGATTAGATAAGAGAGAATTATAAAATGCAAGAATTAGGTATAAATATGGAAATTCAACAATAATCAACATAAATTGTAAGCTATAGCTCAAAGATATTTAATGTCTAAAGACAAATCTAGAAATAGGAGTCAGAAAGGAGCCTATGTCTACAATTTGAGGTTGAGATTACTAAACTATGGGGCTAGGTGTCACTATTTTGGAGGTGTCTGATGCAAATATCGTAAGCAAATTTTGGATCAAGATGTTGTACAAATTATCTCTTTGAAATTCTGTTAGAAAAGTGTCAGATTATTGGGATAAGCTACAATGTTAATGGTTTTATAATTCTTTAAATTTTGAATCGAGCTTTATCTTAGTTTGCACTTTTGAATATGTAATCCTTCTCTTTATCTATAATCCTTCTCTTCATATCTAAATCCTACACATAGAAAAGAGAGAGAAAAAAATTAGGTTGTATAGCGAGTTTCATAGGTCAAACCCTAGGTTGGAATTAATGTTAAACTCTATTGAACCTAAGGCAAGACTAGGGGGTGAATTAGTCCAAAACATAAATTAATACAACACATAAACAATTAAACAACAACACATATCCAACATATGAAGACCAATATTTTCTATGTGGTTAACACAAATAGGGAAAAAACCACAGTGAGCATCTGCCCACAAAATATATCCAGTATGTATATCATATTATAAAAGAGCTCACTACTTTGGACTTACACACCAATGTTAACTACTCATGGGGACAGATAAAAAAGAGGACTTTCAAACTTGAAGCTAATTGCAATAGGGAAAGATACAAAAATAATATGAAAAAAATGATCTCCTAATCATGAAACTATCCTTGAACTCTACATCAAGTGACCAACACCAACACACACACAACTTAAACCTCAACTACCAACACTCTATCTCAAATCTATGCCATAGTCTCATCACAACTTGCATATCATTTGAACTCAACTCTTCTTCACTACTATTCACCAAACCTCACATACTATCTTCGCATCATACATCTACACTCCACAACCCAACACCATACACTTAACTCAATTATACACATCCTTATATACTAGATAGATCATCAAATCTTGAATGAAATTGGCCTGAACCAAAATATACTTCCTGGAAACTATATCCAACAAAGATAGCCATAATAAACAACATCAACAACACTTTCCAGACCTAAAAAATTTCAGAAAAACTAATAGAACAACTAAAACATCAACATAGAAAAATAAGTATGCACCACAGACATTCCGGACCAACCTAAAACAACAAGTTTGAGATCAATGACAACCATAGTGACACATACTTCAAAAAAACTCATCATGAGACTGACAGGGGGGTGAATCAGTTTAGAACACTTCAAATCAGATTTAACTGATATTAAAAGGTAGTTAAGAACAACACTAGAAATATCAACCATAAACACATGAACACAAAATTTGCATGGAAAACCAAATCACGGAAAGACCATAGGGAGAATCATACTCACAATATAAATATAATTTATTACAAAGTTCTAGGCTTACATCTAAGGGACAACATGCACTTGATGGACTTTCAAGACTAAGGTGCACTAACTTAGGGAAAGATACATGGACTTTCTCAATTGAGGCACACTGCTTCAAGGAAAGATATAAAGGAGGCTACCAAGAGACCCATTATCATCAGGCAACAGAAATAATAGTAGAAATGATATAACAAGAATCTCATGATCATAAATTATCCTTGAACCTCTATGTCAAATGACCAACATAATGGAAAACATCGCTAATAATCACCACTGTAACAACACACTGTGTTGGATATTGATACTGCTAGAAAATATTTTTGTCATTGATGTCAACATATTCCTGTGTTTTGGTATTGCAAAGAGTTTTTTGGTGATCTAATGTTTGCAGTGATTTGATCTGGTTGGTTTATCTATTTGGAATGTTGAATCAACTAGAGATGCTATGTGGTGATTTGATCAAGTTGTGGATTATAGTATGAAGATTGTTCTTCTGTGCTTTGTAGTTGGAAGAGTTTGGTATTTGATCTGTTGTGCTCTAGTATGACTATATCTTTGGTTGCAGATTTGGGAGAGTGTTTTGGATGTTCATGTGTATCTTCATTTCAGATGGTTCATTATTTGGTACTTTGCAAGTTATCTTTCTAGTCTTAGTTGTTGTTGTTAAGTATTCTTGAGTTTTAACATGATGATCAACGAAGATTTGATTAAGTGGTGTTGGTGAAGCTATTATGGATGGTTCTAACATGCTTGTTGGTGTTTCTTAATCATGTCCTATTTGTTTTGGTGGTCTACATTGATCCTTATGCACATTCTTGATGATCTTATGGGTCTAATGATATTATTTGTGATATATGATATTTTTGGTGGTGTATCTTGTTGTGGTTGATCTTGGTGAGGTTTCTCGTGGTGGTGCATATTTGAGGAGTTGATTTAGGTCCACGCTATGTTGTTAATGAAATTATATTGGTCTAGTGGATGATTTTTGTATCATGTGATATAATTTTGTAATTGAGGGTTGAGGGTTTGGCTGACCTTGTAGTCAAGTTTGATGAATCATATAAATAAGTCTTATATTCATGTATATTGGGGGTTGATGTTGTGTCTACATTATCAAAGATTGGTGTATGTGCACATAAGAAAATTTATCCTTTGGTATGATGTATTGAAAAAATATTGTTGCAGGATAGACAAATGAGCTTAACCAGAACTGTCATTAGGCATTAGCACATGCTATCTTTGCAGTTCATGTAATCCAGATTGTAGTTTGAATATTATTGTAAGGTAGTGAACCTTCCCTAAGGGTTGGAGCCTTTTGGATCATTGTATTTTGAGCAATGATCTCTAGGCAGTGTGCTTGAATGCATGTGCATTCCCCATTGCAATATTTACTCATACTACTGTAGAGTATTATCTCATTGTGAATAGGTTCCCACCATGATTTTCCCTTAACTAGGTTTTCCACGTCAAAAATATTGGTGTTATGTGTGTTGTTGTTATTGTGTTTACCTTTACTCTTGGTGCAGTTGATCAGATCTGAGATTGTGCTTAATTTTTTTAATGAGGTGAAAACTGATTCACCCCCCCTCTCAGTTTTCCTTCATTGTTGTTGCCAACACATTGTCTCATTGAATGTATCACCTTCGAATCTCTTCACAAGCTAACTTTCTCACATCTGCAGTCTCAAATCTGCTTACATATCATTGAAATTTACTTTTCATCAATTCACACACTATCCCATACACAAATCATACATCCACACTCCTTAAATATAAGATGTTGGTAATTGACACTCATCTTGTAAGAGTTAATGGCATTTTTCAGTTGTCATTGATGGCAACTCATCTTTTTAGAGTAAATGGTTTTATTTTTTAGTTAACCGACATTCATTACACTTAACCGATATTCACATTGCTTTACACCAGCACCGACATTCACTTCATACCCAGCTAAGTCCTCATCCCGCGAAAAAGTCTTGATCCTAGTAACGTGTATATGGAACCCAATAATGGATAGGACCCAAATAGTAAATTTTTTGGTCCCGATTATTTCTTTCATGGATTTTGTGGTAACATGTGATGGGCGACATGGTCATTAGGATTATGTTTGAAACTCATTATGCACCGATAGCTGAAATGTTTATATTTCTCATTGAAGCCGACATGGTAAAGTCGGAAGGATATTTAAGAACATCATTTCAGTGATAGATTAGATATGTGATGGAATCAAATGCAAATTTTTGGTTGCAAATATTTCAATGAGTATAGGTACATATTTTGGTCAAGGATTAGAAGCGTCTATGTGCAGTTTCATGTGCACAACATAACTGGTAGCAGAATAGAGCATCGAACAACTAGTATACAAACAAGGATATCAGAGTATTCACCAAAACTTGTCCAGTATGGTCAAATGCAATTTAAAGTTCATTTTAATTTGTAAACACTTGGAAATATTTTGTAAGTTAGTGAGACTTTTTATTTCATGTTTGAGAAGTGAGCTCTATGCACTTGGCCTTTTTGCATGTGCAGACCCCCTCATGTAATATTTATATGCCTTGATCAAGTATATATATATTGCGGGTATTGGCCCTGCTATGGTTTTTTTCTTTACAGGGTTTTCTACGTATAAATCCTAGTGTTATAGTGTTGCCTCTTTATATGTTATTTGTTGTATGTGCTTTAATTTTATTTACTGTTAACCGGTTAATAGTCAATAAGTTCAAAACTATCATTATCGGTAGAACACTGGTTCACCCCCCTTCTCAATGTTCTTGGATTCCAACAATTGGTATCAGAGCTTGGTTCCTCAGAAGAAGTTTAACCACTTGAGGAAGATCCATAATTTGGAATCAATGGAAACCGGTCTACAACAACAACTGTGACTTGCTCTTGAGGATCTTGATAATGAGTAGATGGAAAACAATAAATTGAAGAATGAATTGAAGCAAGCCAGAGACCACATCATTTCATTTCAAGGAAAGCTTTCAGTTGTTAAGGCTCAGATAAGGGAACTTCGTGATCAACTACAACATTAGAACAATTATGAGGAAGATGCTATAAAGGATCAATGCCAGAAACTCACTCAAAAGAATACTATTTTAAAGAATGAGATGCAAGCCCTAACCATGAGAATGTGCAAGGAGATTGACAACTAAAAGAAAAATGAAGAAAACTTGGCTCATGCATTGAAGGATAAATTTGAGTAATGCAATAGACTGACATATGAGAATTAAATGTTGAAACTTAAATTGGTTCAGTCTCAGAATAATGAATAGGAACTTGAGAGACAAATTATAATCACGAGGGATGACCTGGTTATTGCAAATAAGTACAAGGACAAGTTCAAGGATAACTCTTCTAAACTTGATGAATTGCTGAAGAATTAGAGAGATGCTAATGGTAGGAGAGGTCTTGGTTATGAATAAGGAGAAATATCTGGCACTACACAACAGAAGTAGAATCATACCATCAACTAGAACCAGAAATCACCAGTAAGATAGCCTAATTCTCACAATTCAATGGTACATGCTTTGTTCACAATAAATATGGTCATATGGCTAGTTAGTACATAAATAGGAATAATTAGAATAATTCATCATTCCAACCAGATGAAAAATATGGGTGTTCTTTAAGAGTAGATGATGTCAGTGATATAGATGTGAAGTTTGCGGCGATGATTATTAGATACAAGGTTTATCAGTCAAACCAGTTAAACTTCATCTCTGGTAACACAATTTTGGTGGCACATCAGATGGTTAAGGAGGATGCATATTATTATCTATGCAGTGTAATGTTGAAAGAACTCATGACTAACTGTGTGGGGGAAAAAGCGAGACTAGGTTATCATGCCCTAATCCTACCTTTTGACACACATTACGGAATACGAAAGAGTCTAGAGGTATCACACAATTGGCTACTTCTTTTTGTGAAAGAGAGAGCCACGGGCTACCTATTAGGATTTCTATTCCTTTGTTGTAATTGAAAGGTAAGATTATGCAAGTCCAATTCCTAACCCTAAAATGCAAGTATGAACTAATAACAAGATTACAGAATTGAACTTAAACAATGGAAAGCTGTAAATACAAAGATAAGACAAGAATGCAAATGCGTACCCGAAGTCAAAATCTGAGTGGAAATGTTCAGGACGGGGGCATGGGCGCCACTGTCCTGATTCTGCACCTGAAACTGCACCTAAAATTGCTATTTTGCACTCTGGAAAACAGTCTGAAATGCTGTCTATCAGGAGGACCAGGGTGCCCAGCGCCTCTGTCCCAGGGACCAGGGCGCCCAACACCTCTGTCCTAGGGACCAGGGCGCCTAGCGCCCCTGTCCTGGCAGGACTAGGGTGCCCCACACCCCTGTCCTGATCTTTTGCCCTGCAATTTGGTGGGGAGTGTTGTCTCGACCTGCTTTTCCCGAATCTATCACCTGTGGCGTCGTCCGAGTCCTGAAACCTGCACTTATATCTGAAAAGGGTATGAGCGGCTATATAGGGTTTTGCCTTATTCAAACCCCCGCTTCAGTGATTTCCACCTCCACGAATAGCCAAGTTGTATTGTAAAAGTAATGTGTGTGCAGACCTTGTGTGTGTGCAAGATCTAAAATGCAAGTAAGCAAACTAGAGCAACCTAGAAAGTAAACCCTAATTGCTTGTTAATGAAAATGTAAATGCTCTAAATCAAGATGCAAAGTGATCTAAAGCATGAATAAATGAGATATTGAAGCTTATGCAAAGGCATGAAAACAACATGAAATCATACCCAACCCCCAAGGGAGAGGTACAAGCCAATCTTCAGTCGGTAATCTCCTATTGTTCTTCAATGTCTTCCAAGCCCTAAATGGATGAATGGAATTGATAAATGCTTGATAGAAGGATGTTGAATGTTGTTGGAGTCTTCAAAGATCTGCTCTTTCGCTGCATATGAGCTTCCTGAAAACAAAAATCCAGATCCCTTCAAATGAAGAAAGAGAGCTCTTATTTATGAAACCCTAGGTCTTAATTCCAACTTTTGGCCGACCTAGAGATTGAATATCCCACCAATTTCTTGGGGTTAAGCTTTATTTTATGATTGGATCGTGCTCCTAAAATTTTGGGAAAAATGTCCGGGACCGTGTGCACTCCGGGCGCCATGGTCCCGACAACTTTTCACCAAATTTTCAGGGCCGTCAGATATGATGATGTTAGAGAGAATCCCGAAGTTACAGGTGATTTCGAGATGTTTTGACCCCCGAAATCAAGCCCCCAAGCTCAGAATAGGGCCTAATTAGGGTTTTTGATTAAGTGATGTATTGGAGGAATAAAATGAAAGGGGCACACTTTAATGAAAGGGCCCGACTTTATGATGTGGAAAATGATGAAATAGAACCTTTAGACCTAATTAATTTGATTAATTAAGTGCTAAAGGAGAAATGTAATGCAAAATGCAACTACGCCAAGGCGGGTGCTAAACTAGGTGTTAAATTGTACTGCTTTAGCAAGTGCGTACAATTTATGACGTTACATTTAGCCCCCACTTTAGCGGTCATATGAGTACTACATGCATATGCAAGCTAAAGTACAGAAAGTAAACATCATTTGAAAAAGGATATATCCATAAGTTGTCGGACGAAGCCCCCAGCGGTATCTGCAGTACACAGTTAGGAACCACACCCTACAAAACACACGTTAGATCACAAAATCACCTAATGCTTACTAAGGAAGGTGATGAAATTTGCGAGTAGCTATATGCCCCCCCCTATTTCGGCTTGCTTATTAGGGAGGTGAAACAGGGTAACATGTTTACTTACAACAAATTGTGTAAGGGAGTATTGATGAGGGATGTTCATTGAAAAGGCTTCATCAGAGCACTTTTTTGGAACATCCCAAGAGTAGGGGAGCGAAAATACGATTCCTACGCAACAAACGGTTCAAAAATCGCATCTCCCAAACTCAAGTTATGATGAAATGAGTGATAGAGAAAAATTAGGGTTTTGAAAGCAAAGGTAAAGGAATGAAAGTATATACCTTGAAAGAGACATTTGCATTTGTCACTTTGTTGATTCTGAGTACTGTTCATTGCAGCGGAGCCCACATAGCCATCATCATGCCTTCATGATGACCGGAGCGTCCCACAAGGATTGAGATCATGCGACAGGCCGTGATCGACGACGAGCCACTGGATGAGGTGAGTTGACTGAACTTTGACTTTTGATTTTCTGCATTTGACTTTCTGTGATAGTTTGCGAGCCCTAGAACCTGACCGTGGGTCCCACACAGGGCGCCATGGTCCCTGTGGGGGGCCATGGTCCCCTCAGGGCGCCATGGTCCCTGTGGGGCGCCATGGTCCCCTCAGGGCGCCATGGTCCCTGACAGGGCGCCATGGTCCCTTCAGGGCGCCATGGTCCCTGACAGGGCGCCATGGTCCCAATCAGGACTTGGCGAGAGATGCCAGGGTTAGCATACGATGTTCGATAGTTTGCATGAATGATTTTTGATGATTGAGTACTGATTATAGTTATGTTTTTGTGATGCAAGGTCTCCCGTACATGAGAGAGCACATGACGGGGCAGATTCTTCGCAGTTTGCATGATCAGATTCCTCGACTTACTCAGGCAGAGAGAGACACATTATCGATAGTAGGTTTGTGGTCTATGATTCTTATGCCAGCCATCTGATTTCATCCCGCAATGCTGATGGCACTCATGGAGTAATGGGATCCTGACACATGCACATTCCAGCTTCCAGTAGGGGAGATGACGGTGACACTTGAGGATGTGTACCGCATTCTTCGCCTACCAATCAGAGGAGCTACCGTGACATATGCGACCGATTGGTCAGTAGAGGATCATCAGAGGGAGCAGGTATATTGCATAGGGAGAGTCATGCCAAGTGAGATGAGAGGTCGTATCATGGTCAGCTGGCTCTTACATCCTACAGGAGAGGTGCCCCTCATGAGACGTCTTATGATAGCCATCATTGCACTAGCTGTCTGCCCTAATGGGCGAGGTACACACATGCATGGGGGTCTCACATGGTGCATCAGGGCTATGGAGAGACACGGGAGAGTATATGCCTGGGGTCGAAGTATGCTTGCACATCTCTATCACGACCTCGAGGTGTATGTTTTCGGATAGGGTTGCAGCTTGATGACATGCACACTTCTGCAGGTGTGGATATTTGAGCACTTTACATGCACCAGGTCTGTCGGCTATCTGATGAGTATGGCTAGCGAGTGACCTAGGGTATTTGCTTATCCACTTACCAGCGAGTGGAGATTTGGAGATCTATTGTATTGGAGAGTGATAGTTGATAGATTGACAACTGAGGTGACCGTGTGGAGACCATATCTGTGGATGCACAGATGGGATGGGATGGAGAGACAGTTAGCATGCCTACAGAGGAACTGCCTACTGAGAGGACGATATCCACCAATCATAGTCCCATTCTACTTTGACCAAGTACGGAGGCAGTTCGGGCTAGAGCAGTGTGTCCCAGCCGATGTGCCCATCTACACTCGACACTCACGAGTCCTTCCCAGACCTAGAGCAGTAGCGAGACCGACGATAGACGATATCGAGATCACAGATATAGAGGGGTCCGACTAGGATGTGGTCACTGATTATGCGGCAGACCCCGGGGCACAGACTAGGATTGAATATCCCGCCAATTTCTTGGGGTTAAGCTTTATTTTATGATTGGATCGTGCTCCTAAAATTTCGGGAAAAATGTCCGGGACCATGTGCACTCCGGGCGCCATGGTCCCGACAACTTTTCACCAA
The DNA here is from genome assembly GCF_030272615.1 of Cryptomeria japonica. NCBI lineage: Eukaryota > Viridiplantae > Streptophyta > Pinopsida > Cupressales > Cupressaceae > Cryptomeria > Cryptomeria japonica. Next base: position 637,461,681 of record NC_081414.1, read on the forward strand.
ATTTTCAGGGCCGTCAAATATGATGATTTTAGAGAGAATCCCGAAGTTACAGGTGATTTCGAGATGTTTTGACCCCCGAAATCAAGCCCCCAAGCTTAGAATAGGGCCTAATTAGGGTTTTTGATTAAGTGATGTATTGGAGGAATAAAATGAAAGGGGCACACTTTAATGAAAGGGCCTGACTTTATGATGTGGAAAATGATGAAATAGAACCTTTAGACCTAATTAATTTGATTAATTAAGTGCTAAAGGGGAAATGTAATGCAAAATGCAACTGCGCCAAGGCGGGTGCTAAACTAGGTGTTAAATTGTACTGCTTTAGCAAGTGCGTACAATTTATGACGTTACACTAACCTATAGAAAATCAAGCAAGCCAAGAACACTTTCTGGTATGGATCTCTAGTTATCGATTTGGTATTTTACTTTTTGGGCACAATTCCCGGTTTTGGCAAGATTCAATGGGCTTTTGACTGCCTGGAAGCAACTCATATAGCACAAATTTTGGATAGGAAAGGGGACAAGCTTAGAAAACCAATCTTATAGGCATTTTTCAAGAAATTTCAAGAGGAAATGTAGAATAGGTCCTGGATCCCCAAATCTATAATAGAGAAGTATAAGGATACAATTTGTTTTATGGTCACTAAAGATGAATGTATGATGGAGGTTGTACAACCTAGAATAATCTGGATAATGTTAGCATTATGGATTAATTGATTATGTGTTGCATTGATCTTTTATCATTGATGTCAACACTAGCTGATACGGATGGTTATGGGCAGACAAGTTTTGGTTACCAGTAGAAGATCTAGTGTTACTGGCAGAAGAGATTATCTGTTGACACTTCTCGCATGTTTTGATCAGTGAAGTATATTGGATTTCATGAGTTATATACTCCATGAGCATGTTTTGTTTAGTTGGTATTGGCTTGGTAATTGTATGTTATCACACACTCTGGTAAACCCTTACCGACACTGGTTTAAGGCTTTACTGGCAAAGCTTTCATTGAGGAATCATGATAGGATGCACAATTGGTGTTGGTGTAGCTTCTTTGAGGATTTTAGGATGCTGAAGATATTATTTGATCATGCTTAAAATGCTTCAAGACATTGCTTTGGCATGGTGGACCCAAAAAAGGTCTAGTACCTATCTAGGTTATGGACCATTATCATGCTAGCATGTACTCTACAAATTACCTAGAAGATCCGAGATGATTTATGGATTTTTTATTATTGTTTTGGTCTTAAGCTGACATGGCATATCATTGTAAATGGAATTATGTAATGATACTAATGTAATATCTTTAGATGGCCGACCTAATTGGTTTAGGCCTTAGGGTTTATATAAATAAGAGATAGAAACTCTTTGTAAAGTAGCAAGGTTATTGGAAAGGTCATGGTCAAGGAATTTAATGTGTGAATATTGTAATATCATTCAGATAGAGGAGTTGATTGATCATTGGTGATCAAATTGGATTCAGAAGAGGATTTAGTCCTTTGATATTGATCTCAACCGGGACTGTAATCAGGCATAGAAGATTCTTTTTCTAGAAGTTCAATCTATTGGATTGTTATCCATTTATCTTGAGCAGGTTGTAGCCTCTCTATAGTGAGTGAGACAATTTTGTAATGACAAGTACGCTATAGGTAGTGTGTCTTCCTGCAAGTGCGGGCCCCTCATTGTAACACATACTTTCTATAGAAGTATCATCTGCCTGTGGGTAGGCTTCCCACCATGGTTTTTCCCTTTCCGGGTTTTCCATGTACAAATCGTGGTGTTATGTGGTATGGTTACTTTGCATTGATTATCTAGTTAATTGTTAAGTTGTATTGTTTACCGGTATCTGTTCCTACTGACATCTGTCTGTTCTTTACCGGTACTTGATTTGTTTAAGGTTGTATTGTGGATTAGAAGTTATAATCTATTAACAACTAATTCACCCCCCCTCTCAATTGTTCACCGGTTATCCTAACAATTGGTATCAGAGATTTGGTCCTCTTTTGTAGAAGCTTAACCACTTGAGGTAGATCCTATGGCAACTTACACTTCTAATCCACTGACAACTATTTTCAGAAGAGAAATCCCAAAGCTTGATGGAACAAATTATGGGATATGGAAAATTTGAATGGAGACTCATCTTAGATGTCTTGGAAAGGATATTTGGGAGATCACTGAGAAAGGATACACACCTTATGATCCGACATCTGGCAATCCTGCTCCTGAAGACTTGGATAAGAATATTAAAAATGATCGTAGAGCTAGAGAATCCTTCTTGTGTGCACTTACTAATCAGCAGATTATGGGATTGACTAACAAATCATCGGCTAAGGTTATATGGGAAAAATTACAAACTCTAAATGAAAGTGACCCTACTGTCAAAATTGTTAAACTTGATGGTTACAAAGTAAGGTATGAAAACTTGAAAATGGAAGAAAATGAAAGAAGTGTTGTGTTTATGGAAAGAGTAAATGAGATTGTTATGGGAATTCAATGTTGTGGAGGATTTATAAGTGAAGATGAAATAGTTTCCAAAGTCTTGCGAGCCCTTCCACCAAATTTCAAGATGAAGGCAACTGAAATTAATGAGTTAAGAACAATGGCAAACACTTTAGTCAACAAAGACATTCTGATTGGGAAATTATCTGCTATTGAGCTTGAAGAATTTGGATCTTCTGGAGTTGTAAAATCTGAACCTTCTTTTCATGCATCATCATCAACATCTACCAGCAAAACTGATTGGAGAGCCCTATATGCAAAAGAATTGGAAGACATGAGGAAAGAAGATAAAGATCTTGAGAAACTTGAAGCCTTATTTGCTAGAAGAATACCTAAAGGTCCAACTGGAAATAAATATGAAGGAAAAGCACCTTTTAAATGTTTTACATGTAATAAGATTGGTCATTTTGCATCTAGATGTCCTGAAACGAATGCAAGGTTTGAGGAAAGAGTTAAGAAAACTTTTAAGCCTAACCCAAATAGATATAGATTCAAGAAAAGTAAACAATGATACATAGTAGATGAGGAAGGAGAAACTGATGACTTTGGAGATGAACTGATAAAAGACTCTACTAGTGGATCTGGAAATGGAAAAGAATGGGTGTTCTATGCTTTGAAGGAAGATGAACCAAAACTGGCTATCAAAAATGAAGAGAAGGCCCTGGCAACAAAAGTTGAAGATAAGGATGAATGGGTAATTGATAGTGGATGCTCACATCATATGACTGGAGATAAAAAAAAATTGTCCCTGCAAGAATACAATGGTGGTCAAGTCAAATTTGGAGATTACAAGGCATGTATGATCAAAGGTAGAGGTATTATTTCTTTGGATGGAAAGCATAACACTATTAATGTCTATTATATAGAAGTTTTAAGGCATAATATTTTTAGTGTTGGTAAATTACTTGATAATGGTTTTCAACATCAGTTCAAAGATAGAAAATGCAAAATAATTAACAAGACTGGTTCGGAAATTGCAACCATTATTCAAACAAGAAGTAATATCTTTCATTTGAACACTGGTAATAAGACATGTTTGATTGCTCATATTGATGAGAGTTGGCTATGTAATAAGAGGTTGTGTCATGTTAATTTTGATTGTATTGTTAATATTAGTTCAACTAAGGCAGTTAGAGATATAGCTAAGATTATGAAGCCTCATAATCTGGTATGTAAGGAATGTCAATTGGGTAAAAAAGTCAGAAGTTATTTTAAGAGCATACATGATAAATCTAATGATGTACTTGATTTGATTCACACTGACTTATGTGGTCTAGTAAGGACTAGAAGCTTTCAAGGTGATAGGTATTTCATGCTGATTATTGATGACTACTCTAGAATGATGTGGGTGAATTTTCTGAGGGAGAAGTCTGAACCCTTTGAGAAATTCAAGATCTTTAAAGTGAAGGTTGAAATAGAAAGTGGATTGAAAATCAAATGTCTAAGATCAGATCATGGCGATGAATTCACTTCTCATGAATTTAATAGTTATTGTGAGACAAATGGAATCAGGAGACAACTATCTGCACCTAGGACTCCTCAGCAAAATGTAATTGAAAGAAAGAACAAAACCATTTTGGATGCAGCTAGAGCTATGATGATGGAAGCCAAATTGCCTCATATCTACTAGAGAGAAGTAGTGAGTATGACAATCTACACATTCAACAAAGTTCACATCAAAGGTGAAACCGGTAAGACCCTTTATGAACTATGCTTTGGACATACACCTACTATTAAGTATTTCAAAAATTTTGGAAGTAAATGCTATATCAAAAGAGATTATTCAATTGGAAAGTTTGATCCTAGATGTGATGAAGGGATATTTCTTGGTTATTCAATTCAGAGCAAAGCATATAGATATTATAACAAAAGATTGCAGAAAATTGTGGAGAGTGCTAATGTGAAAGTGGTTGAACAGTACAATAATAATTCTATATCATATGATAGGGAACTGACAGTGGAAATGATCATAACTAAACTGGTACAAGAAGCTGAGGCAGTTACACCGGCACAATCAACATTCAACTATGAATGATGATCAAAGCAGTGAACCTGAAGTTCAAAACACACCAAAGTATGTAAGATTAAATTATTCTAAAGATCAAATTATTGGAGATAGAAACAAGGGAGTTATGACAAGAAGAAAACTAGCAAATGAAGAGGTATGTCTTATTTCTCAAGTTGAACCGGCAACTGTTATTGAAGCTTGTAAGGATAAACATTGGTTAAAGGCTATGGAAGATGAATTAGATCAAATAGAGAAGAATGAAACTTGATCTTTAGTTTCTTGGCCTAAAAATAAGAATGTTATTGGAACTAAATGGGTTTTTAGAAATAAACTGGATGAGGATGGTAAAGTTATAAGAAAAAAGGCTAGATTTCTTTGTAAAGGATATTCTCAAATGGAAGGAATTGATTATGGTGAGACATTTGCACCTGTAGCTATAATTGAAGTTGTTAGAATATTTCTTGCCTATGCAGCTTATAAGAGCTATAAGGTTTATCAAATGGATGTCAAATGTGTGTTTTTGAATGGTGAGCTTGAGGAAGAAGTTTACATTGAGAAACCTGATGGATTTTCACTGATAGATGACAAAGAAATGGTTTGTAGATTGAAGAAAACTTTCTATGATTTGAAACAAGCTCCTAGAGCTTGGTATGCAAGGTTGGATAAATATATTTTGAAGCTTGGTTTTACTAAAGGTAGTGCTGATAGTAATCTATATTATAAGATCATTGATAATTATATTCTGATTATTAAAGTTTTTGTCGCTGATATCATTTTTGGAGGAGAAGATAAATTGTGCATGGAATTTTCTAACAACATGAAAAATGAATTTGAAATGTCCATGATTGGTGAGATTAGATTTTTCTTAGGTTTGTAGATTACAAAAACTGAGAAAGGCATTTTTATCTATCAAACTAAGTATCTGAGGGAATTGTTGAAAATTTTTGGTATGGAGAATTCCAAACTGGTAAGTACTCATATGTCTACAAGTGAGAAATTATCTATCAAGGATACTTCTACATTGGTAAATCTGACAAGGTATAAATCTATGATTGGTGGTCTGTTATATCTAACTTAGACTAGACCTGATATTATGAATGCAGTAAGTATTGTTTCAAGATATCCAAGTAATCCTAAAGAAAATCATGAATGTGGAGTAAAGAGAATATTTCAGTATTTGCAAGGAACAACAGAATATGGTTTATGGTATTTCAGAAATGATGATTTCACTTTATGTGCATATACTGACTCAGATTGGGAAGGTGATACTGATGATAGGAAGAGAACTTCTAGTGGAGCTTTCTTTCTTGGAAAGAAATTGGTTTCATGGATAAGAAAAAACAAGTCATGCATTTATTTATCTACTGCAGAAGCTGAGTATGTTGCAGCAGCAACTAATTGCACTCAAGTTTTGTGGATGAAGCAAATGTTGAAGGATATCAGAGTAAATTGTAATGAAGTGGTAGTTATCTACTGTGATAACTCTGCAGCTATTGACATGTCTAAGAATCTGGTATTTCACTCTAAGACTAAGCATATTTCAATAAAGTATAACTTTCTGAAGGACAAGGTAGAAGAAAAGGAAGTCAAATTAGTTTATGTGAACACTAAAGAATAGATTGCAGACATATTCACTAAATTGTTGTCTAAGGAATCATTTGAATATTTAAGAGACAGGTTAGGGGTTTTTGCCCCTCTGGCAGAGACTTGATTGATGAAGTTTTTCATCAGTGCGACATGTATTATCAGAAACATTATTCATTTTGGCACTGATGAGTGGTGCTACTACTTAGGGGGAGTAGTCAGCTTTGAGATTCAGAGGTTTATATCATTGCTTTGATATTTTTCTCAATTTTCTAGCATTGATGTCAAAGGGAGAGTGATAGTAATGTGAAAAATTATTCCTAACCTTATAGAGATATCATTCACAAGGGGAGAGCTATTGATTGTTGGTTATCTTCCATAGGGGAAGACTTGTTTGGCATCTCTTGGTACTTAGATATTTTTTACATATAGTGTTGACATCAATGCTAAAGGGGGAGATTGTTGGCATTATGGATGAATTGATTATGTGTTGCATTGATGTTTTGTCATTGATGTCAACACTAGCTGATATGGATGGTTACTGACAGACAAGTTTTGGTTACTGGTAGAAGATCTAGTGTTACCGGCAGAAGAGATTATCTCTTGACACTTTCGACATGTTTGGATTGTTAGATGCAATGATAGTCCCAAAGACACTGAGAGGCGGGGGTGAATCAGTGTCTAATCGGTTTATGGAATAATTGAACTTATTTAAAACTTTGCAACTTAGGTTAATGTAGCGGTAAACAAGCAATAGTGCAGCAAAGAGAAATAATAGACATCACAGATGCACACCATAACACAAGAGGTTTTGGTGAGGATGATAACTTAATGATGAACGGTAAGTACCAAACCGGTATTGAGAGGGTGGGGTGAATCAGTACAGTCAAAAACACTTTCCAACAACCGGTTAGATAGCAACACCTGAAAATGACTGGCAAACAGTAACACCGATATGAAACAGAGTACAACCGGTAAAGCTAAGAATGATTGTGACAAGCATTAATCGGTTAATCACTTAGCCTTCCACTTGACTTAATACTACACTTCCATTTCACCCCTATCCATGAACAAGTAATCAATCATCAGAAATATAATAATAGCTAGTTTAGCATGATTTACCTTCAAACACAAATCACTTAAACCATCACATGGAAACCACCACACATAACACAAATTTTTCATGTGGAAACCCAATTGGAAAAACCATGGTGGGGATGAATACCCACAAGTTGTTTTTGAACTCTTTAGAAGTCCCCTCTGTTAGGAGCTTAGTTTGGTTAAAGACTATTACAACAGGTATTGTTAGGAACCAATCCTGATAGGGATCACCCAGTTAAGGGATAGCTAAATACTCGGTTAAGGGTTAAACCCTGTTAGAGATTACCTTGTTAGAGGATTTCAAGAACTCAATGAATTTGAGTCACCTTGTTAAAGGATTTACAACAAGATGGTTAAAGCTACCCAGTTAAGGGATTTTCCAACTGTTGAAGTGATTAAAGATCAACAGGTATTACAATGATCTAATAATAGCACTCAATGCCAATGCAGATCCACTTTAGTTCCTTCCTTCTGCACACACACTATGCAGAAATCAATCCTCTTATCTCATCTGGTCTAGCAAGAATCATGTATCTCTGCACTTAGATACACACACACCATTTGCCAACAACCTCAGCATGAAACACAACGTCGACCTTATAGGAAACAGATAGGTCGGTAGTATAAACCCTAAACCCTAAAAATTTAGGTTAAGCAATTGAACGGTTCAATCCTGACCATTGAACACTTTGCATTTGAATACAATGGTCTTGAACAGATCTCAAGACATTCTCCATCATTCGTTCTTCACTGCTTCATGGAGGCAGTAACCCATCACATGCTCTCCACCATTTACAAGGACTTCACACATTCCTAAGGTAGATAGGATTAATCTCCTTCATGCAAGATCCTTCACGCGCACAAGGTTGATGTGGCAACACAATTTGATCTTCATTATAATGCTAACTCATCACATGATGTCATCAGTTGAATCACATAGGCTTGGAACACTTCAACCAGAAACCCCAAAGCTAAGACTACCAATCAGTAGTCCTACCACATTCATGTACTAGTTCACATTTCATCATACTGGTTCACTTGGACAAACATACCGCTTCACCTATTGCTCATATACCATTTTACACCACCATACCGGTTCTGTTTGCCAACAACTTAGCTCGAATATACCGGTTCACTTCTTTTCACATATATCGGTTCACCACATTATACCAGTTCACTTTTCATCAAATTGCCAATTCACTCTCCTATATATTGACATCAATGACAACATAATATCATCATGTCAACATATTCTACACAAATGCCAACAATCTCCCCCTTTGGCATTGATGGCAATATACAAAGATATCACTTAGCATCACATCTTTTCCTGCAGATGTCTTCTCTACTTCACATCTTCTCCCCCTTTGATAACAATGCCAAAGTGGAGGCACAAGTTTTCTTGTTCCACTATGTTTCTCCCCTTGAGGAGTAGCATCCTTCAACACATCAATCCTAAAAAATATTGGACACTGCAATACCTAACTTATGTGGAGCACATACTTTTAGTTCACCTCTTGAAGGGGTAGCACCCCTAATTCACCTCTCAAATAGGTAAATATAGCCTTTGGTAGAGGCTTGGTGAATATGTCTGCTAATTGCTCCTTACTGGAAACATGTTCCAACACAACCTCCTTGTTCTGAACCTTCTCCCTCAAGAAATGATACTTGAGCTCAAAGTGCTTGGTTCTAGCATGCAAAACCGGATTCTTGGAAATGTTAATTGCACTTGTATTGTCACAAAATATGCTTACTAGTTCAAACACAAGAACTTTGAAGCCATTTAATACATGCTTCATCCAAATAGTCTAGGTGCAGTTCATAAAAGCTACAACATACTCCACTTTTGCTATAGACTGAGAGATACAACTTTGCTTTTTACTCATCCATGAGACCAATCTACCACCAAGGAAGAATGCACCACCGGTTGTGCTCTTCCGGTCATCTACATTACCAGCCCAATCAACATCTGTAAACACTTTCAGGTTGAAATCATTATTGTATGGATACCATAACCCATAGTCAACTGTTCCCTTTAGATATCTAAGAATCTGCTTGACTGCTACCGAGTGGGATTCTCTTGGGCTTTGTTGAAACCGAGCAGTAATACCCATTGCATATGCTATTGGCAACATTGCATTATAACAAACAATGAAAGATTGTTGGCATTTCAATAAGGATATTGAGAAGGTTGTTGATGATTATGGATATAACTGATTAAAGATGTTTTACTATCTTGATATTATTATTTTGTCATTGATGTCAAGAAATTGATTTTCTAATTCAATATGATGTTGCCAAATCTTGAGAAGTATGATATGAAGATTATAAAGAAGTCGGTAAAAGACACATGAAAGAATATGATGAATAAAGGGATGAATAAGGTATTCAATGGGCAACTACTACCAAGTCAGACAATGATGAGATCATGACATTTTAGATTGTTTTAACATCATACATATGTTGTAAAATGTAAAGGTTAGTACTATACTATGTTATCAGGCAAAGAACCTAGTCGGTAAACCCTAAGGAACCTAGTCGGTAAACCCTAAGGTTATTGCTATCGGTTAATGAAGGCGGAATGTCTACCGAGTAAAGTTTAGTATTCACTGAGTTGTTACCGAGTTGTAACTGAGCTATAACATAATGCATTAAATTTTTACATGTGGTATTTAATGAAAGAAGCTAATGAGCTGGAGCGGATCAATGATTGGTAAGCCGTGGAAGAAGTTTGTTAATGAATCTAAGGCAATGGAAAGTCGGCATGAAGATATACAACTCAGATTGAACCACAATACCCTAGCACAAGTTCCAAGACTATTATGCAAGTTCCAAGGTGGGGTAAAACATTTTCAGATCGAAAGATGCATTGAACCTGGACAAGATTGAAGATTTGATGGCTATGATTGATCATGGGAAATGTGATCAAGGAGATTAAGCAATTACCTAATTATTTATAAATAGGAAACTGTTGATAAACAATGTATGCGGGCAAGTGTATGTGTGAGGCCCTACCCCGACCCATCCTATCACTTCAGTTATTTTTATTTTGGAACTATTTTGGATGCTAGTTTTGACACACTATGGATATAGAACTTTTCATGGTCCCACGATTTTTGGTAACATTGATATATATGGATGCTTCATTTCTATGCCTTGTGGATTATAGAATATTATGTGATTCTAGATTAGGGTAATATTGTGATGATGCAGGTTATTATCTGAATTTCAGGATTTGATATAATGTTTGGAAAATGTTTGCATATATTGTAGATGGATCAAATTTTGAGGATTATGAGGAAATTGCTTTGAATTGTGACAAATTATATTTCATAATGTCAAGTCTTTGTAGAATGAATGTATTGTATTCTAATTTTGTGATTTTATATATTATATGAGGCTATTTGGGAAGTACTAATGTTTAAATTGAGATGTGCAGGAAAATATCCATGTGACCATGGAAATATTAGGGAGAATCAAGCCTAGGCCAATGTGCGTTAGTAAAACTAGGGGTTGTCTATTTGGAGAGACAACACCCCGTATGTACTGTATTTTATTCGTAAATGTAAAATGTTGCATGAGTGTAATTTGTATTTATTTGATTGATTAAATTGTTTAAGGGACAATTGCCATGTGGTTATTGTGATGTGGAATTATTTTGTAGTGTCACTTGACACCTATGTAGTATGTTGTGTTGGCAATTGTCATGTCACCTTTTTGAAAGTTTTATTTTTGTTAATGGTTATATCCCCTAATTATCCTTGAAGGAACCAAGAAATCTAGGTTAGAGAGCCACAAGGAAGGTCAACTCAGAGTTGACCCATAGGTTAACTTCAGGTGGACTTTCTGAAGGTCAAATCAACTCCTAGAGTCAATTTTAGAGCTTTTCTATTAGGCCTCATGGGGTACCTATGGGTGAAGGCCAAAATTGGCCATGTGTCTTTCCCTTAGGACTTGTTTAACCACCCAAAAAAGTGGTTTTCCCAAGATGGACGAATTCCATCTATAGGAGTGCCATCCTTGGAAGGAGAACCTTCTTGGAGATAGTAATCCCTCTTCCCCATTCCATTTCCCTTCTCTAGGCACCTAGGTTAGGGAGTGTGTAAGACCTAGGGAAGACCAACCCAATGGGAGATCTCTCACACTATCCAAGAGGTTGGAAGGAGTGAGAGAGGCCTTCTTAGGCTAAGGATGGAAGCTTAGTGAGCTAATCACCCACTCTCCACTTTTGGAGATTTTTGGAAAAATTTGGAAAAGAAAAAAACCAGTTTTAGAAATTTAGAGGAATTTTGGTGGCCAAGGATTTGCAGAAAGTTGTGTGGATTGGGCAGCTCATCTCCAACTAAGTTTAGCATACCTATTGGCAGAATAAGGTTGGTTGTTATCTCCTCTTGGTTTTGTTGTCTATGTTAGTTATGTTGTTTTGTTGAAGGAAAGAAATGCTTGTAAAGAAAGTGTGTATGTGAATTGTTGTTGAAGAAAATAATGTGTAGTTTCATTTCTATGTTTTTTCTGTTTTGTGTTCTTGTTTTGGGAGTGTCCAAGATCTTCTACTCTTGGGAGAGTAGGATGATCTTGGGGTGGAAGAAGCATGACAGCCTTGGGTGAGAGGCTCTCCTTAAGGAGAGTGATCTCAAGGGTGTCCTTTGTGACCCTTGCTGCATAGCCTTGTGTATGCATTTGGGGGTCATAAGGGGAGAGAAATGGCTTTGAGCCTTTGGGGGGCATAAGGGGGTTGGGATGAATTCTGTTGAGTATTTTGAGTTGCCATGAGGTGGCTTGTGTTATATTTTTTTTGGCTGCAGTCTCCCCAATGGTACTTGGTCCACTTCCACCCGTAGATTGATCACCCCAAGTGTGGTGAAAGTGTAGCTTGGGATGGGAAAGTGTATGTATTGTGTGCTTGCCCTATTATTGTGTTGTATTGCCTGATTGTAACCCGTCTAGGTCTTGATTCTCCTAGCTCGGGGGTGGCTTCTGGTAAGCCTAGGCTGGGAGGTGAGCATCCCATGGTCACAGTCCTAAAACTTTACTTGCAGGCGGCTTGGGGGAAAAGACTAGGAGTTGCAGATTTTGTGTTGCAGACTTCTATTTCAGATTTCTGATTTTTATTTAAATGCAGAAAAGAAGAAAGAAATGTAACCTTATGATTTGTAGCAAAAAGAAAAAGGAAGAGAAAGTGCATATGTAAATATAGGGCTTAAAATGATTCTGTTTCTATTTAAATAAATGTAATTTTTATTTTCTGTGTAAAAATTAGAGAAAGATGACTGTTTAGATTTCCTACCCATTTTCTTATTTGGGTTATTGTAACTATCATTCTGGAAAAACAATGTAAATTTCATTTTATGTTTTGATGTCTATAGTGTTTGCTATAGTCTACATTTTAAATCTAGTCTATTCTCTTGTTATTTACTGCAATATTAAAGGAAAGAAAACAGAAAAAGAAAAATGCACTAGAATTCCTTATTTACTATTCACTAGTTTATTTACTGCATTAGTAAGGAAAAGAAAAAGAAATGCAGTAGGGTTATTATTTACTTGCAGAGTGTAAATTCTGTAATTTTATGACTGTTTTAAAAAAAAAGAGTGAACTAGTATTGTTTTTTTTTATTTCTCACTATTTACTTGCATAGTTTAGATTTTGTTATTTTATGACTGTTAAAAGAAAACCAGAACTATTTTATTTCTGTAGCAAGTTTAAATATAAGAAAGAAATAAATAGATCTATTCTAAATGCTGTTAGAAGACTTAAAACGGAATGTAGATGGTTAAAAACCTCAGATCAATATAAGGGTTTTTAACCCTATTACTTCAACATTTAGTCATATATATCTCTATATGTATATAAGTATATATATTGAAAATATATACCTATATAGATATAAAGTATATATACATAAGCTTCCTGTAATGTGCATACCCCTGTAACAACAAAATAAAGGATGCATTTTGAACTTGTGCATCTCTGTTTCAAACATATAAAATATAATGCAGAATAAACCCTTTAATCATATATATATATATATATATATATATATATATATATATATATATATATATATATATATATATATATATATATATATATTCTGCAATCTAAAGTCATGCTCTGTGGATGCCTGTAGAAGAAAATATCTACATATTCATAAATGATACTATGCATATTATATATATATATATATATATAATATACATAATATACATTGGAAATTCAAAAAAAAAAACTATATCTTATACCATTTTTATCAACCCACGAAACTTATTAAAAATGTTGCAAAAAAAAAAGGGGAAGCAAAGTCACGCGGGCCACTGTGTGCAACACAGTGGACGGCCACGGCCGAACCACTGTGCTACACACAGTGGGCGGCGCCGAAGGGCACCGCACTGTGTGTAACACAGTGGGCGGTCGCGGCCGCCACTGTGCTACGCACAGTGAACGGCGCCCGCCACTGTGTGTATACACAGTGGGCGGCGGCTATGCCGTCCGCCACTGTGTGTACACACAGTGGGCGGCGCTGCCGCCACTGTGCGTATGCACAGCGGCGCCCGAAACCTTGCGAAAACCTCCGCCTCTCCCCGCATGAAACCCTCCGCCTCCGTACCTGCAGTTACATTTCAAAACAAAAAAAAAGAAAGAAAGCAAAACAAAGAAAAAGGGGTAATATAAAACCCTAACCCATTCGGGTTAGGGTATAAAATGGTAAAGAGGAAATAAGGTAAGAGGTAAAATATAAAAAAAAGCAACCCTAACCCAATTTCGGGTTAGGGTTAGCATTTTAGGTAATTAGATATATATATATATATATAGGAGATTTAGATTTGAAACATTAAAATTGATTTTTAATCTATAATGAGGGTTAGAATTTAAGAATTTATAATGTGATTTTATTTATATATATATATATATATATATATATATATATATATATATATATATATATATATATATATATATATAAAAGGGAATTTAAATTGGAAATTTAAAGTTAGATTTTAGTATATAATTTGGGGTTAAGTTTATAATTGAAATATTATGGAATTTTGAACCCTGATTTTAATGTATATATTTGGGGACAAATTTAATAATTGGATTATTATGGGATTTTAGACTTTTGATAATAGGGGTTAATTTAATATTTGAATTATTATATGTCCTCATTCTTTAGAAATTTAATTTTAATTAATTCAAGGGGGTTAATAATAAAGGATTACTATAGTTGGATAAACTATACGTTTAACCCAGCAATATATTTAATTAATCAATGGACTTACCCCCCCCATATCAATGGACGTTAGGAAAATTTATTTTAGGAACCTTAAGCCCTTGAGATCGATTTTTGGTCGGATTGAAAATTAATTGACAAAATCAAGGGGTTTAGGGAAAATCAGAATTGGCCTTAGCTTATTGTCGGTTTTAGTGGGCAAATGACATTGTAGTAAATTGAAACCCTCATCGGGTGGATGCGTATAATAAATTTTATATAAGCATCAAATAATCATTAGCAATATCATTATATGACCTGGAATGATTTAATACGTTAAGATAGCCAATTATCCCTTGGTTTAATTAGCGACAACTGGTCTTAGGTAATTGAGCTAGCTAACTAATCGGCAATGCAAATTAATCTTCACCAATCAAGTCACTCGCTCGAGTTGGTTATTTAACTTAACCTTAGTAAGTAAGTTAATTACATCCTAGATAAGACAAAACTTTAAATACAGTTGTTATGTATTAGGATTTATAGCGAGTTCATGACGTCAAAAAAAAATTTCGTTGTTCCGTTTTTGTGCCCTAAAGTTTGGGCACGACATTTTGGTATCAGAGCAAGGTTTCCAACACTAGGAACCTTTCTCCATTACGTTTCGCTTTAATTAACTAAATTAATCAAATATTTTCTTAAACGGAAAATAAAAATATAAATATATGAAAATTGAATTATTTAAATTTATTGTTTATTTATTTTATCTTTGTTTCCTCATAGGATGCCTCCGACTACGCGACAAGCTCGCAAGCACGGAAGGGGTCCTAGGCGTACACGTATGGCACGCGAGGATGTTGCTAGGGAGGAACCGGTTCCAGAAGGGAACCTGGAAGCACCTCCCGAACCACCGGTTGACCCTAACCGAGACATCTTGCTAGCTCTTCAGAACTTGATCGGGATCGTGCAGGATAGGCTTCCAGCAGTGGACCGTCATGCAGACAATCAGAACTCAGGGAGTCATAGATCAGTGGATAGGGAACGGAGTAGGAGTCCACCTCCTAATTCCGTAGAGGGTGAGGCAGAGCATGAACCGGAGTCCGTTCACCTGCCCGAACCCCCTCCAGTAGTAGCACCTATGTACTTTGAGAGAGCACGTCAGGAACCAGGAGACCTGATTAGAGAGGTTTTACGCCTCCAGCCGCCATCTTTTGGAGGCACTACTGACGGAGTAGAGGCTGAGGCATGGCTTTTAAGCCTAGATCGGTGCTTCGTATTGCGATCTTATGAAAGCAATCTGAAGGCACGCGTTGCAGTCCACCTTCTGAGATCGACAGCCTCCACATGGTGGAAGCAAGAGGAATTCAAGTGCGGACTCACTGCAGATACCATCACATGGGAAATCTTCACAGAGAGGTTCAGAGAGAGGTACTTGTCAGAGCACTTCCGGCAGCGTAGGATCGATGAGTTCCATGACCTCCAGCAGAAGGGTCTCACAGTGACCCAATACGAGAGTAAGTTTATTGAGCTCCTACCTTATGTAGATTACCTGAAGGACGAGAAGCTACTCGTCAACCGATTTGTTAGGGGGCTTAATGCTGGGATAGCAGGACCAGTGAGGATGGCCGCTCCAGGGAGCCTTCGGGTTGCCGTAGAGAAGGCCCTTATAGCCGAGGAGATTCAGATCAGGCCACAGGACACGAGGGATCGGTTCCAGAACCGAAACCCAGCTCCCCAGCCTTTCGGGTTTCAGAAACCCCATTGGAAAGGCAACCACAGAAATGTTTCGGGGTCCCATAAACCCCCTCCTCCACAGCAGTCACAGCAGAATCAGAGACAGAGGCCACCTCAGGGACAGCAGGGCTCCAGGCCCAAACAGTGGCAGTCACAGGGTCCTAGGCGTGACCAGAGAGTACAGGGTACATACACACCCCCGGCACGGGCTCAGCAGTCCTCCAGGGGTGGGTACAGTGGTTCTAGCCGGACAGGTGGGCATCCTTTTACTAGGCCTCAGGGCGCACAGTTTCAGGCACGTGGTGCTTGCTTCATGTGTGGAGCCATGGGGCACATGGCGAGAGAGTGTCCACAGGGACAGATGACAGGGAATCAGAGGATGGCAACATCAGAGCCTACAGTTGGGGACATGGGCAAGTCCCATAGAGTCTTCGCAACGGTTGATAACCGCCAGGCAGAGCACCAGGCCACAGTCATCGAGGCTGCAGGTAAGGTCAGAGGTAGTAGTATTTCTATATTATTTGACTCAGGAGCGACTGGCTCCTTTATATCTCCATTGGTTGTGGAGCGTTGCGGGCTAGTGACAGTAAGGCAAAGTGTCAGCTGGGAAGTGGAGTTAGCTTCAGGGGCTAGAGTGTCAGTGGATTCAGAGGTTAGGGGATGTCCGCTCCAGATTGGTAATACCACCACCTTAGTAGACCTTAGAGTTACACCACTCGGATCTTATGGCGTCGTACTTGGCATGGATTGGCTTTATGCCCACAGAGCCAAGATGGATTGTCGCTTGAAAAAGGTCGAGTGTGAGGACGATCATGGTGCTCCCATAGTAATCACTGGGATTCAGAGACCCGTGTCTCTTCGTATGATATCCGCTATGCAGCTTAAGCGGAGCATGCGAAAGGGATGCCAGTTGTTTGCTATCACAATCAGTGACTGAGAGGAAGAAAATGAGAAGGAGCCGTCCATAGATGATCACCCCATCCTTGAGGCATTTGCAGATGTGTTTCCTGATGAGCTACCTGGTATGCCGCCCAGCAGGGAGATTGACTTCCACATAGATTTGGTACCAGGAGCCGAGCCAGTTTCGAGAGCACCTTATAGGATGACCACTCATGAGCTTAATGAGCTCAAGATGCAGCTAGAGGAACTCTTAGAGAAGGGTCACATCCGCCCTAGCGTCTCTCCTTGGGGCGCACCAGTCATCTTCGTGAAGAAGAAAGATGGATCCCTTCGGTTATGCATGGACTACAGGCAACTGAATAAAGTAACCATCAAGAACCGCTATCCCTTACCGAGGATCGATGATTTGTTTGATCAGCTTCAGGGTGCCAAAGTGTTTTCCAAAATAGACCTGAAGTCAGGATATCACCAGTTGAGAATTGTGGAAAGTGATATCCACAAGACTGCGTTTCGCACCAGATATGGCCACTATGAGTTCACTGTGGTCCCATTCGGTCTTACGAATGCTCCAGCTGTATTCATGAGTCTCATGAATGGGGTATTCCGCACCTTCCTTGATCGATTTGTGATAGTGTTCCTCGACGACATATTGATCTATTCCCGAAATGAGCAGGAGCATGAGGAGCATTTGAGACAGGTTTTACAGTGTTTGAGGGACAACCAGTTGTTCGGCAGTTTGTCGAAGTGTGCTTTCTTTAGATCAGAGGTCAAGTACCTAGGGCATGTTATATCCGGTGATGGGATCTCAGTTGACCCATCAAAGATTAGAGCCATCATGGATTGGCCGGCACCTACTAGTGTGACAGAGGTCAGAAGCTTCATGGGTTTAGCAGGATACTATAGACGTTTTGTGGAGGGATTTTCCAGAGTTGCACACCCCATCACATCCCTCCAGCGAAAAGGGAAGAAATTCGAGTGGACAGAGGAGTGTGAGAGGGCTTTTCAGGATCTAAAGAGGGCCCTCACTAGTGCACCTATCCTTATTGTGCCAGACCCCACGGCCGACTTCATGGTATGCACGGATGCTTCCTTAGATGGATTGGGAGCAGTTCTTATGCAGGAGGGTAGGGTTATAGCATACGAGTCTAGGAAACTTAAGACTCACGAGCTTAACTACCCTACGCACGACCTAGAGCTTGCGGCAGTTGTACATGCACTTGTGAGGTGGAGACACTTCCTTTTAGGTCATCACTTCGAGCTTCATTCAGACCATCAGAGTTTGCAGTATATCTTCACCCAGCCTAACCTTAATGCACGTCAGAGGAGATGGATGGAGTTCCTTTGTGAGTATGATTTTGATGTTCATTACATCAAAGGAAAGGAGAATGTGGTCGCAGATGCCCTAAGTAGGAGACGACATGAGGTTTACACCATATCCATGAGCACTGATTTGAGAGACCGTATTTTGCAGCGATTGCCAGAGGATGATTGGTATCTAGAGGTTTGTCAGAGGATCCGTAATCAGGAGACCCTGGAGGGGAAGTTTGTGGACTACTCTTTGGAGTCCGATGGTTTATTACGCCATAGAGGGCGCATTTATGTACCCTCTCCTGGGGGTTTGCGAGATTTCATTATCATGGAGGCTCATAGAGCTCCTTATGCAGCGCATCCCGGGGTTAAGAAGATGCATGCTGACTTGAGACAGTTATATCATTGGCCAGGAATGCGGCAGCTTATCGCCGAGTTAGTAGCCCGATGCCTTGAGTGTCAGAGAGTCAAGGCAGAGCACCGCCATCCAGGTGGGTTACTCCAGTCCCATGCTATACCAGAGTGGAAGTGGGATACTATATCCATGGACTTCATTATTGGTCTTCCTATGTCATCTCGTCGCCATGATGCTATCTTGGTGACAGTTGACAAATTGACCAAAGTAGCCCACTTCTCACCAGTCCGGACTACCTTCACAGCTCCAGCAGTGGCACAGGTGTTCTTACGAGACATTGTTAGGCTTCATGGTGTCCCACGCAAGATTATCTCTGATAGGGATTCTCTCTTTACTCCTTTTGGAAGGCATTACAGGCAGCGTTGGGCACCAAGCTCAACTTTAGCACAGCCTATCATCCAGAGACAGATGGCCAGATAGAGCGGGTTAACCAGGTGTTAGAGGATATGCTCCGCATGTACGTCATGGATCATCAGACCCGATGGGAGGAGTACCTGCTTTTAGTAGAATTTGCCTATAATAATGGGCATCACACTTCTTTGGGGATGCCACCCTTTCAGGCTTTGTACGGCAGACCATGCAGGACACCTTTGAGTTGGGATCGTATTGAGGACAGAGTGGCCATAGGCCCTGAGTTGGTCCGTGATATGGAGCAACAGGTAACTTTGATTAGACAGCGCCTTAGAGAGGCACAGGATAGGCAGAAGAAATATGCAGATGCAAAGAGGATAGACCGGAGTTACATGGTTGGGGACAGAGTTTTCCTGAGAGTGCGACCGCATAAGAGTCCAATCCGCTATGGAAAGGGTTCTAAGCTCGCACCTCGCTTTGTTGGACCCTTCGAGATCCTTGAGAGGATAGGACCAGTTGCTTATCGCCTAGCTTTGCCACCTAGCCTGTCACGCATCCACGATGTGTTTCATGTGTCAGTTTTGAGAAAATATATCTATGATGAGTCTCATATTTTAGATTGGGATGCCTTGCAGGTGGAGTCGGACGGGCAGTTAGCCTTGGAGCCCATTCGCATTTTGGCTCGCCGGACGTTGGCCCTTCGAGGTCGAGAGCTGGACCAGGTTAGGGTCCAGTGGGATTGCTATGATGAGGTTACAGCTTCATGGGAGGATGCAGCACGTATGAGATCATAGTACCCTCATCTTTTTGATGAACTCCAGGAGGACGTTCATGCCTAGAGGGGGAGGGTGTGAGGCCCTACCCCGACCCATCCTATCACTTCAGTTATTTTTATTTTGGAACTATTTTGGATGCTAGTTTTGACACACTATGGATATAGAACTTTTCATGGTCCCACGATTTTTGGTAACATTGATATATATGGATGCTTCATTTCTATGCCTTGTGGATTATAGAATATTATGTGATTCTAGATTAGGGTAATATTGTGATGATGCAGGTTATTATCTGAATTTTAGGATTTGATATAATGTTTGGAAAATGTTTGCATATATTGTAGATGGATCAAATTTTGAGGATTATGAGGAAATTGCTTTGAATTGTGACAAATTATATTTCATAATGTCAAGTCTTTGTAGAATGAATGTATTGTATTCTAATTTTGTGATTTTATATATTATATGAGGCTATTTGGGAAGTACTAATGTTTAAATTGAGATGTGCAGGAAAATATCCATGTGACCATGGAAATATTAGGGAGAATCAAGCCTAGGCCAATGTGCGTTAGTAAAACTAGGGGTTGTCTATTTGGAGAGACAACACCCCGTATGTACTGTATTTTATTCGTAAATGTAAAATGTTGCATGAGTGTAATTTGTATTTATTTGATTGATTAAATTGTTTAAGGGACAATTGCCATGTGGTTATTGTGATGTGGAATTATTTTGTAGTGTCACTTGACACCTATGTAGTATGTTGTGTTGGCAATTGTCATGTCACCTTTTTGAAAGTTTTATTTTTGTTAATGGTTATATCCCCTAATTATCCTTGAAGGAACCAAGAAATCTAGGTTAGAGAGCCACAAGGAAGGTCAACTCAGAGTTGACCCATAGGTTAACTTCAGGTGGACTTTCCGAAGGTCAAATCAACTCCTAGAGTCAATTTTAGAGCTTTTCTATTAGGCCTCATGGGGTACCTATGGGTGAAGGCCAAAATTGGCCATGTGTCTTTCCCTTAGGACTTGTTTAACCACCCAAAAAAGTGGTTTTCCCAAGATGGACGAATTCCATCTATAGGAGTGCCATCCTTGGAAGGAGAACCTTCTTGGAGATAGTAATCCCTCTTCCCCATTCCATTTCCCTTCTCTAGGCACCTAGGTTAGGGAGTGTGTAAGACCTAGGGAAGACCAACCCAATGGGAGATCTCTCACACTATCCAAGAGGTTGGAAGGAGTGAGAGAGGCCTTCTTAGGCTAAGGATGGAAGCTTAGTGAGCTAATCACCCACTCTCCACTTTTGGAGATTTTTGGAAAAATTTGGAAAAGAAAAAAACCAGTTTTAGAAATTTAGAGGAATTTTGGTGGCCAAGGATTTGCAGAAAGTTGTGTGGATTGGGCAGCTCATCTCCAACTAAGTTTAGCATACCTATTGGCAGAATAAGGTTGGTTGTTATCTCCTCTTGGTTTTGTTGTCTATGTTAGTTATGTTGTTTTGTTGAAGGAAAGAAATGCTTGTAAAGAAAGTGTGTATGTGAATTGTTGTTGAAGAAAATAATGTGTAGTTTCATTTCTATGTTTTTTCTGTTTTGTGTTCTTGTTTTGGGAGTGTCCAAGATCTTCTACTCTTGGGAGAGTAGGATGATCTTGGGGTGGAAGAAGCATGACAGCCTTGGGTGAGAGGCTCTCCTTAAGGAGAGTGATCTCAAGGGTGTCCTTTGTGACCCTTGCTGCATAGCCTTGTGTATGCATTTGGGGGTCATAAGGGGAGAGAAATGGCTTTGAGCCTTTGGGGGGCATAAGGGGGTTGGGATGAATTCTGTTGAGTATTTTGAGTTGCCATGAGGTGGCTTGTGTTATATTTTTTTTGGCTGCAGTCTCCCCAATGGTACTTGGTCCACTTCCACCCGTAGATTGATCACCCCAAGTGTGGTGAAAGTGTAGCTTGGGATGGGAAAGTGTATGTATTGTGTGCTTGCCCTATTATTGTGTTGTATTGCCTGATTGTAACCCGTCTAGGTCTTGATTCTCCTAGCTCGGGGGTGGCTTCTGGTAAGCCTAGGCTGGGAGGTGAGCATCCCATGGTCACAGTCCTAAAACTTTACTTGCAGGCGGCTTGGGGGAAAAGACTAGGAGTTGCAGATTTTGTGTTGCAGACTTCTATTTCAGATTTCTGATTTTTATTTAAATGCAGAAAAGAAGAAAGAAATGTAACCTTATGATTTGTAGCAAAAAGAAAAAGGAAGAGAAAGTGCATATGTAAATATAGGGCTTAAAATGATTCTGTTTCTATTTAAATAAATGTAATTTTTATTTTCTGTGTAAAAATTAGAGAAAGATGACTGTTTAGATTTCCTACCCATTTTCTTATTTGGGTTATTGTAACTATCATTCTGGAAAAACAATGTAAATTTCATTTTATGTTTTGATGTCTATAGTGTTTGCTATAGTCTACATTTTAAATCTAGTCTATTCTCTTGTTATTTACTGCAATATTAAAGGAAAGAAAACAGAAAAAGAAAAATGCACTAGAATTCCTTATTTACTATTCACTAGTTTATTTACTGCATTAGTAAGGAAAAGAAAAAGAAATGCAGTAGGGTTATTATTTACTTGCAGAGTGTAAATTCTGTAATTTTATGACTGTTTTAAAAAAAAAGAGTGAACTAGTATTGTTTTTTTTTATTTCTCACTATTTACTTGCATAGTTTAGATTTTGTTATTTTATGACTGTTAAAAGAAAACCAGAACTATTTTATTTCTGTAGCAAGTTTAAATATAAGAAAGAAATAAATAGATCTATTCTAAATGCTGTTAGAAGACTTAAAACGGAATGTAGATGGTTAAAAACCTCAGATCAATATAAGGGTTTTTAACCCTATTACTTCAACATTTAGTCATATATATCTCTATATGTATATAAGTATATATATTGAAAATATATACCTATATAGATATAAAGTATATATACATATAAGCTTCCTGTAATGTGCATACCCCTGTAACAACAAAATAAAGGATGCATTTTGAACTTGTGCATCTCTGTTTCAAACATATAAAATATAATGCAGAATAAACCCTTTAATCATATATATATATATATATATATATATATATATATATATATATATATATATATATATATATATATTCTGCAATCTAAAGTCATGCTCTGTGGATGCCTGTAGAAGAAAATATCTACATATTCATAAACGATACTATGCATATTATATATATATATATATATATATATATATAATATACATAATATACATTGGAAATTCAAAAAAAAAAACTATATCTTATACCATTTTTATCAACCCACGAAACTTATTAAAAATGTTGCAAAAAAAAAAGGGGAAGCAAAGTCACGCGGGCCACTGTGTGCAACACAGTGGACGGCCACGGCCGAACCACTGTGCTACACACAGTGGGCGGCGCCGAAGGGCACCGCACTGTGTGTAACACAGTGGGCGGTCGCGGCCGCCACTGTGCTACGCACAGTGAACGGCGCCCGCCACTGTGTGTATACACAGTGGGCGGCGGCTATGCCGTCCGCCACTGTGTGTACACACAGTGGGCGGCGCTGCCGCCACTGTGCGTATGCACAGCGGCGCCCGAAACCTTGCGAAAACCTCCGCCTCTCCCCGCATGAAACCCTCCGCCTCCGTACCTGCAGTTACATTTCAAAACAAAAAAAAAGAAAGAAAGCAAAACAAAGAAAAAGGGGTAATATAAAACCCTAACCCATTCGGGTTAGGGTATAAAATGGTAAAGAGGAAATAAGGTAAGAGGTAAAATATAAAAAAAAGCAACCCTAACCCAATTTCGGGTTAGGGTTAGCATTTTAGGTAATTAGATATATATATATATATATATATATATATAGGAGATTTAGATTTGAAACATTAAAATTGATTTTTAATCTATAATGAGGGTTAGAATTTAAGAATTTATAATGTGATTTTATTTATATATATATATATATATATATATATATATATATATATATATATATATATATATATATATATATATATTGTAGTCACATAAATCTGTCCACTTAATTAAATGAATACTTAGTATTTATTTGATTATTTAACCATCAATTAATGAATTAATTAAATTAATATTTAATTAATTCATCTTAACCCTCTTCTCCTATTAATTAAATAAATTATTCAATTTATTTGATTTAATTCACTTAACCAAATTCAGACCATTAATTAAATAAATAAATCATATTTGTTTAATTAAATCTTCTCTCACATTTAAATAAATTAATATTTATTTAAATCCCCCAAAATCCCACCTCTCACATTTAAATAAATTAATATTTATTTAAATCCCCCAAAATCCCACCTCTCACATTTAAATAAATAAATCATTTATTTAAATCACCTTTATCCTCCACCCACTTGTATTTTCCTACAAAGGCAAGTTGCACAACTATTTTAAATAAATTATTTATTTAAAATCCTATTTATCCTCACCCACTTGAAACCTTTAATGGTTTCCCTTAAAGTATTCAAACTTGATGGCTTTAAAGTCTTCAAACTTGATGGCTTCCTTCTATAGTCTTCTTAAGACTTTAATGGTTTTCCTTAAAGTCTTCAAGCCTTTAATGGTTCCCCTCAAAGTCTTCAAGCATTTTAATGCTTTATCTTCCTTTTTCTCATTTAAATAAATTAATATTTATTTGAATATTTATCCAAATACAACTTGCACACATTTATTGAAATAAATGAATTTTTATTTTAATAAAATCCTATTTTCCCTCACCCACCAAATCCACTTGCAAAATCTAATCCCCTTCTAGATTCTTCTAACCCCTTCCTAATTAACTTAATCCATCCCCTAATTATTGTCACATTCCTAAGCAAAATGGAGTCACTTCTCAAAGCCTAAAAGTCTTTGATAACCATTAAAGGCTTTCAACCTTCAACCACTTAATTCCCAAAGTCTCCAATAACCATTAATGGTTACCTCAAACCCTCCCACATGGTTAAAACATTTGTTTTGACTCAACCTCTACCCAACCCAAGGGTCTCATCAAGCCTTTAATGCTTTGACCATGATTATCTCTTAATCATTTGCACAAAGGTTTATCCTTTCATTAACTCCTAATCCAGTGGGTAATCCTAATTTAGGCTTAACCCTTACCTTCTAGATAACCATGAGGTCTCCTCAGGCATTTAATGTCTCCAACCTCTTCTCTCAACCCAATCTTATGTTGACACTTGTCACCATTTCATTGGTGCAAATTGTGCACATGGATCCCCAGCTTTCAAGCTTGACCCTTGATTAAACCTTTCAATCCTGGCCATCCATTGCTCCATTTTTCCTATAAATAGAGCCCATTCCTTCATAATCCAGATCCTGAAAACTTGTAAGCATTTAGACTATAGCCATTTTAGAGAGCATTTAGCATAGCATAACTAAATCTTTTCTTTTGGTTAAAATACATCATTTTAGCATAAAAATAGCTTTTCATTTCATGTTTAGAGCTATTTTATAAATCTCAATCCTCCATAAGCATCCATAGTGCAAAAAGCTGCTGAGAGCTACACTATTTTGGAACTTGGAGAGGAGAGGAACAAGGGAGAAGAAGCTAGGAGCATCTTGATTAGCTATTTCATTCTATGTTTATATGCTTTCTATTTCATGCTTAATATCTCTCTTGATATGCCTGTTTAGGATAATCTTTTGTTGCTAACACTAACGTTTGTTTCTTGTGCTCTTGTGTGTGTTGCCATCAAACAGGTTTTCTAATCCTTTTTGCAGAGCATCATATATAAAAGGGAATTTAAATTGGAAATTTAAAGTTAGATTTTAGTATATAATTTGGGGTTAAGTTTATAATTGAAATATTATGGAATTTTGAACCCTGATTTTAATGTATATATTTGGGGACAAATTTAATAATTGGATTATTATGGGATTTTAGACTTTTGATAATAGGGGTTAATTTAATATTTGAATTATTATATGTCCTCATTCTTTAGAAATTTAATTTTAATTAATTCAAGGGGGTTAATAATAAAGGATTACTATAGTTGGATAAACTATACGTTTAACCCAGCAATATATTTAATTAATCAATGGACTTACCCCCCCCATATCAATGGACGTTAGGAAAATTTATTTTAGGAACCTTAAGCCCTTGAGATCGATTTTTGGTCGGATTGAAAATTAATTGACAAAATCAAGGGGTTTAGGGAAAATCAGAATTGGCCTTAGCTTATTGTTGGTTTTAGTGGGCAAATGACATTGTAGTAAATTGAAACCCTCATCGGGTGGATGCGTATAATAAATTTTATATAAGCATCAAATAATCATTAGCAATATCATTATATGACCTGGAATGATTTAATACGTTAAGATAGCCAATTATCCCTTGGTTTAATTAGCGACAACTGGTCTTAGGTAATTGAGCTAGCTAACTAATCGGCAATGCAAATTAATCTTCACCAATCAAGTCACTCGCTCGAGTTGGTTATTTAACTTAACCTTAGTAAGTAAGTTAATTACATCCTAGATAAGACAAAACTTTAAATACAGTTGTTATGTATTAGGATTTATAGCGAGTTCATGACGTCAAAAAAAATTTTCGTTGTTCCATTTTTGTGCCCTAAAGTTTGGGCACGACAGTATGCACAGGGATGCTACATAGTGATTACCAAGCACAGAAGCTTGAAGACCTGTTAGAATAAAAGAGTATAGAAGCCCAGCAGATAAACAAGATTAGTTCTATGTCTAAATTGTATTGAACAAATAAGAATCTGCTTTATCATTTTAGATGTGAAGTTGCAGATAGATATTTATTACTGTTATTTTGTGAAAGTGACAAAAAATCTCTTAACTGAGTGGACTTAACAGTCTTATATAAATCCTCTAGCAAGGTGACATTCTGATTAAGTGTTTGAAATCCTTTGACAAGGTCACTTCTAACAAAGTGAAGATCCTAACAGATCTGAGGGAAATCCCTTAACTGGGTCACATCTAGCAATGTGTTTGTAATCTTTAACAGGATTTTCTTTTAACCGAGCATACTCTAGAAGAGTATATTTCTTAGTGGGTCCAAAATCCCACAATGGTTTTTCCCTATTTGGGTTTCCATGTTAAATCTGGTGTTATGAGGTTTATATTGTTCATATGCTTTTGAGTTTGCATGTTTGATAGTTTTGGTTATATGACTGATATATATGTTACCGAGGTTGAATCTGATGTTTTTTATGGATGATTAACTTTGTATGATTCACCCCCCCCTCTCATCTTGTTGGCTATTGGATCTGTACTTATATTAACTATCAAAACTATCAATTGGTATCAGAGCTTTGGACTCCGAAAGGAAAGTTTAAAGGCACTTCAGTTAAAGATCCAAAGATGTATAAGAGGGATGCACCGAAGTTGAACAAGTCAAGTTTCTTTACATGATAGAAAAGGATGAAGCTACATCTATCAGGAGTTGGAGAATATGCTATATACTATCTGGAGAATGATTTTGTCACACCGAGCACCTACCCATTGACTATGGAAGAGATAAAGGCAAAGCAAGAACATATTCAACCAATGATTGAAATAACATTTGCATTGACCGATTCAGAGTTTAATGATCTAGAAGGCTACAATGATGCAAAGGCAATGTGGAATAAGCTCATATCAGTATATGGAGGAGATGAACATGTTCAAAGAGAAAAAGTAGACAGTTTAGGAGGACAACTTGAATCTATGAGGATGAATGAAGGTGAGAACATAACTCAGTACAGTACAAGACTAAAGGAGATTGTCAATCAAATCAAAGGAGCGGGTGGAACTATTGAAGAAAAGGATATAACAAGTAAATTGTTAAGAACCCTTCTACCAGCTTATGCAATCTGAGTCTCAGCAATCAATGAATTGAGGTCTGTACCTAATATGCCAGTTTCTTTGGATGCTACTATTGGTAAGCTACATGCATTTGAGTTAAGTAATTTTGATAACAGTGGATCTTCAGTAAATAAAGTTGAATCTGCATTTAGTTCTTTTCATCTTGATGAATCTAATGATTACAATGAAAGAAAGTATAAGTACTCTGAAGGAGATCACAGTGGAGCAAGTGAAAAATTTCGAAAGAACATGGAAGTAGTACACAAACTATATGAAGAAATCAGAAAGCAAGAAGAGTTTGAAGCACTATTAGCCAAAAGGTTACTGAGAGGCAAAGGTAAGTACAAAGGAAAACTACCTTTGAAATGTTTCAATTGTGATAAGATTGGACATATGGCTTCTAACTGTCCTGACAAAGATTTTACTGAAAAGAGAGATTACCGAGATGACAGACAGAAAGATAACCATTATAGAGGACACCAAGACTTCAGAAGAAGAGATAGAAAGACATGCTTAATAGCTGATGAGGAATCTAACGATGATAAATCAGATGAGACTGATAAAGAGGAAGTTGTTTATGTGGCTATCAAGGATGGATCAGATGAAGAAAGGTATAAAGAAAAAGCCCTAATATCTCACATAAACACTAATGATTCTTGGATTATAGATAATGGATGCTCACATCATATGACAAGAGATAAACACAAGTTTGTTATGTTAGAAGATTATGATGGAGGCTATGTTAGATTTGGTAATGATGCACCATGTCTAGTAAGAGGTAAAGGATCTATAACACTTCTTGATAATGCAAGATGTAATGATGTCTATTGGGTTGAAGGTTTGAAATACAATTTGTTGAGTGTAGCACAACTAAACAACACAGGTTATCATATAGAATTTCAGAAAGGAATTGTTAAAGTTCATGATAAGAATGGAAAGTTAGCTGCTACCGGGACACAAACAAAAGGTAATACATTTCACCTTGACTCAACTCGGAATAAGTGTTTGCATGCAAAGATTGATGATACCTGGCTATGGCATAAGAGGTTTTGTCATGTAAATTTTGATAACCTGATCAAGATAAGTAAGAAGCATAGAGTAAGAGGTCTATCGAGTCTTCAAAAATCTGAGAATGCTATGTGTCGAGGATGCCAAATGGGTAAGATGACAAGATCAAGCTTTACAAGTAAGTCTTACACTTTTAAGGGAATTTTAGATCTAGTGCACACTGATCTTTGTGGTCCTATGAAAGTTCAAAGTTATTATGGTGATAAATATTTCATATTATTTGTGGATGACTATTCAAGGATGATGTCAATAATGTTTTTAAAAGAAAAATCAAAAGCTTTTCAAATGTTTAAATGGAACAAGGCAAGAGTTGAAAATGAAACAGGAAGACAATTGAAATGTCTTATATCAGATAGAGGAGGAGAGTTCACATCTAATGAATTCAACTTATTCTACAATGATCATGGTATTAAAAGACAAGTCTCTACACCGAGAACTCCATAGCAGAATGGATTAGTTGAAAGAAGAAACAGATCTATTGTGGATTGTGCTAGAACATTGATGATTGAGAAGAAGGTGCCACAAACATTTTGGAGAGAAGCAATAAGCACAGCTGTTTGCACCTTGAACTGAGTTCAATTGAAGAAAGGTACTTTGAAGACACCATATGAGATTTGGTATGATAAGAAACCTAATGTTAGTTATTTTAAAATCTTTGGAAGTAGATGCTATGTTCATAAAGATGATAGAAATGGCAAGTTTGATCAGAAAAGTGAAGAAGGAACATTTCTAGGTTATTCTTCTATAAGAAAAGCATTTAAATGTCTGATCAAATCATCTAACAAAATAATAGAAAGTGCAAATGTGAAAATTGATGAATTTTCATAAAGAAATGATGAAGGAAATTCAAAAGAACCAGAAGACTATGATGAATTTGTCTATGTGCAACCAAGAAGTCCTACTGAGAAAATTGTTGAAGTAAATGAAGAAAATATCCAGTTATTGAGTGATGAAGAAGATCATACAGAGCCTACCGAGCCTGTATTAGCCAAGTATGTTAGAAGACATCATGCACCAAGTCAAATTATAGGAGATAAGGATGATCCAGTGATGACAAGGAACAAACTGAGATAGAACACATGTTTGATATCTGAATTTGAACGAAGAATAGTAAAAGAGGCATTTAACAGTGAAGACTAGGTAAATGCTATGACAGAAGAGATTGATCAAATCAAGAAGAATGACACATGGACACTAATCCCAAGACCGAAGGACAAAAATGTAATCGGTACAAAGTGGATTTTCATAAACAAGCTAAATGAAAAAGGGGAGGTCATTTGAAACAAAGAAAGATTAGTTTGCAAAGGTTATGCACAAGAAGAAGGAATTGATTATGGTGAAACTTTTGCACCTGTTGCTAGACTTGAAGAAGTAAGAACATTGTTGGCCTATGCTACTTTCAAGAACTTCAAGGTATATCAAATGGATGTCAAATCTGCATTTCTAAATGGAATATTAGAAGAAGAAGTTTTCATTGAACAACCTGAAGGATTTGTTGAAGACAATAATAAAGATCAAGTATGTAAGTTGAACAAAGCTTTATATGGTTTGAAACAAGCACCAAGAGCATGGTATGAAAGATTGCACTCTTATTTGATTAAGATTGGTTTTATAAGGACAAATGAGAACTTCAACATGTACATGAAGAAAGATGAAAATGGAATACTGATCTTAGCCATATTTGTTGATGATATTATATATTGTGGAAATGACTCTTTATGCAAGAACTTTGGAAATAAAATGAGCAAAGAATTTGAGATGTCATTAATCGGTGAGATAAAGTATTTTATAGGTTTACAGATATTGCAAATGAAAAATGAGATTTTCATTACTCAATCTAAATACATAAAGGAAATCTTGAAGAAATTTGGAATGGATGATTCAAAACTAGTAAGTACTCGTATGACTACCAACTGTAAATTATCAAAGAATGATGAATCTGCATCTGTTGATGAGACACTCTACCGATCCATGATTAGAAAGCTACAATATGTTGTTCACAGTAGACCAAACATAGCACATGCAGTAGGTATAGTTGCAAGATTCTCTGCAGATCCTAAGGAAACACACATGACAACAATCAGAAGAATTTTTAGATACTTGAAAGGCACAAAGGATTATGGCTTAGTATATCAAAAAGGAAATGATTTTGATTTAAAAGTTTATATTGATGCTGATTGGGCAGGAAACATTGATGACAAAAAAAGCACAAGTGGTGGAGCTTTCTTTTTAGGAGAAAGACTAGTTAGTTGGCTTAGCAAGAAACAAGGATGTGTTTCACAGTCAACAGCAGAAGCTGAATACGTTGCTGCAGCATTGAATTGTACCAACATTGCATGGATCAAACAACTTTTGGAAGGTATGAATGAGAAAGTTACCAAGGCAGTAACTATATTCTGACAATACTAGTGCCATTAATATTTCAAAAAATTCTATTATGCACTCTAAGACAAAGCACATATCTATCAAATATCATTATCTTAGAGAAGAAGCTCAAGAGAAGAAAGTGGTGTTGGAATATGTTAGCACAAAGGAGCAAATAGCAAATATCTTCACCAAGCCACTACCAAAGGACACTTTTGAATATCTCAGAAGTAAGTTAGGGGTCCTACCCCTATCTTCTACTCACTGACCGAGTTTGGTGAAAGCATCAATCCGATGACTCTATTGAATATCTTTTGGGAGTTGATGCTAGAGTTATACACTTTAGGATGTTTTCTAAAAGTGTACTGGAATTAATAATGGAAATAATATAGAGGATATTACAGGGAATAGGAATTGAAGACAAATGCTCTGAATGAGACTCAGTTGATACACAACAGCAGGAAATAACTTCTTACAAAAAAAAATTATGTTTTAGTTCTTTTCTTTTTGGCATTGTTGTCAAAGGGGGAGAATACCTATGAAAGGGGGAGAATTGAAGACTATAGATTGGAAAGAAGACTAAGAAAATAGGAGAAGTCTAATGTATGGGGGAGAGCATTTCAGCATTTCAGAATCACAGCAATCTAAATCTATTAATGTCAAATCAATTGGTTTTGCCATCAATGCCAAAGGGGGAGATTGTTGGCAATATTGTATTATAACAGACAATGAAAGATTATTGGCATTTCAATAATGATATTGAGAAGGTTGTTGATGATTATCGATATAACTGATTAAAGATGTTTTACTATCTTGATATTATTATTTTGTCATTGATGTCAAGAAATTGATTATCTAATTCAGTATGATGTTGCCATATCTTGAGAAGTATGATATGAAGATTATAAAGAAGTTAGTAAAAGACATAGGAAAGAATATGATGAATAAAGGGATGAATAAGGTATTCAATGGGAAACTACTACTGAGTCAGACAATGATGAGATCATGATGTTTTAGATTGTTTTAACATCATACATATGTTGTAAAATGTAAAGGCTAATACTATACTATGTTATCAGGCAAAGAACCTAGTCGGTAAACCCTAAGGTTGCCGCTATTGGTTAATGAAGGTGGAATGTCCACCAAGTGAAGTTTAGTATTCATCGAGTTGTTACTGAGTTGTAACCGAGCTATAACATAATGCATTAAATGTTTACATGCGGTATTTAATGAAAGAAGCTGATGAGCTGGAGCGGATCAATGATTGGTAAGCCGTGGAAGAAGTTTGTTAACTAATATAAGGCAATGGAAAGTTGGCATGGAGATCTACAGCTCAGATTGAACCGCAATACCCTGGCACAAGTTCCAAGACTATTATGCAAGTTCCAAGGCGGGGTAAAACATTTTCAGATTGAAAGATGCATTGAGCCTAGACAAGATTGAAGATTTGATGGCTATGATTTATCATGGGAAATGTGATCAAGGAGATTAAGTGGTTACCTAGTTGTTTATAAATAGGAAACTATTGATAAACAATGTATGTGGGCAAGTGTATGCATAGGGATGCTACATAGTGATTACCGAGCATAGAAGCTTGAAGACTTGTTAGAATAATAGAGTATAGAAGCCCAACAGATAGACAAGATTAGTTCTATGTCTAAATTGTATTGAACAAATAAGAATCTACTTTAGCATTTTAGATGTGAAGTTGCAGATAGATTTTTATTACTGTTATTTTGTGAAAGTGATAGAAAATCTCTTAACCGAGTCAACTTAACATTCTTATATGTAAATCCTCTAGCAAGGTGACATTCTGATTGAGTGTTTGAAATCCTTTGACAAGGTCACTTCTAACAAAGTGAAGATCCTAACAGATTTGAGGGAAATCCCTTAACTGGGTCACATCTAGCAATGTGTTTGTAATCTTTAATAGAATTTGCTTTTAACCGAGCATACTCTAGAAGAGTATATTTCTTAGTGGGTCTGAAATCCCACAGTGGTTTTTCTCTATTTGGGTTTCCACGTTAAATCTGGTGTTATGAGGTTTATATTGTTCATATGCTTTTGAGTTTGCATGTTTGATAGTTTTGGTTATATGACTAATATATATATATATATATATGTTACCGAGGTTGAATCTGATGTTTTTATGGATGATTAAGTTTGTATGATTCATCCCCCCCTCTCATCTTGTTGGCTATTGGATCTGGACTTATATTAAGTATCAGAACTATCATATGCAATGTCCGGTCTGCAATGCACTACATAATGCAACTTACCAATCATTTATCGATAATCCTTCTCATTTACCAATGCTAAGTCATCCTCTTTTGATAGTTTACAACTAGTAACCATTGGTGTACCAACTAGTTTACTGTCTTCCATGCCAAAGTTCTTCAACACCTCTTTGACATACTTGGACTGAATAATAAAGATTCCTTCTTTCATTTTCTGAATCTACAGTCCAATGAAGAACTTAATTTCCCCTATGAGTGACATCTCAAACTCTTTTTTCATCTCATCTACAAAATCATGACTCATCTTGTCATCTCCTCCAGAGATGATGTCATCAACAAATACTTCACAGATCAGAATCTGATCTCCTTCTGATTTCAAATAGATATTTCTATCTTCACTTGTTCTTTCAAATCCAATCTTCACAAGACAGGAGTGCAAGCATTCATACCATGCTCTAGGTGCCTGCTTTAGTCTATATAAGGCTTTATGTAGCCTACACACCATGTCACTATATTCTGATAGGGTAAACCCATCTGGTTGTTCTATGTACACCTCCTCTTCAAGCATTCCATTTAGGAATGCAGATTTTACATCCATTTGATATACCTTGAATCCTTTAAAACTTGCATATGCAAGAAGCATACGCACTCCTTGCAATCTTGCTACTGGAGTAAAGGTTTCTCCATAGTCTTCTCCTTCTTCTTGGGTGTATCCTTTACACACTAGTCTTTCTTTGTTCCTTACTACTGTGCCATCCTCATTTAGCTTGTTTCTAAAAATCCATTTGGTTCCAATGACATTTTTATGCTTCAGTCTGGGTACCAAAGACATTGTACCATTCTTCTCTATCTGGTCAAGTTCCTCCTCCATTGCCTTGATCCAGTCTTCATCTTTATGTGCCTCTTTGAATGATTTAGGCTCAAATTCAGAGATCATACATGAGCTTTCTCTGACCTTTCTTCTTGTAAGAATTCTTGCATCTTTGTCTCCTATGATCTGCTTTGGATCATGATTGAGTTTGACATATCTGGGTATGTTCTTAAAAGATTCCTCTTGCTTTTCTTCTTCATCCTCATCTTCATCAACATCAGCATCCACCGGTGTAGGAGCACAATTACTGGTACTGGGCTGATTTGTAACTGGTTCCTAGAAGGTTACTATCAGTTCATATCCTACTTGCTCACTCCTGGTTTTCTTAGGTTTCCTAGAGTTTTCATCAACTCTAACATTGATGCTTTCAACAATTCTCTGAGTCCTATTGTTGAAACATTTGAGAGCTTTACTCTTGGTGGAATATCCTAAGAATATTTCTTCATCACATTTTGCATTGAACTTGCTCTAATGTTCACTCCTCTTGATATAACATTTGCTACCAAAAATTCTAAAATATCTTACCACTATTGTCTTACCGATCTAGTACTCATAAGGAGTCTTATCCTTTCCCTTTTTGATGAGTACCCAGTTCATTATGTAGACTGCAATGCTCATCGCTTCTCTCCAAAAGGTGTGAGCAACTCTTCCTTGGATCAACATGGTTCTAGCTGCTTCAACCACAATCTTGCTTTCTACTAAGCCATTTTGCTGTGGAGTCCAGGGGGTAGACAACTGCCTCTTGATGCCATTCTCTTCACAATATTTGTTGAATTCACTGGAAGTGAATTCCCCTCCTTGATCAGTTCTAAGGCATTTGATTCTTCTACCACTTTCCTTTTTTACCAATGCTCTGAAAGATTTGAACTTTCCAAACGCTTCAGACTTATCCTTCAAGAATGTGACCCACATCATTCTTGAGTACTCATCTGTAAGAATCATAAAATACCTATCTCCTTGCACACTCCTAGTTTTCATAGGACCACACAAATCAGTATGCACAAGATCAAGTAAGTTGTTAGCAGTGAAAGATTTACCTTTGAAGGTTGAGGAAGACATTTTCCCTAGTTGACATTCTCTACACAAAAGATTTTCCGGTTTGCTTAGCATTGGCAGTCCTCTAACTGCCTTGATCTTACTAGCCTTTATTATGTTATCAAAATTTATATGGCAGAGTCTCCTATGCCATATCCAACTATCATCAAACTTAGCCATAAGACATGTACTTATATTTGCATTTAGCTGAAATAAGTTACCTTTGGTCTACATACCGGTGGCCACCAATTCACCGTTCTTTCCTTTGATTCTACATACTCATTTTTGAATTTCAGAGTGAGTCCACTGTCATTCAGCTGGGCAACACTCAATAGATTGTGTCTAAGACCTTCCACCCAATACACATTGTCAGCACTACTCTTTCCATTCAGAGAGATGGACCCTCTTCCTCTGACCATACATGGTGCATCATTACCAAAGTGAACCACACTACCATCATATTCTTCCAAAGATAGAAACTTTCTCTGGTCACCAGTCATATGGTGAGAGCAACCACTGTCAATAATCCACTCATTGGAATTATCAAAGCCGGAGACAAGAGCCTTCTTATCTGACACATCTTCCTCTACTGCAACAAACACAATATCTCCATTTTCTTCATCTTCTGATTCCTCATCTGTGACACCTTCATCAACTACTACAAAATAGTTTCTCCTATTTCCTCCTTTGAATTTGTTAAACCTTTCTGATATGTCCTTGTTGTCACCATTAGGATAGTTTATAGCAATATGTCCTATCTAGTTACAAGAAAAGCATTTCAAAGGGAGCTTACCTTTGTATTTACTGGTTCCCTTAGGAAGTCTCCTGGCAAGAAGAGCTTCAAATTCCATAAGAATCTCCTCATCATCCATTTCTCTGCTCTATCTTGGTTCACTGCTGGTGCTTGTTTCTTTTTGTTTTCTAGATGGTGTAGCAGAAGCTCTAAAAGTTGATTCAGTATTTTGAATACTGCCATCAAAACTATATAGTTCATAGGCTGTCAGCTTTGCAATGA
Source organism: Cryptomeria japonica (assembly GCF_030272615.1). Taxonomy (NCBI): domain Eukaryota; kingdom Viridiplantae; phylum Streptophyta; class Pinopsida; order Cupressales; family Cupressaceae; genus Cryptomeria; species Cryptomeria japonica. The sequence goes on from NC_081414.1 coordinate 637,498,011, forward strand.
TGGAGTCTAGGGATACCTTAGTCTTGTCTATTGATCTTAACTACTGAATAGCAGCAACCCTTATTGCATAGACCAGTAATAAGGACCTAAGGACTTTACTAATAACAATAGAGTCTTCCATTTTTCCTCCCACACTCTTGATGTCTCCAACAATAGTCTTGATTCTTATTCCATATTGTTGATTGGTTTCACCTTCAACCATCCACATGTCTTCAAACTTCCCTCTAAGGCTTTCTTCCTTAGCTTGTTTTACATGCTCATCATAGCCATAGATATTCTCAAGAGTATCCCAAACTTCTTTGGGATTATCTTTATCCTGGACATCAATAAACTCAATGTTAGATAAGTTGTTGATTAGGGCTTCCATGACTTGCCCATTCTTGTGTATCTCTCTCTTTTGATCATCGGTGAGAGTACCGATAGGAATAATAAAAGCATTCTCAACATAGCTCCAGTGTTGAGCACCCATGCTTCTAATGTAAATCTTCATTCTATCCTTCCATATTTTAAAGTTATCTCTGTTGAACTTTGGACCTTCCCTCTTCATCATTACAATAGGATCTTTCCCTCAAGCAATTAATCTTACAACACATAGGACCTATAGAATTCTCTGATACCAATTGATAACTTAATGATGAACGGTAAGTACCAAACTGGTACTGAGAGGGGGGGGTGAATCAGTACAATCAAAAACATTTTCCAAAAACCAGTTAGACAACAACCCTACAAATGAATGGCAAATAGTAACATCGGTCTGAAATAGAGTACAACTGGTAAAGCTAAGAATGACTGTGACAAGCATTAACCAGTTAATCACTTAGCTTTCCACTCGACTTAATACTACACTTCCATTTCACCCTTATCCATGAATAGGTAATCAATCATCAGAAATATAATAACAGCTAGTTCAACATGATTTACCTTCAGACACAAATCACTTAAACCATCACATGAAAACCACCACACATAACACACAGTTTTTTCACGTGGAAACCCAACTTGGAAAAACCACGGTGGGGATGAATACCCACAATCTATTTTTGAACTCTTTAGAAGTCTGCTTTGTTAGGAGCTTAGTCTAGTTAAAGACTGTTATAATAGGTTCTGTTAGGAACGGATCCTATTAGGGATCACCTAGTTAAGGGATAGCTAAATACTCGGCTAAGGTTTAAACCCTGTTAGAGGTTACCTTATTAGAGGATTTCAAGAACTTAATGAATTTGAGTCACCCTGTTAAAGGATTTACAGGAAGCTAGTTAAAGCTACTCGGTTAAGGGATTTTCCAATTATTGCAGTGATTAAATATCAACAGGTATTACAATGATCTAATAATAGCACTCAATGCAAATGTAGATCCGCTTTAGTTTCTTCTTTCTGCACACACACTATGCAGGAATCAATCCTCTCATATCATCTGGTTAGGAAAGAATCACGTATCTCTACACTTAGATACACACACATCACTTGCCAACAACCTCTGCATGAAACACAATGTCGACCTTATAGGAAATGGATAGGTTGGTAGCATAAACCCTAAACCCTAAACATCTAGGTTAAGCAATTGAACTTTTCAATCCCGACCATTGAACACTTTGCATTTGAATTCAATGGTCTTGAATAGATCTCAAGACATTCTCCATTGTTCGTTCTTCACTGCCTCATGGAGGCAGTAACCCATCACATGCTCTCCACTATTTATAGGGACTTCGCACATTCCTGAGGTAGATGGGATCAATCTCCTTCATGCAAGATCCTTCACGTGCACAAGGATAACATGGCAACATGATCTGATCTTAATTATAATGCTAACTCATCATATGATTTCATCGGTTGAATCACACAAGCTTGGAACACTTCAACCGGAAACCTCGAAGCTAAGACTACCAACCGGTAGTCCTACCACATTCATGTACCAGTTCACATTTCATCATACTGGTTCACTTGGACAAACATACTGCTTCACCTATTTCTCATATACCATTTTAGACCACCATACCCATTCTCTTTGCTAGCAGCTTAGCTCCAATATATCAGTTCACTTCTTTGCATATATATCGGTTCACCACATTATACCGGTTCACTTTTCAGCAAATTATCGATTCACTCTCTTGTATATTGACATCAATGACAACATAATATCATCATGTCAACATACTCTACACAAATGCCAATAGAGGAAACGCGGTGTGGGAAAAATGTTGGTGGGATTTATGACCCACAATATTTACTCACTGGCCAATATGAATAAATACTACTTACTATAGGGGCATGCACATGCAGGAAGGCCAACATCCTAGAGCTCACTACTCAATAGAAGAGTCTCGCTGAGTACAAAATGGATAATTAAATCCAATACAATGTACTGCTCAAAATAGAACATGCAATGCTTGATTCAGTACCGGCTTAAGCTCTTCTAGAAACCTTAACCAAAAACCTTGTCGGTGAATGATATTCACTTACATAACCTATCTACCTTATTACAAAATCCTTTCACTATCTTATACATAATATTCTTCTATGCCATGCTATTACCTTCTATTACAAAAATAACTTATTAGATCTCATACATATATGAGTCTTTACAATACATCATGTTGGCTTACAAATAATTAATTACATTTACAATAATTTACATAAACAAAACTTTATCTCATGTCAGCCTGAGTGTCAGTATACTTCATTCCCGGTGTAATCTGGATGTCAGTGAATCTGTCTGTCGATGTTGGTAGATGATGTATGTGTTGTCAGTGAACCTATACAACCTGTTACCAGTTGGTTGCCATCAATGAAAACATCAACCATTCTCATTGAGTGTAGAATGAAAACAATCTCCCCCTTTGGCATTGATGGCAACACCCATGAGAAAAATCCAAAACTATTATCCAAAAATGAAATCCAAAAGAAATGTGCTCCCCCTGAGCAAGTGATCTCCTCTGTGCATTTATTTTTCTCCATACTACTCCCCCTTTGACATTAATGACAAATGCTGTCAAAAAGAATAAAAGAATACAAAAATGCTACCTCATATCCTGTAACCGGCTGATTACAAGGTGAAAAATGTTAGCAAAAATTAATTTCAGGCTCTGCATGAATTTGTTATGGTCAGAAAGAATGGTTTCTATCTGTTGGATCATGTCAGTTAGATAGTGCATCTATTGCTCTAGTGACCATTCTCCTTAAATTGTTGTCTTTGATAGCTCAACCCGCTGAGTAATAAGACTACCCAATCTTGGACCAAGTTTTCTTTTCAGTTCTCGAGCCTTTAACCTTATCCTTTCTTTTTATTTTTCAAGTTTCTCAATCTTTTCCTCATAAGATGCCTTTTCCTGTTAAAAAATGTAGATAAGTCCCAAAGAACCTATCATATTATCCACAATGTCATCTATCTCCTTTTGTGTCTTCTTCATTTCCTCATCAATATCTTCAGTCAGGTGGTGAGCCTTGCTAGCTTCTCTATACAACTCCTTATATTCCAAAATTGTTGAGTTAAGTATGGGTAATAGTGAATCCATGTGCTCAGTATAGTCTTTAATAGTTTTCTCAAAGAATTCACCTTTCTCTTTATCTACTCTTTCTTTTACAATTTCCTCATTCACCTTATCTATGGTTAGAACATTTTTAGCAATAAATTTGGACAATGCATCCAATTTACCTAAAGAATCCTCAATATGATGTATCTTACAGGTTGATGCAATCATCTTCAAAATAGGTAATGTGTCATCAATAGCCTTAAATACTAAGGCATTGTAATCTGTTATCATCTTAATTGAATCCAAAAGAGCATATGTTACATTAGTAGGTCTAAATTCTCAAGTAGATGTGCTTGGTTTTGCAATAGATTTCCTTTCAACAAATACTTGCCCAATTGGCTTAACTATTTCTTCCTTGTTTCCATCAATCGCTTCCTCTTTATTTACATTTTCTGTCGGTTTCTCTGTTTGCATTATTACCTCCGCTTCTTCTGATTTTTTAGTCTGTCTAAGTACCTCTACAACTGTTGGTATTTCAATGTTCTGAGCATCCATAGTGTGTGTTGGTGACTCAGAGATTTCACTGTTCTTAACATCGGCTGCCTTAACATTTGTAGTCTCTTTATTCACAATAATGTTAAAATATTGTGTATCAACATTCATAGTGAAAAGAATTTCAGAATCCGGGTTAGTGTCATCATGTGTTACTTCTTTAGTTGCCTTATCTGGTTGATTGTCTATATGTACCGGTATATCTAAAGTTATTGGTGGAGTATCCTGTGCTAGTGGAGGAATGTTATATGTGACCTTTATAACAGGTATACTACCAATTTTGTTTTTACCTTTGTCCTTTTGGTATACCTTCGCAAAATATTTATCCATTTTTTGTCTCTCGCTTTCCTCTTTCTTTTCTTTTTCAATAAAAAATATGTCCCATTTGTCTACAGTTTCATCAGCAATTTCTTTTACTCTCCCAGCCATTAAGCTAACATATCGGTGTCCACTCATAAAAAATGACCGGTTTGCTTCAGAAATCAGTTCATCAATTTCCTCTTTACAATTTACAGGGTGCACTACTAATAATTCTTCAACTTTTAACTTTTTATCTAATTTTATTACTGACATTCTTTTAGCTTCTAATCTTAGATACAAGTCATTCGGAAAATCATCTACAAATTCAATCAAAACCTTCTTATAGATGTCTAAATGAAAAATAATACTAGCCTCTATTGTGTCCTTTTTAGAATCTTTGAATGAATGATACAATTTTCTCACATTACTAAGATTACCATCTTGAGTTATCTCATTTACTAGTTCCTTTGGTGTAAAGGTATCCGGTGTCTTAGTTTGTTTCTTCTTTGGAGTTAGCTTTTTCTTAGGCTCCCTTACAACCTGTTGCTTCTTCCTTAAAGTCCTTGCCTTTTTAGGAGAAGGAGAAGGTACCGGTGAGGGTTTTCTCTTCTTCCTCTCTACTCTCTTGAACTCTGATGATTTTCCACTGTCTTTATCTGAAGAAGTGAAAACCTGTGAAACATGAGATACCGATTCCAATCTTTCCAGTTCACTAGTAGATATACCACTCAAGTTCATTAAATTTTCCTTAACCTCCTTAGCCATCTTGGATGCATCTCTAATAAATTTCTCTCTTCTTTTTCTCTACTTCTGCATCGAAACAAAACTCTCAATGGTCTCAGAACTACCAAAAATTCCTTCAGATGGTTCCTTAGGTGCATCAAGAAGTGTTTTAGCATATGCTTCAAGAATATTTAGATCAACTTCATAACCCATTTCTGTTATCCAAATAGTTCTAGGAGTAACAACTTCCATCCATGTTTCATCACATTTGATTATAAGGCAATTTTGCTTATCATACTTCTCTATAATGCTCTATGGTATCCTTTCTCTAGCTCTCATCTTACTTTGGAAGTTTTTTAAGTAGTCTGCTATAATGTTATCACTGTTAGAGTCCATACCAGTGATAGCTTCCATGATTTGTTTGCCTATCGGGATGTCATATCCAAAGTCCTTATGACCATTACCAGGTATTGGTGAATACTAAGAGGGGGGGGTGAATTAGTATGCCAAAAACATCTATACTAAAACACTTAAACAATCTGAAGATAAACTGGTAAAACAGTTTAATAGACAGACCGGTTATCACACATGCAAACCAAAATGCAAATAAAGCATTCACCCACAAAAGCAATATAACCATAACACAATATATTTGACGTGGAAACCCAAATGGGAAAAACCATGGTGAGATGGAACTCACAAGTCACTATCTGCAAAATAGAAACCAGACCGGTTAAGGTCAGACTGGTTAAGGTCTTACAATGTTCTTCACCAGAACAGATCCTGTTAGGAATCTCAATCTTTGTTAGGAGATAAGTCTGATTAAAGACTACCTTGCTAGAGGATTTTAGATTCACAGAGGTGAACCACCTTGTTAGAGGATTTTACAAAAGGCTTTTGGGCCTACTCGGTTAAGGGCTACAGACTTGTCAAAAATGTGAGTAATCAACAAGTGTTTGATCTATCTAATAGCACAGACTACTTGGTTAGATCCAGTATAGCTCACAGTTAATGCATTCCAGCATTACTTCAGTCTTCTCTGTCTCTCACTTAGTTACAACTTGATCTTCTCAGATAAGATCACTCTTACATTAACTCATCAACCACCTTAAACCCTAGCACAACATAAACCCTTTCAGCAACAACCTAAAACCCTAGACATGATGTCCTTTTAAAGGAATCTGATTTCATGTCGGTCCAATAGGATTATATTACAATTTCCTAGTTTCAATGAATCTAGACATACTCAGTAAAATGACACAAGATGCACCATCAGTGTGTCGGCACCGTCAAACAATCGGTGGATTGTTAACTCATCACAAAATGCCAGTTGGTAACTCATCACAGAATATTACTAGTTCATACAAAATACCAGTTGGTGGTTTGACAAAAATGAACACTGGTAAGAATGTGTTATGCCGCTTTCCTCCATCATACCACTTGAGATCTATGAACCGCTTGGGGTCGACATGCCGCTTCAGACCAAGAAACACATTCTGCAAAATCACCAATAGTCTAAAGACTAGAATACAACATATTGGTTGGAACAGATACCGGTTGAGCTCTAGCTCATACATATAAAGGGGATCTCAATGCAAGTGTGTGTCCATCAATGACAATCACAACATAAACATAAAAAATGCCAACAATCTCCCCCTTTGGCATTGATGGCAACACTTAGGAAAATAAAATTTTGACATCTAAGTGTTTTACAACAAAAATATGCCATTAACAAAATTGCTCCCCCTAACCATATACATTATCCCATAATCAATACAATGTATAACAATTTTGCATATAGAGCATAAACATTGAGATATCAGAGCATAAAGCATATATCAAAATTTTAAAGCCAGATAGTTCTCCCTATACTTCTCCAAAATAGATAGAGTACTTCTCCCCCTTTTCCAACAATGACAAAGTACCGCTGAACAACCCTGTTTGCATTTGATATTAAAATAATAAAAGTTTATGACAAGAAGGAATAATACTTGTCAAAAACCGATTTATAGTCCTGCAAAAATTGTTTCATTGATAGAGACCAGGACTCAAGTAGGGAGGTGGCCACTTCTTTTTTTGTTTGCATCTGGGATACCTATTCTTCCATGGCATCAACTGTGCTCATCTCCTGCGTAACTATCAAGGCATCCAGGTTCAAATAACACTTCTGAAGAATTTGCAGACGTGGAAGTAAAACTAGTTGTAGCTCCTGCAAATCTCTAGACTATGTACTGATCTCTTGCTCCATTTTGGCTGATTGGATCTGAAACCGGTGAACGGTTTGCCCATAAGTTGCAAAGGAATCATAAGGTGGCCTAAATGTGCTTAAGTAAGACTGTAAGTCCATTTGAAGCTTTTGCTTCTAAGCTAGCACATCATCGTAGAATAGATGGGGTTGACAGATTTTTCTTAGTAGTAGGTTTCCCTCATCCAAAGCGTCCCTTATATCCTTTTGGTCTTTCAGCAGTTCAGACCAAAGTTCATTCAACTTCTTCACCAGAGCAATGTTAAGAGCCTTTTGATGCTCTTTCTTGACTTTTGCCTCAGCTGCTTCTTCTAGGCTCTGCACTTGATCATCCACTATAGTACATAGTAGCTTAAGCTATGCTAGTTGTTGGGACTCATCAAAATTGAGTCAAAGTTTAGAGGCCCAATTAAAAAATTTGCTCTGCATGTCAGAAAAGTACCTAAATGAGTCAGTTTGAATGCCTAGTTAGAAAGGGGGTAAAATAGAGCCAGTTGATTTTCATGGGGTAAGGCTCAGGAAACATGTTGTACACCTTTCATTTGGCCTATTCTATGATGTGCAATTTTCAAAATTCAATTTGGATAAGTTTATGAGGTACCTAGTTTGAGGGGTGAGCTGAAAGTGCATTTTAGGCACAAATGCAGTTTTTATTGAGTAGCCTACTTTCAGTGTTTACATCTTTTGCCCCATTGGTTTTCATGAAGAAATTCAAAATGGATTCAATTGTATGCATAAATGTGAGTCTACAAAATGTCAAGTCATAACGAATCCATTTGCTCAGTTTTCATAGCCAAATCCATTTGCAGTTTCTATGTTTTGGCAAGTCCCTGTTTTGATAGCTAGTCGGAGCCCTGTTTCTCATAAGTGTAAAAGTTGCCTTAGCAAGTTTCATGCCATAATTTTTATTCCAAGTTAATTTTGGTATAAATGATGAGCTACGTTTCAAATTTCAAGCCTCTGTCAATCCGTTTGATCGGTTTTCAAAAGGGTTCATTTAGCCATTGTTTTCAGTTATCCGTACTTGCAGTGCTATATTAGTTAAAGTAGCTATTTTCATAAGTGCACCATTTGCATCCTGTCAGTCTTGTGATCGAACTGAGATTTCCAAGTTTTAGTATGTACTTAAAGGTACCTGTGTTTCAAATTTGAGGGCCTACGGAGGTCGTTTGATATTTTTGAGAAAAACATCATGTGTTGCTAGAACATTGACTTCTTCAGGTCTGCAGTGTCGAAAAGCCAGTTTGTCATTTTTGCCGAATAATATCTCTTCGCTCGGGACTCATCTTCAGAAATTGCTTGGCAATGTTCATCCTTGTATATCAAAGTACATGCCTATCAGATAGTGAGGCCCAGAAAGGTGTTTTGACCACTTTCAAAATTACCTCTTCGTGATTAAATGCGAAAATGTGGCATAGTCGCCTGAAGGTTGCAAAATTCAATTTCATGATCCGAAAATGATGCCGATCATTTCCAGAGGTATGTTTGAGGTCCATGAAGCATTTCAGAGGTTAGTTGTAGGAAAATGAAAGTTTTTTTAGTCAGACCCACTTTGGGGCCCGACCTGGCTTGATTGTAATTCGCCAGTTGGACAATGAGAGAGCAGAGAAAGTTCAAAACCAAGTGCAAATTGGCAAGTGGCAAATGTGAGAAGACATTTAAGTTTCTAGACAATTAAAAAAAAGATCCTTTGCAGCTAATGGTGATACAAAATTGATAATTATGGATACAATTTCAAGTACATTATGTCTAGAGGTGATTTAAAATGCCATAAATGACTTTAACCTTGAGAATAAGAGGAGGTTTTTTATTTCCTTTTAACAAAGCAACATGGTCTAATGTCCTCTAGAGTAGAGCATGTTTCTGATGCATGGTGTAACAATTGGATGGCACAAGGCATAGAACCCCAGTAACCTTACCTTCTCCTTTGGTCACGTGGGGGTTTTAAAACTTATAAAATGCCCAGCCAATCCTCCCTTCATGTGGAGTGGAGTCTTGAAATGCAAAGACCATAACAAATGCAAATGGTAGCATAAAAATAAAGAGAATGTTTCAAGCAAACAAATGGTCAAGTCTTCCCTCCTTCATGTGGCACGTGACTGGAGGCTGGAGAAGGTATTGGAATAGGTTCTTAGAAAACTTTGATGAATGCACATTGCTAGGCATAAAGTTTTGTGTATTTTATGAAGAGCAACAAAAACTATAAAGTAAATGCTAGAGTGCTTGCTGGACATGGAGTTGAAGTTGGAGAAGATTGTAGAGGCTTTGACAGAGCAATGTGGCATTGTAAAGGCATTAGAAACATTCAAGCAAATGTATAGAGGCAGCAAAACAAGAGCAGTAGTGTCCTCCCTCCTGTGCGTGTTTGGAGGAGCATTGAGCTCCCAGGTGAATGCAAATGAAAATAGAACTTTTTCATCCTCCTTGTTGTGCATGGCATAATGGTAGAGACCATTGAAACTCCATAGCAAATGGAATTGCCAAATTCTCTGCGTGGTGAGTGAGGGGTTGCGTGGCATAAAGGAGCCATGGATAGTTTTTCAAATAAAATGAAATCCCCCTTCTCTGCGTGACATGGATGTTTGAAGAAAACATGTAGGATAGGGAATGACAAACTGCAGTGAACAAATTACATAGAATGGACCTCTAGGAAAACATGGTTTCTCATCCTCCCCCATTAAAAGCTTTCAAACCAATGGTCTAATCCCTTTTTCTCCTGCATTGAAATTAAAATATGATTTAGCAAATGAAATTGGCAATCATAAACCCCTGTGAAAGGGAGAAGAGGAATAAGTTTTGAAAACAAATGCAATCTGTATATGCAAATAGCAATCAGGCCCTCCCTTCATGTGATCCCTCCAAGAAAATGCAAATAGTGTGGAATAAGGTAAAACAATTTCTACGAACATCCTCCTCTGTGTGAAAATAGAGGCATTCAAGTTTCAAAAGGAAAATCGCCATTAAAGTCTCAGAAAAAAGCTCCAGCATACACAGTGCCAGGAAAATGGCATTATCCCACATTCGCTGGGAAGTGAGGTATTTTAAAGTTTATAAGCAAATTCACACACATCTAATATGTCAAAGCCTCTAGGCTTTTGACGGATGGTGCCTATGGGCGCCCAAGGTGGGCCCACGCATGGGCATGAATCCTAAGGTGATGGAGGAGGTGACTGAGCAGCGACCAAGTGGACCCCACATAGGCATGCTTCTCGAGGAAAATAAGAAAATTTTGCAAAGAAGGGCCGGCTTAACCAATGAGCAGGTTGCAGAGCACTTGACAAAGTACGTGATTTTGGAGGCCGAAGGTGCTCACCAGTTAAACCCTGTGAAACAACAAAAAGAGGTAAAGATCGTGCATGTTTCGGGAGATCGGACGATCCACGCTGCTACGTGAAGGAAAGTTGCTCACCAGTTAAAGGCTGCGAAATGGCGAAATGTGAAATCACAAAAATGAGCAAGGTTAAAGAACATGCAGGTTTGATGAAGATCAAGGGCTCGCGTGATTTCATGGAGTGAAGATGCACGCCGGATAAAGGCCGCAAAATGGTGAAAGAAAGATTGCAATCCGGGTCCTGATGAGGTGGCAGGTCCAGTCAGTGATCCACCGAGTGGGCCTTGGTGAGGTGGCAATGATGTGGCACTGAGGTGGCTGACAAGCATGCAGACATGTGGTAGAGTGATGAGGTGTCATCCCAGGTGGCACCCAGTGGACCCCATCAACCAATCAGGTCTCGCCACATGGCAAAGTGTCGGAGCACAATCAGAGCAAAAATCAAAATTAAAATCAGTTTATCATATAGTGCAGACTATATCAAAAATTCAAAAATTTAAATGATGTGCACATGTTGAGGATTAATTCGCTCAGAGTCTCTTTTTTGCTCAAAATACGAAGTGTTATATATTGCCAGAAAGCTCTCAGAATGAGGAATCTACTCAAGTAGTTAATTTTGGCAAATGTGGGATATTTCGAGAGTAGTTTACATGGGAATGAATTTTAGTTAGAGAGGAGACACTTGGTAATTTCAGTTGTAGATTTGATTTTCTTCCCTCCTCTTTTTATTCTCAATTCTTTTCATTTTGTAAGGGCTCCAAAATTCTATGAGAAGTGCTCCAGTGTTCATGGCTTCCATTTTCTAAATTTCTTGACCCAAACTTGTAAAGTTCTATGGATTTGTTCAGGGTATAGAGGCTACATTATAGGATGACAGAATGTTTTCTAAGTTGCAGGTCTTACTTGTGTTAGGCATGAGTAAATTTCCCATGATATTGTCTCTATGCATATATTTCATTGTTATGAATTGAATCCTCAGGGAAGCTTATAATTTGTCATCTCAAGGAGATTGTATGATTGTTTGTAGGCATTCTTCAATGACGAGTTTAAATTCTATAATCAGTCATAAACAATGGAATGTGTCCCAGATCTGATAATTTTGTGAATGGATTGAGTAATGCATTAGTATAAGGTATTAGTGTAGGGATATTTTGTAAGGAGAACAAATTTGCAGCTATGATTGGCATTTTGTAGTTTTGTGTGTGACTCTGTTGCCCAATGAACAAGGCACTAGTCTTTGACAGATTTGGGGATGGTATCAGATATACATTTTAAAAGAAAATCTATTTCCCTTTATGTTTAGGGGTTAAAGTTCTATCCTTCCAAAGCTTTATTTCACCTATTATTTGTATAAGATCCAACCCATCTATACGTGTTACCTAATTTGGTGAGCTTGTGGAATGGTTTGTCTGCTCATTGTTGATGCAGTCTTATGTTTGTGATTGTTGTATTCAATGAATCAAAACGGTGTCCCCCCTAGGTCTAGCAGAACCTGAAGTGCAAGAGGATCATTAGGATCCTATGTTATGTTGTCCAAGCCCTAAAGTGTTTCATTGATTGAGATTGGCTATCTCATAGATAGATTTGCAGGTGTTCTTGGGTTATCACTTTTGGTGAACAACACTACTGATGATTCAATATTGGGAAGATTGGTACCGGGGATCAAACCGGTAAGGGTGTCTACAGCCACTTGAATTATATATTGCTCCTTTTTCTTTCGAATGATTTCAAGGCACTCTTGAGCAACCTTGATGCTCTGCATTAGCTCTGATTCACTTGCAGACTGGAGATCGATAGGACTGGAGATATCAGCTAGTTTGGCCTGACTCCCGGTTGCCTTCGAAGTCTCCATCTATGTGCTCTTCACCGCTTCCGCTACCTTGTCTTCTTCTTCCTTCTTCTTTTTCTCTGCTTCCTTCTTCTTTTCTTGTTCCTTGTCTTCTTCTTCTTTCTTTTTCTTCTTAGTTTCCTTCGTCTTCTCCTCTTCTTTCTCTTCCTTTTCCTTCTTCTTCTTTTCTTCTTCCTTCAACTTTTCCTTTTCTTTATCTTCCTCTTCCTTCTTCTTCTTCTCTTCTTCCTTCATCTTCTTTTCTTCCTTATGCTCTTCTTCTTTCTTTTTCCTCTCATCTTCTTGCTTTTTTTTCTCTTCATCTTTTCTTTTCTCCTCTTCCTCTTTTCTCTTCTCTTCCTCTTTCTACTTTTTCTCATCTTCATTCCTCTTCTTCTTCTCTGCCTATTCCTCAGCCGCTTCCTATTTGTCCCCGGCTTGCTCACTACCCTGTTCGGCCTGTTGCACCTATTCTTTTCCCTCAGAAGGTATTTCCTAAGTGACATCTATGTCCAGGGAATCGACATCAATAGTGCCGATTGGTTCTTCAACTGGGTTTCCTTCTTCATCAAAAACTTCATCTAGTTTGGATATAACTGGTTCTTCTTCTGCTTTTCGGTTGGCCAGTCATGCTTTGTGAGCTTGGATAACATGATTCATATGCTGATGAGTGTCTTTTTCAACATCATCAATTCTTCCCTCTAACAGCCAGAGTCTTCTTCTCCTTGTGAAGAAGAGTCCTTTATTTTGGTCCAAAACATCAAATAATTCTAAGTTTGAGAGGTCGGGAAAGTATTGTGCAAAGACTTTCTCCCTAATCTCCTATTCTTTTTCTATGGCAATGCGCCATTTATTATCTAATGCCTTATATAATGAATCCGGTGTCTCAGATTTAATCTCTGATGGCGATCAGTCATTCTTACACAAATAAATAATAATCTCATGTAGTACTTCTTCTTTCTCCTCATCACTAAAATCATCATAAAAATCTACCAAGTCATGAAGTAATTTTCTCCTAATATTCTTTATTGTTCTTTGATAATGTGTCAAAAGTTTATATGAGGAGATATCGATATTTACCGGTGCAAATGCTGCCGGTTCATTCTTCTTCATCTTCTTCGTTTGTCTGGCCTTCTTTGGCATTTCATTAGACTCAGTCTCTTCAGAGTTTGGTTCATTTGACTTAGTCTTCCTTTTTCTTTCAAAGACTTTTGCCAGTGCCACTTCTGGTTTCTTCTTTGTAGGTGACTGCTTGCTCACTCTTGGAGTTGCAGTAGTAGCCGGTGTCAATGCTGCAGGCACTACCTTTGCCTTCTTTGCTACCAGTTCTTTTCTTTTCTTAACAGAGGGTTCCTTGGCTGGTGCAATCCTTTCTAGATAGGTTCCGGTCCTCTTTGCCTTGGGATCAAGAGGTGAGGCAATAAGGGTTGAGGCATACCCTTCCAACATATCGTACATCACCTCATAGCCCATTGGCTCCACTTCTTCCATTCTAGGCTCAACAGCCTCCATTAGGCATTTGTCCACCTAGATGGTGAAACAAATGTCATCTTCATATTTTTTGATGATGTCACCTGAGATCCCCATTTGGCTCATCTTCCATCTGAACTCATCAAAATATTTGTTCAGAACATCAGGGTAACCGGTTCCGATTGCTTGAATGCTTTCCTTGATTTGCTTGATTATTGGTTGGTCAGGAGACCACTGGACATCTCCTACTCCAGGAAAGTAGCCTTGGAAATAGAAGAACAACCCAACCAATAGTTGTCCGAACTTGAATCTCAGCGCATTATTCTGTTTGATCGACTTCAGATTAGACAGGAGTTGCCTCTGCACACCGGTGCATAGGTCAAATGATGCATCCTCTTTAATCATCTGGTAGGTGGCATTTACCGCAGCAGCAGATACAGAGTTAATTCTGCTGGCAAAGAATGTTTTGTAGCCTATCACCATGCAAGCATACTTAACAAGATCATCCTTGATGGAGTTGACTGTCATGCCTTGTGAATCACTTGTTGAACCGGTGAGCTTGGCCATTTCAATTTTGCTTACCATTCTTAGGGCTGGCACTTCCCCTGTGTTGCAGAAACCGGTGACTGCATGAATTGCCTATGGCATGATATCATGCATCCTTTCTAGGTACATCTTGTCACCATGAACTCTGCTCAAAATGATCCTAATGTGATCCTCTATAAAGTATTCTAGAAAATATACTACATTATGGAGTTTCTTCTTCTCTAAGATACTATATTCCAGTTTGATTTTCTTGTCCTTTCCACAAAACAAACCTAGTTGAGTGTGGATGGCTAGAGACCCTAGGTCTTCAATCTTGCAATCAATATAGTCAGAAATTCCCTCTTCCACTATCACTCCAGTTGGAACTTGTGATAGGGCATTATACTTAGACTTCCTTTGAATGAAACTTTCAGACTCAATGGATGTACTAGAACTTGTATGAGATGTGGAAGCCATTGTAGAATATTTTAAGAACTCGAGGAATACCTTTAAAACGTGAATTTAGGGTTTTCTAATTCTAGTTCACTCCACACTCTGTCAGTTGCTAAATCACCGCTTTGTGTTCTCCACTTGACCGTTTGCAAACTGAATTTAAATCTCCTTCAAGACTTTGTCAATTTCTTGAAATCTTAGCTCAAATCTCCTTTTCTTCGCTCTGCACTTTGAAAAACTTTTCTTCGCTCGAAAACAGATAGCGAGAAATGATTTGAAATATGTTTTTATACATGTCTCTCACCTACTGCCATTAATGCTCCTCTATTAGGGCGTAAACCCTAATTTGTCTTTTTACCATTTCCAGTCTTCTACCAAGCGATGGGTATTGCGTACCGGTTAAGGTCTTTTACTAGTGTAAACCAAGGGTTCAAAAACATTTCTCCATTTGCTCCCTCTAAGCCTTTTGGAGCTTAGTTTGTCGGTTCCAATATTTCCACACTAGGTGTAGAAACTGGTTCCTCTTCCAACATTGTTGGTTTCTTCCTCCAGGTTTTGTTCATGTCCGTTTGAACTGTTTCAACATCAATTTCTCCTTCCTGAGTGACCAGTATATCATCAGATATACTCTTTCTACTTCTGCAGAATCTTGCAATGTGACCTGGTTTGTTGCAGTGATAGCAAACCAATCTAGGTGCTCTCCAAGGTCCATCGTTCATGTTTCCATTCTTCCTTCTGCATGTTGTAGCAGTATGACCATGACCATGATAGATCATACAATTTTCTCTCCATCTGGTTGCCGCTTGATGGCCACTGCTTCTTGACTGATGAATGAAGACATTAAACCGATTGTTGTTCCGATTCACAAAAGGTTTAGGACCAATTCCTTGGGTCCTTTGAGGATATCTTCCAGTGTTATTCGTCATAGACCTGCATTCAAATTCTCTATGCCCAAACTTGTTGCATGCATAACAATGACCATTGAACTTATTAGATCTAGGTACATTGTTAATAAAGTAAAGAAAATTATTGTAGGCTTTTCTCCTACATACATTGGCAGTGTGTCCTTCTTTAAGACAGTTAAAACAAACATGTTTGAATTTTTGCTTACCTTTTCCTTTAAATGTCAGTTTCTTCTTTGATGCTTCAGCATTTGTTCTTGATTATTCTCCTTCCTCATGTACAGAGAAACCAAGTCCATTGGTATTCTTTACTGGTCTAGATGACTCAAGCTTTTGCTCTAGCTTGACAGTACTTTTGCTGAACTTAGCAAGTATTTCCTTTGACTTAGAGAGTTCTTTGGAAATAGCAGTATTTGTCTCCATTAGGCTTGCATTTTCAGAGATGGCTATGTTCAGTTCATCTTGTACTCCTTTTTCCATTCTGCTCCATGTAGGTGGGCAATCAGTGCACTAATCTCTTGTTTCAACTTGGAGATCTCATGATCTCTGTCCTTCACCAAATCTTCATCTTTCCTCCTGTTCTCAAGCTCTTGACTAAACCGGATGGTCAGTCCTCCCAACTCCTTTCTTAGGTTGGAGTTTGATTCATTCAACTTATTTACTTCTACTGTCATGGCTTCCATATATGCTTCATCTAGAAAACTATTTTCAGATAACTCCATTAGATTTTCTGCATGTTCTCTCCTTTTTGCTTGAGATGCCTTGTATTTGACCATAAGATCATCATAGGCTTGCTCAGACTGAGTGAGTCATTGAGTAAGTTCCCTCAAGGTGTATTTCCCCATATCTCTTTCCAAGTGGTTAAACTTATAGAAAGGTAGGCTCTGATACCAATTGATGAATACTAAGAGGGGGGTGAATTAGTATGCCAAAAACCTATGTACTAAAACACTTAAACAGTCTAAAGATAAACCAGTAAAATAGTTTAACAGATAGACTGGTTACCACACATGCAAACCAAAATGCAAATAAAGCATTCGCCCACAAAATCAATACAACCATAACACAAGATATTTGACGTGGAAACCCAAATGGGAAAAACCACGGTGAGATGGAACTCACAAGTCACTATCTGCAGAATAGAAACCAGACCGGTTAAGGTCTTAGAATGTTCTTCACCAGAATAGATCCTGTTAGGAATCTCAATCTCTGTTAGCAGATAAGTCCAATTAAAGACGACCTTGCTAGAGGATTTTAGATTCACAGAGGGGAACCACCTTGTTAGAGGATTTTACAAAAGGCTTTTGGGCCTACCCGGTTAAGGGCTACAGACTTGTCAAAAATGTGAGTAATCAACAAGTGTTTGATCTATCTAATAGCACAAACTACTTGGTTAGATCCATTATAGCTTACAGTTAATGCATTCCAGCATTACTTCAGTCTTCTTTGTCTCTCACTCAGTTACAACTTGATCTTCTCAGATAAGATTGCTCTTACAATAACTCATCAACCACCTTAAACCCTAGCACAACATAAACCCTTTCAGCAACAACCTAAAACCCTAGACATGATGTCCTTTTAAAGGAATCTGATTTCATGTCGGTCCAATAGGATTACATTACAATTTCCTAGGTTCAATGAATCTAGACATACTCAGTAACATGACACAAGAAGCATCGTCAGTGTATCGACACTGTCAAACAATCAGTGGATTGGTAACTCATCACAAAATGTTGGTTGGTAACTCATCACAGAGTATTATCAGTTCATACAAAATACCAGTTGGCGGTTTGACAAAAATGAAGACTGGTAAGAATGTGTTATGCCGCTTTTCTCCCTCATACTACTTGAGATCTACGAACTGCTTGGGGTCGACATGTCACTTCAGATCGGGAAACACATTCTGTAAAATCACCAATAGTCTAAAGACTAGAATACAACATATTGGTTGGTACAGATACCGGTTGAGCTCCAGCTCATACATATAAAGGAGATCTCAATGCAAGTGTGTGTCCACCAATGACAATCACAACATAAACATCAAAAATGCCAACAGGTATCTCTTTGGTGAAGTAAAGCATAAAACACACAAGTAGGTTTCCAAAATGGAATCTCCCCTTCTTGTCACCCTTAATCTTTTTTAGGTTATCAATCAGTTCATCCTTAAGCCATTCACAAATGTCAATCCTAGCATTGTTCTTAACCATATCAAGCACTATGAATACATAAGCTGGAAACAGAGTTTAATCTATTTGCATGAGTTTCTCTATAGCCAAGTACCATGCTCACATATCTCACACTTGTATTAGTAATCTCATTAACCTTAAGACATTTGTTGTTAGATGTAGCTCTGGTTAGGTCCATAACACCCTCGTTAGGTATCTTCTTGGTTTTTCCAGGACTACTACCGGTTGAGGGTAAACCAGTAACTTCCTTGATTGCTTCCTTTGAGATTTTAAAAACAGAGTCTAGCCACATAAACTCTCCATGAACTCTGCTCACTACAAGATGAACTACCTCCTTCAAAAATTCAAGTATGTTTAGAATTTCAACAAATCCTAGGTCTCCTACAATCTTGTTCCTTGGTTTAACCAAACCTTGTTCATCATTTATAACATCATTGTATGTGTTCTTTAAGTCATCAGTCCCTAAATTTTCTATGTTACAGTGAATGTAAATCCTCGGGTCTTTGGCAAAAGTGACTCCCTTCAAAAATTTTGAAAAAGCTCCGATAGAATTATCTTGCTTGGCAGTTTTAGGGATGATTTTAAATATGGGTCTGGGGTGCTTAATGTTTTCTACCAGAGCAGGGTTTGCAATAAACTCAAGTGCAGAATATGAAGATGCCATTTTGAAACATAAATACTTCTTTCTAGAAATCTTGAATGCCTGAAAATACCTTGCTGCTTCACCTTAGGATGCCTTCGCTCTCTCTTTGCACTCTTTGAATGCTTGGATGCTTGGTGGTTTGAAATGAGGGTTTTCTGGTGCTTTATAACCAAAAATTTCTTCAAAAACCGCATTAAATGCTTGTCGATGAAGTGAAATCTTAACACATGTGTCAGTAAAGAAGAAATGTGTCTTCTTACCATCAATCAAGGGTAGAATGCATTTTTTTCAACTTGTTGCCATACCCCCTAAGGATTATTCCTTAGTTGGTTGAATAATCTCCTAACGATGGAGGGTTACTCTGTTCTATCGGTGCAGAGACAGATTCATCAACTCTTTGATCTCTATTCTTAATCCATTGTTTTGAAAATTCTTGCTTTATTTCATTTACCTTTTCTTTTCCCTTCTCATTAGATCCTTTATTGTTCATCGGTATAGTCTTGCTTCTACAAAATGTTGCAATATTCCCAATCTTGTTACATGCATAACAAGTTACATTATTCCTTTGAATAGCTTTTCCATATCCTTGACCAGTTTGTGTTCTATATTGATTAGATAAATGTCTAAATCTACCATAAATGTAGCATTTCACATTCATTCTGCAATTCTTTGAATTGTGACCAACTTTATTTCATTTGGAACATTGACTGGTGGGTAAGTTTGTATTCTGATTATTTCTAAATCTGCACTGATTTGCTCTATGACCAATATTTTTGTAATTAAAACATTTCCCATTAAATTTATAAGCATTAGGTTGTCTTACCAGTTTACTATGATCTTGATTATTTACAGTCCCAGAACTTTCTCCATGTTCAAATCCAACTCCAATTGTATCTCCATCAGGTTTTTGTCTTTTCAACATGTCATCAAGTCTTTCTGAATTTTTCTTGAATTTTTCTTTTTGATCATTTGCAGTGATCAACTTATTTTCTAGAATGCCAATTTGTCTCCTAAGCTGTTCTTTATCATGTTGCATGTCAATCAGATCTGTCTTTAGCATATCATTCTCATGACAAAGTTTGAGATTTTCATTTACTTCATCATTAAGTCTCCTAGTCAAGTCTTCTTCATTCTTCTTTCTATCTTCAATATCCTTACATAGCCTCATGGTTAAATCTTGCATTTCATTCCTCATGTTAGTGTTCTCTTGTCTCAACTTCTCTCCAATATCACTAAGAGTTTCCTTTTCATCATCATGTTTCTACATTTGCTCAGGAAGTTCCTTCCTCTTTTTGTGCTATAACCAGGTTCTCTTGAAGTCCTTTATTGAATTCCATAGTAGTCCTCAGATCATCTTCAAGTTTGATATTCTTCAATTTTTCTACATCAAAATCTTCAAGAGATCCTTCCAACTATTTTCTCAAACTCTCCATTAGTACCGGTTTCAGAATCTTCCTCAAGCTATTAGGCTTTTGCAAATAGAGGACCACACTTTGATACCAATTGTTAGATGCAATGATAGTCCCAAAGACACTAAGAGAGGAGGTTAATCAATGTCTAACCCATTTATGGAATAATTGAACTTATTTACAACTTTGCAACTTAGATTAATGTATCAGTAAACAAGCAATAGTACAACAAAGAGAAATAATAGAGACAACATAGATGCACACCATAACACAAGATGTTTTGGCGAGAAACCCAGTGTGGGAAAAACCTTGGTGGGATTTTTGACCCACAATATTTACTCATTGGCCAATATGAATAAATATTACTTACAATAGAGGCCTGCACATGTAGGAAGGCCAACAGCCTGAGCTCACTATTCAATAGAAGAGTCTCACTGACTACAAAATGGATGGTTAAATCCAATACAATGTACTGCTCAAAATAGCATCCCCAATGCTTGATTTAGTACCGGTTTAAGCTCTATTAGAAAACTTAACTAAAAACATTGTCTGTGAATGATATTCACTTACATAACCTATCTACCTTATTACAAAATCCTTTTGCTATCTTCTACATAATATTCTTCTATGCCATGCTATTACCTTCTATTATAAAAATGACTTATTAGATCTCATGCATATATGAGTCTCTACAATACATCATGTTGGCTTATAAATAATTCATTACATTTACAATATAATTCACATAAACAAAACTTTGTCTCATGTCAAGCTGAGTGTCGGTATACTTCATTGCTAGTGTAATCTGGATGCTAGTTAATGTGCCTATCGGTGCTAGTAGATGATGTCTATGTTGTCGGTGAACCTGTACAACCTGTTATCGGTTGCTTACTATCAATGACAACATCAACCATTCTCATTGAGTGTAGAATTCCAACATGGATCAGTGAAGTATATTGGATTTCATGAGTTATATTCTCCATGAGAATGTTTTGGTCAGTTGGTATTGGCTTGGTAATTGGATGTTATCATACACTCTAGTAAACCCTTACCAACATTGGTTTAAGGATATACCTACAGAGCTTTCATTGAGGAATCATGACAGGATGCACAATTGGTGTTGGTGAAGCTTCTTTGAGGATTTTAGGATGCTAAAGATATTATTTGATCGTGCCTCAAATGCTTGAAGACATTTCTTTGGCATGGTGGACCCAGAATAAGTCTAGTACCTATCTAGGTTATGGACCGATATCATGCTAGCATGTACTCTACACGTTACCTAGATTATTCGAGATGATTTATGGATTTGTTTTAATTGTTTTGGTCTTAAGCTAACATGGCATATCATTGTAAATGGAATTTTGTAATGATATTATTGTAATATCTTTAGGTATCCGACCTAAGTGGTTTAGGCCTTAAGGTTTGTATAAATAAGAGGTAGAAACTCTTTGTAAAGTATCATGGTTATTGGAAAGGTCATGGTCAAGGAATGTAATGTGTGAATATTGTAATATCACTCAGGAAAAGGAGTTGATCGATCATTGGTGATTGAATTGGATTCAAAAGAGGATTTAGCCCTCTGACATTGATCTTTATCGGGGCTGTAATCAGGCATGGTAGATGCTATTTCCAGCAGTTCACTCTATTAGATTGTCGTCCATTTATCTTGAGAAGGTTGTAGCCTCTCTGTAGTCAGTGAGACTCTTTTGTAATGAGCAGTACACTTGAGGTAGTGTGTCTTCTTGCAAGTGTAGGCCCCTCATTGTAAAACATACTTTCTGTAGAAGTATCATCTAATGTGGGTAGGCTTACCACCATGGTTTTTCCCTTTTTAGGTTTTCCACGTACAAATCATGGTGTTATGTGGTATGGTTGCTTTGAATTTATTATCTAGTTAATTATTAGGTTGTATTGTTTACCGGTATCTATTCCTACTGACATTTGTTTGTGCTTTACCGGTACTTGATTTGTTTAAGGTTGTATTGTGGATTTAAAGTTATAATCTATTAACAACTGATTCACCCCCCCTCTCAGTTGTTCACCAGTTATCCTAACATATAATACCAATGGGATACAAGGTAGAGGAGTCCACACTGGATACCTATCCACAACACCTATTGTAGGCATTCGTAGATGAGAAGGAATAAAAATGTGGTACTGCCCAAGAAAAAGGTTTGAAGGTTCATCAGGAACAGGTTGCCCCAACAATTAGAAATATAATCACTAAAGTGGCAGCATAAACATTGATTAGTGAAAGTCATGATAGGGCCAAGGTTGAGCAGAAAGTCAAAATTTTGGAAGGACAAAGGAAGGAAGGAAGAAATGAAGAAGAAAAAAGAGGAAAGGGAAGCCTAAAAAGCAACTTAGACCACTCCCAATGTGTTCTTGGTTATAATAGAAACTTCCAATCAACCAGAAGTATCCATAGCTGAGCCTGCTACTTCTAAACTGGCTAAGTAGAAGGCTACCCGATAATAAATGACTAGTTCTTCTGAGGAAACAAAATTAGATGAGGGTGTAAAGGAAATTCCAAAGAAGAAAGGTCTAGAGAGGGAGAAGAAAAAGGAAAAAAAGAAAGAACTAGTCAAGGAGACTCCTTGAAAGCCAAAGACTAAAATTTTACATAAGAGAAAATCTAAATCAGATGAGCAATCCAAACCAAAACCAAAAAGAATAACCGGTAAGAAGAAGATGAATGCTCAAGATTTGATTGATCAGATAATAAATGATGCCAATTATATAATATTTGTTCATTCTTTGATAATTTTAATGAGGTGGACAAGAAGCAGATTGAAGAGGCTATTCTTTTGTATCTTGACTCTTTTAGTAAGACATTGATTGAATTGGAGAATTTTTTTTCCTAAGGAGTTATATGATAAGTTAGAGGTTAGGAAACTACACGCTCAATCTTTCGACTAGCAGATTAAGGAGACCGAATTGGTCAATATGTGTCCAATGATAACTCTTCGTAAATGACTGACTTGGTCAATAAAATAGGATCATCAGGATTCAACCCTAAGAATAGAATTACCATTCTTATGTTGGACAAATTTGAGGAGATTAGGAAGGAAACAATTGATATCTGGGTAAGTATTCTTTTGGCTTTAGGCTATGAGTTGAGTTCCATTTTTGTGGAATCCCAAAATATACAGTTGCCTAAGGATTAGCAACTGACATATCAACAAAGTGTAGATACTGAGAATCCATCTAGCAATCCACCATATACCACTATACCAGTTACAGAGTCACATTTTGTAATAGAGGATATACCGGTAGAAAATGTATAAATTGTAGAGGATATAGAGGATGTACAGGTTTTGGATAGGGAACCAAGTGGCGAAGCCATTGGTGCACAAGAACTAAAAGATTCTAAAGTTATCTCACTGTTTGATAAGGGTAAGGAGGTTGTGGTGGATCTCTCCTCCAGCTGGGCAATTGACACTTCTTCTATAGCTAAAGGAAATTTACCACAACTTCCCATCAGTTTTGACAAACCCTACCACAAAATTTCATTGACAGAGAAGATTTTGGCAATAACAGCTCTTCAGGCACAGGAGACTCGGGAATTGGCTCAAGAAGAGTCAAAATACATAAAATTGATTGAACACAGTTTTGAGCTTTTGAACTGGTTAGTCCCTGAATTTTAAGATTAGGAAGGCACAAGCTCTTTGGGTAAACTAGAAGAAATTATTGATTTTATCCCTAAGCACTATGATTCTTTATTAAAAATTTCACTAACAGAGGCTAAATAAAATTTTGTGGCAGCCCAAAAGTTAACATTTTTGCAAATGATTGAGATTGATAAGGAGAAACTCCAGACCTGTTTGCAATTCATTGATGCAACTTTAGCTGAAGGAGGCAACATATATAAGACTTTTCTAGATTTTGATAAGCTCACCATCTCCATAGAAAAACAACTATCAAACTGTAAGAAAAACTCAATTCTGATTTCTAACTCTTACCACCCGACAGTCAATCTAACAAAAACTTTGGATGATCCAATTTTGGTGGTTATGGATCAAATTTTGAAATTGGAGAAGGATACAAACAAAATAATAAGGAGAGCAAATGAGCTCCGGAATCTGATTGGTCCCCGACTTGATAATTTGTTGTTTCATAAAACAGAGTGTATTTCTAATTTGCAGAAGGAGGATCCCACTACTTTGAAAGATTTAGAGTATTATGCGAGTATATTCATCTCCATTCTTGAATTTCTTAAGAAGGGTTGGGATGCCTACTTTTCATTTTTTAAAAATACATATGTAGATATTTTGAAGTTTGTATAGAACCAGCTCATGTTTATAATTGTACTGAATTCTTTGTGGGCACCCCACTTTGTTGTTGATGCCAAAAGGGGAGGAATAGGTGAAAAATGTACATATTTCGTAGGGGGAGCATCGGATGTATATAGTAGATTCATGTGCATGGTCAGGAGGTTATGCAGATTCAAAGTAAGATTCAGAGTTTATGCCATTTTTCACATGAATGGTGCCATCAATGCCGAAGTGGGAGATTGTTGGCAATTGCAACTCATTCGATAAGAGTTAATAGAATTTTGGGTTGTCATTGATGGTAACTCATCATCTCAGGGTAAATGGTTTCATTATTTGGTTAACCCACATTCATTGCATTTAACCAATATTCACATTGCTTTACACTGGCACTGACATTCCCTTCATACCCGATTAAGTCCTAATCCTGGTAACAAGTCTTGATCCCAGTAACGTGTATATGGAACCCAATAATGGATATGACCCAAATAGGAAATATTTTGGTCCCGATTATTTCTTTCATGGATTTTGTGGCAATGTGTGATGGGTGACATGGTCATTAGGATTATGTTTGAAACTCATTATGTACCTATAACTGACATGTTTATATTTCTCATTGAAGCCGACATGGTAAAGTTGGAAGGATATTTAAGAAGATCATTTTAGTGATAGATAAAATATGTGATGGAATCGAATGCGAATTTTCAGTTGCGAATATTTTAGTGAGTATTAGTACACATTTTGGTCAATGATTAGAAGCATCTGTGTGTAGTTTCACATGCACAACACAACTGGTAGAAGAACAGAGCATCAAACAACCGGTATACAAAGAAGGATATCAAAGCATTCACTGAAACTTATCCAACATGGTCAGATGCAATTTATAAGGTCATTTTCATTTGTAAACACTTTGTAATATTTTGTAAGTCAGTGAGACTTCTTATTTCATGTTTGAGCAGTGAGCTCTAGGCAGTTGGCCTTTCTGCATGTGTAGACCCCCTCATGTAATATTTTTATGTCTTGATTAAGTATATAGATATTGTGGGTATCAGCCCCACCATGGTTTTTCCCTTTACAGGGTTATCCACGTATAAATCCTAGTGTTATGGTGTTGCCTATATATGTGTTATTTAGTGCATGCACTTTAATTTTATTTACTATTAAGCACTTAATAATCAACAAGTTCAAATTTGTCATTACTGGTAGAACATTGATTCACCCCCCCCCCCCCTCCCCTTAGTGTTCTTGGATTCCAACATAAGATAGATCACCAAAAATATAATTGAGAGTCAGCCAAGAATAAAATAAACATTATTACACAAAATAAGCAACCTGGACAAAAAATACTCAAAGCAGTTCACTCCAGGAGAAAGAGGTAACCCAAAAACATCACAATACTTTATTCCAAGTTGAATCAAATGAGCTACACACATTAACACATCCTCCAAAGTTGTCACTGAAAAACACCTATAAATAAACAATAAGGCTTAACACTCAGTCACCCAAAAGACATCTTCCAATCCAAATTACATAATGCAGATCTCCACCCAACATAGTGAGACCCATAGCAATCTTATAACTCCAACTTCAATGCATATTCAAAAAAAAATTATGATCGAAACAAGATAATCCAACTGAACACATAGAACCATAACATAACTGAATATACCAAGTACAAACCAACATAGCTCACTTTCACAATAGAAACACCACCAAAGAATTGAACTGAAACATTGCACAAGCCACATAAACATGTCCATGAAACTAGAACATAAGATTCAACATATCAGAAGGACACTAAGGACTTTATGGAATAGTCTGACAAACACCCTTATTGTCAGAGAATGGTAACAACCATCTTCTACACTCCATGAACCAAAAAACCAATCAATGCAATATTAAGGAAACATAATCTTTACCAATCAAAGGAATGCAAAGGATTTTACCAATGAGACATTAAATATTCTTTCCTACATACATAAAGTAATCTTTCTACATATTTAACTTTTCACAACCAACACCAAGGAATCAAACTCAATAGCAATACAAAATACTAGACAAAGAAACCTACAATAGTACATGAGCATATCCGAACCCAACTCCATCCGGATAACCAATTTTGACATTAATGACAACTAAACTCAAAGATTAATCAAATAACTCATATTTCCAACAATTAACCTTATAGTAATAATGATGAAAAAGAGAGCTTACCCTTATAGTGTAGAGGCTGAAAACCTTAAGTAAATGCACAATTGAAATGTTATACCTTTCTATGAATGTCATTGCAATCAAGTCTTCATGAAAAGTTGATGTTGTTATGTGGAAGATAATGCATGTTTTCACTCATGGAGGAAACACATATACTTGATCATGGATGCCATATTTAATGCTTAATATTTGAATAATTGACCCCTCCTTCACTGCCTTGATAATGTATGATTTCTTGCTCAATTGGACTTAAATGCTTGTGATTTTATGATTGAGAGATGAATTAAATGAGGGGGTAAGGATTAATTTTATAATCATCCTCATGAAGCATGTTGAAATGTTGAAAAAGGTTGACATTAGGGAGAACCTTTCCAATGAATATTTTATGATCATTGAAGGGTTCAAATGTGGGCCCCTTTTGGCTAGAATATGACACTAGGCAACCTAGTCCAATCATCCAAGGATAGGAACTATGAAAAGAGCCAGAAAGGGTGTTGAATATGTAGATTTGGTACTCTTTCAAGTATGATCAGTCAAAATTAGGGGCATGAACGGAGAAGCACCAGAGTGAACTCTAAATGAGTATTAAATTGTATGAGGATACAATTTTTGATAGTACATTGGGAAAAAAATGTCATTATTTTTTCTTTTAAATAGGGCAAATTATATTCAATTTTTTTTGTTTAACCTCTTGATTGTAATGGAAAAGCCTATTTGAGCCAAAAAAATCCCTTGGAACAATTTGGTTACCATATCTATACTTCAAGCTTTTAATTTCTAATGTTACAAATACTAACCAAATTGAGTGAAATAAAAGCCAAATTTAACTTTTCCAAGCCTCTTGGAGGCAATGGGATAACGAAAAATACTTTCACAATAGAAAAAAGAGTTGCAATCACCATAACTCACCAAAACATGCTTGAAATGTAGCATGAACATATATATATAACCCTTTCTGATTTTCAAAATTTTATTAAAATGCAAGAAAAGAGAATAGGAGAATTCAAAATATAATATTAGGAATTTAAATCACAATGAAAAAATTAAAGATGGAAAATCTCTAATAAAGGAAGGGGCTCGCAATATTCAAATCTTTGATACCATGTTGAAGTGAGTACCCAAGGTCTTTAATTTTCAATGCCAAATAACCTCCACAGATACAAGAGAAAAAGAACAACACATGATTCTATTCCACAAAATAAAAAATACACTTTGATACAAGATGCAAGATAAGCCTTACTTATATATGCAAGGTTAAGGATAGGATTAGACAAGATCATGGCATGTGTCTTACTCCTAGTATATGAGATAACTAATTAAAAATAATGTTGAATTACATGGGACAATCTAAAGTACACGAGATAATATAAGATAAGATCTTATCTAGACAACTAAGATTTCTAGAAAATATGTTTAGGACCTAAGTAAATGTAACACTACTAAATTAGCTAGGTAAAAATACCTTATTCACACCAAAATATTTTACCTTTAACATAGTGTAAGATTATTTATAATCTTATGTACCTTGTTGAGAATGGTGAACAATGCATTTATAAATTTATTTATTATTTACTATATGTCTTTCCTAAGAATTGGAAATTGTGAAAATGTACTTGTTCATATATTATATTAAATAAAAATTGGTGTTTTAACCAAAAAAATTAATGTGTGTTTGTTATAATATTCTTTCAATATATATAAATATTAATCACATTATTTATATTTCCTACCAATAATATTAAAGTGTGAGACCCTATGAGTGGCATAGTTGGATGAGGGCTTTTGATTCTTCCCATATAGGTCTTGTTGGCATTGTGTTGTCATTAATGTCAACCAGTATAGCAGGACAACTGGTATGAGAAAATAGTTGATATGTTGTCATTGATGTCAACCGACATTGTGGTGTCTTTGGTGCTCACTAGTATAGATGTCAGTGTTATCAATCAACAGAGTGGACAGTTGATATAGAACAAGCTTGGGAGAGAAGAGACCAGTGAGTGATATGAACTGACAACCTTGTGACTGGTAAAGTTTGATTTAGTATTGATGCAAATCCCTACCCACACACCTAAGGACAAGCCCGAATAAGGTTAGACTTTTAACCCCTCAAGTGATCACAAGGGTCCTACAAGGAAGGACTCCACACCTTGGATGAAACTACTCACAAGTTCACTAGGCTTGGGCCTACTCAAGATGAGTAAATGCCTCAATACCTACCTTACACCATCCCATTAACCCCTACTCCTAAGGGCTTAGGATTTGGTTCATTTATGGCCATTAGAAACTGGTCCAACCATTGGTTTTGGGATTAGGCTCCAAATCCTTATACCTCCTTTTGAAACCTACCCCCTAGGCTTGTAGCCCTATTTGGCGATAAAATGGATCTTAACTCCAAAATTTTCCACACACCCATGTAAAAAAATTACCATTTTAAACACACTTTTGGAAGTTGTACTGATCCCCAAAATGGTTTGGCTAGGTTTGCAATTATAAGGTCTAGTCCCTTTAAAGGCCAAGAGACCTAATAGGGGCAATTACGCCTATTTTCCAAAGAAACTACCAACCAATGAACCCAAATTGGAAAACCAACTCTATGGGCATGTGGGCGATTGTGATTAACCTTTCATTCCAGGGTTGGATGCATGTTATCCATCACTATGATATTTTATGATGACTGTCCTAAATCCTATCCTAGGTAGTCACATAGAGATGTCTACCTAGTTTTGCTCCTTTCTCCACACAACCAAGTTTCCCCTACAAAAAACCATGAAAAATATAAATTAAAGAGTCTTATACTACATCCCTCCAAAGGAAGAGTCTTCTAGTGGATTAGAGTGCAAGATAAGGCCATGTTTATCTAAAACCCTCTCCAAACCCTCAAATTTTGAGTTGGAGTCAGAAGAATGGAGGGTTCTCTCTACTCTGGGACAATTAGGACCTCATACCACGACACAAACAAATATATTTCATTTCTTTATCTACTCCATGGATGGTGTGATTCAAATCAAACCGTACAGGCATGTGCAACTCCTACAAACTTAGAATTTCTAGGAAAATTGTAGTATTTAGTGTTTTATTGCTTCACAAACTCCAATTACAATAGCAGCAAACTTGGGAATCATGTCCACAAGGCTTATACCACTCTTAAATAGTTTCCAACCAAATTTTGAGTAGGTTGGAGCCTTTGAAAGGCTTCCCCAAACTGTAATTCAAAAAGTTGCACTTTTGCACTCAAAAGTTGCATTTTACAAAAGTTGCAATTTTGCAACTTTACACAAAATGTTGTCATACTTCCTAAGGTTTGAATGCAAACACATGGATTAACCAAACACTCCTAAAATATATCTAAAACATATCAAATACAAAAATAAACCATCTACTACCCCTATTGACCACATTGTCCCAATTGGCTTATCAAAATTCCTAATTGATGACATGGGATTACATGGTGGGGTTTATTGAACACATGAAACACAAAACACACTAAGACACTATCATGTTCCTATTATTCATCCTTAGAGTCATCATTTGAGTGCTGATGAGGTTCCTCTGCACCAATTATGAACTAATGAAGGGTCAACAGTACAACCGAAATGTTAGTATGATGCCATCTAGTAGGACATATGTCAAGTTGAAGATGTATCCTCTCCTCAGTGAAGTCACATTATTACCGGCATGTGACATAGATCCTCCTCCACTTTTGTTTGGTAGTTGAAGTGAAATTTTCTATTCCTCCCATCGGTAAGTGGTAATACCTAGCTTATCCCACAACATACATCATGACTCTCTAGGATAAGATAGTCAAAGTAAGAAAAGGAAAGTGAATGGATGCATAGACCAGATGACTAATGTGGATGAAGAGGAATCCTCCATAGTTTGAGATCAGAGATGAGCACTAGATCAGTAGAGAAGGTATCATGTGCTACATGGATAGATAAGGAAGAGTTGAGATGATGAGTTTTCCACCATTGGCAAACTGGATTAGAGAAGAACTAGTCAAATGAAGATGAGGCCCTACAACTGTAGACATGGTGTTACTAAGATGCAAATGGAGAAAGGTGTTGCCACAGATGCATAACAATTGGAGATGGATGGCATGAAGACATTATGCACATTGCCGGTATGAAGGTAGAAACATGTCAACTGGTAAACAAGGTGGTCACCGATATATAGAAAAGAGACAAGAGGCAAAGTGGAGTGCTCCTAATCAAGTGGTAAGGTACATGATGACTCACAATGAATATCTACAGCTAGTCAGTGAGGTTGATGATTGATAAATCTGATACACCAGCAAGACATAGAAGCTGATGGCAAGAAGGTCAACCGGTAAGGTGAGATGTACCACCAGTTATGTGTTTGGTTGGTGATCCTATCTGAATTGACACACGGGTCTAAGATGACAAATATAGACAAAGGTACCATGTGGAGTTGAGGTGGCGGACATACATGAAGCGGTAGATGGAATGTGCACTGATGAGGTAGTTACAAAGTTAGTTGATATTAAATGCAAAC
Source organism: Cryptomeria japonica (assembly GCF_030272615.1). NCBI lineage: Eukaryota > Viridiplantae > Streptophyta > Pinopsida > Cupressales > Cupressaceae > Cryptomeria > Cryptomeria japonica. The sequence goes on from NC_081414.1 coordinate 637,529,042, forward strand.
CTTGTAAATCAAGTGTTGATGGCAGAAGGTGTGTGGCTCGAGGAAGGTCAAATAGAGGTGATCGATGGGATTCACCGATCAAGGCAGAGTGTCCAAGTGTAGATCAAAGTTGGTGAAGCAAACCGCCAAACCATTTATAGTGATTGACCAAGTACCAAGCTGATGAATTGTTTGTGTTTGCTATGTTTAGCAAACGTGCTTTGGAAGAAATGAGCTATGGTGGTGATGCCTGATTATTTGCAGGTTGTCGATCTTTGTGTAGAATGATATCTAAATAGATCCAATACTCCTCATGATTAGTGGAAGAAACCCTAGCGCACCAACAGTTTGAAGTTGTATTTTGGCGAGAAAGATCAACGATAAGTATGTAGGCAGAATGCCAGATAGATTGATCCTGCCAGAAAGTGAGGTGCCAGATATAGAAAATTAAAGTGTGGGTGTGCATCTGGAGTTAATCAACCTAAGTGTCATCAAAGGTCATCAAAGTGATTGAGTGAGTAAAGATACAACTAGTGATAAGGTTTTAGAGAGGCTTAACCGGTGAGGTCATTTTAATCGATGGAATGTCACTATATATGATAGTAGTGTGAACAGGCTATGTGTGAGTTTCAGCAAGAAGGAAGAGAGAGGAAGGTAGCAAAAAGTGAACTAGTGTAGAGTGAGTATTTGGGAAGAACTGGCTGACAAGCAACAGAGCAGGGTTAAACCCGTGAGATGAGTAACTGGTGATGAGGTGCAGAGTATGACAGGTTAGAAAACTGGTAGAGCATGAACCAGTAAGACAAAAATATCATGTAGAAAAGAGAAGAAAGAAGCAGAGGTTGGACTAGGTAGAGACAAAGTGGAAGAGGAATCAGAAAGAATAAAAAAGAGTATCGATGGTAGAAAGGAGCAATGAGATAGAGGAGGAGTGAAATCGGTAGAGAGATAAGTCATTAGCTAATGTTACAAAACACTTTTGTAACTAGATTAGAATTATTATATTATTTGATATAATCCATTGAAATCATTGAGTTAGATTTCGATGCAGGGTTTGGTGCCCATAAACTATCACCAGGGGTTGGTGCTCCTTGGGTTGGTGCCCTAAATCAAGAGGGGTGGTTCTTTGGTGCCCTAAATGTTGTAACCATTGTTTTGTTGTGAGGCTGGATTGGAGTAGTAGACTCCAACAACATTTCTCACTGAGGTTTTTCCCATCTTGGGTTTTCCTCGTATATAGCAGTGTTATGTGATGTTCTCTTTGTGTGGTTGAATTGTGTTTTCTTGATCTATCTTACTGGTAGGTTTGCTTGGTCCTTAGGTTGATAACTGGTAATCTCTCTTGGGGATAAAAGGGTTAAGAATTTAGAAACCATTGATTCACCCCCACTCTTAGTGGCATCTTGTGTTCAACAATTGGTATTAGAGCCTAGGTTCCCGGTTAATAAGCTTTCTCCAGATTGGGTAGATTCTTGTATTTGAACACAACGGTTTGTTTAGTGTCACCCTCTACTCCAGTGTTTGATGGTTCAAAATTTTTTGTTTGGAGTTGTAGGATGGAAGTCTACCTATTCTCCCTTGGGTTTGATGTATGGATGTCAGTAGTAAATGGCTGCCCTAGTAAAGCTATTCCTCCCACCAATTCAGATAAAAAAAAAGACATCAGTGTAATGATGTAGCAATGAAGGCTATACTCTATGGGTTATTCAGTGATGTTTCCTCATAGGTGGAGAGATGCAAATCGACAAAGAGTTTATGGGATAGATTGAAGAAGCTCTTAGGAATTGATCCTACCACTACAAAACCAGTTTGTGAGAGCAAGAAGAGAAATGTGCCAGGTGTCTAAAAATGAAGTTAGATCAGTCAACAACAAAAATGATGAAGAGGAGACTCGCATCTTCATGGCTCAAGAATCAAAAAATGAGAGGCACACATCTGAAAGTGATCATGTAGATGAATCCCACCGGCAAGATGTGTTTAAGAGTGACAGTGAAGATGAAAAAGGATATGAAGTTGAGGTAGATCTATAAGGAGAACTTGTAAGTGCACTTGAAGAGCTTAGTAGAGTGAGAAATGAATACAAGCTAGTCAAGAATGTTTCTATTGTGGAACAAAACTAGTTGATCAAATGTCGTGAAGAATCTAAGAAATGTATCTCAAAGTTGAGGACTCAACAAGAAGACACCAAGGAATACAGGTGTAAAGATCTAACATCTAAGCTAGAGGCAAATGATAAAGAGTATCAATAGCTAGAAGGAGAAATTGAGAATCTATGAAATGACCTTCAGAAATCTGAGGATGAGCTCAAGGTAAGAATTCAGTTTGATGGCAATAGTGACGCCTTAGGTAAAATGTTGAAGAATCAAAAAAATTCTAAGGATACTAGTGGATTAGGATGTGGTACTGATGAGTGATCTACAAGAAAGGAGACCTCCCATAAAGATATTCAATTTTTCTCCTCAAATGGAAATGGCAAGGGTTATACCTTCACAGTCATAAATACTCCAAGGAAGAAGGTTGACCTAACTACAATTGGTGAATACATGATGAGGATGAAGACCAGTGCTACAATAAGGAGGAACAATGTTGATCCAAAAGGAAAAGGAAAGACAAGAGAAGGTTGTTAAACAACTCAAATAACCAAAGGACAACTGAGATGGGGGGTGAATCAGTTGTCACCGGATTACAAAATTTTAAGTATTTAAATCCTTATTACTGGAACACATAAACTCAATACCATAATGCATAAACCAAATACCACAATAACTGATATAGCAATTAAACATAGACATAAATCACAAAGAAGTTACCATCCATCCAAAACACATGACAACAAGATTTGTACATGGAAAACTTGGTAAAGGGAAAAACCATGGTGGGAAGCCTACCCATAGTCAAAAAATACTTTTGTAGTAAGTATGTGATTAAAATATGAGGGGCCTGCAAATGTAGGAAGGCCAATAGCCTAGAGTGCACTACTCATCACAAAAAGAAGCCTCACTAACTACAAAAACATCGGACTACAATCCAGAAAGAAGAGTGAGCTGCAAGTATAACATCTCCTATGCACGAGTACAATTTCAATTAGGCTCAATACTGAAGGCCTTAAACCTCTCTTAAAAATCCAATTTGATCACCTATTATCGACCAAACCTTCTACATATGATTACAAAATTATTCGCACACAGATAAACCTATAACCTTGACCTATATCATTCCCTTGATCTACAAAGAGATCTTAAATCATATTTATACTAACCCGAGACCTAAACAATTATGTCGGCCACCAAAAAGATAATACAATAAGCTCACAAAATAAACCCACAATCCAATGATCAAAAAAGTCATCTTAGGCTGAAAACAACGTAAACTAATTATTAAATCTTGTCAGTAACGCATCAGGAACATCCTCTAACATGTTATAGAAACCAGTCCATAACCTAGATAACATTGGACCCAAAATAGGTCACCATAAACCAAATCCAACACCACCAATGAACTAGAACACAAACATGATAACCAAAAGCATCCTAAAAGCCATCTAGAAGCCACACCAACACTACTTATCATGTGCATCAAAATATCTTCAACAAAGATTTGTTGGTAAAACCCTTATCGGTGACCAAAAGGCTTACTAGAACAAATGATAGCTCCTGAGTCATCAAATCCCGAGCCAACTAATCATGATACACATTTTAATAGCATGAATGATAGATAAAAACCAATTCCATGAACCAAAACATACCAGATCCTACTGGATCAATAACATAAACAACCACTTTACCAGAACCAACCGAAAACCGGTGTTGCCATCAATGAGAAAACATCAATGCAACACATAATCAATTCCTCCAAATTGCCAACAATCTCCCCCTTTGGTATTGATGGAAACACTAGATATGAAAAACATCCAAGTGCCAAGAAATGCCAAACAAGTCTCCCCCAATGGAAGACATCCAACAATCTCCCACAAAATGATATAGCAATGAAGTTCTAAACCAAAATTTCTTTTGACTGATATTCTATTAAGCTCTATTTTTCACATATATCTCTCCCCCTTTGACATCAATGCCAAAAATCTGACATTAAGATAAAAGAAAAATCATAAATCCTTTGAATCTTACAACTGACTACTCCCCTTGAGTAGTAGCACTACCACATCAATCTAGAATGAGTAATAACTTTGATAATGCATACTAGACTGATGCCAATCAACATCACTCAGGTCTCTATCGGAGGGGCAAAAACCCCCAATTTGTCTCTGAAGTACTCAAATGATTATTTAGGCAAAGGTTTAGTGAAAATGTCTATAATTTGCTCTTTAGTTTTCACATAAAATAGTTTGAATTGATTTGCTTCCACCTTCTCCTTCATAAAGTTATACTTGATAGCTATGTGCTTTGTCTTAGAATGAAATACTAGATTCTTTGATATATCAATAGCAACAGAGTTCTCATAGTGAATAACTACCGATTCATTACAATCCACATTTATATCCTTCAATATTTTCTTCATCCATATAACTTGTCTACAGTTAGTAGTAGTAGCAACATACTCAGCTTCAATAGTAGATAAAGAAGTGCATGACTTTTTATTATTGATCCATGAAGTAATTTTCTTTCCTCGAAAGAAAGCTCCACCATATCTTCTCTTCTGGTCATCAACATCTCCATCCCAATCTAGATCTGTATATGCACATAATGTAAAGTCATCATTTTTAGGAAACCACAAACCATACTTAGTTGTTCCCTTGAAATACCTGAAAATCCTTTTCACCGCACTCTCATGATTTTCTCTAGGATCACTCTGATATCTTGATATAATACAAATTGTATTTATTATATTTGGTCTAGTCTGAGTCAAATATAACAAACCACCAATCATAGACTTGTACCTAGTAGGATTTACCGATGTAGATGCATCATTCTTTGTCAATTTCTCACTTGTAACCATAGGGGTACTAACCGGTTTACAATTTTCCATACCAAATATCTTCAACAACTCTCTAGCATACTTAGTTTGACAGATGAAAATACCTTTATTAGTTTGAGTAATCTACAAATGAAAGAAAAATCTCATCTCCCCAAACGTAATCTTTTCTCATAAATTCATTATTGTTTCCTCCCTTGTTGTTTGCATAGTTTTGGTTCCTTCATGTCCATTACGTAGCAGATTTTGTGATCTCTTGAGTAATCTTGTTCGTGTGGATATCTTGAGTCATTAATTGGCTTGGTTGGCTCTGTGCTTCGCATGGACATTGTCATCATTTTTTATTAAGGTGGCGGCATTTGTTTTTGTCTTGCATTCTTTGTGCCGAGTTTTTTGAAATGTCATCATTTTTGTTTAGGGTGGCGGCTTGGATAATGTCATCATTTTTTATTAGTGTGTCATCCTCTCGTGGTTGTTTTTACTATCTTATGATGACATTGGGTTCTTTTATTCTCCTTGGCTCTCTTGGCTCTACATTTGCTTTTTTGATGGAACCAGTGGGTTACCGCATTCTAATGCCTCGCAAACACTATGATTTTCAAGACTCTTTTGTCTTGGATGATGAAAAGCTCGGGCATTTATTTCAAATTCATTCGGTGGATTTTTCTCTGGCTTTTCGCAAAGTTTTGGGAAAGCGATGGCTTGTGGATAACCCAGGTTGTTTCCTTGTTGATATTGCATCTTGGTTTCTCACTGTATGTATGGATGTGCTTCTAGATTTTTCTATGGTTAGGGCAATCTTTAATACATATTTCAACTCCCATTTCTACTCTACGGTTGATTTGGACAATGCTCTCTCTAATTACTGCTTTGATTTTGGTGATTTTGAATATGTTGGTTTTATTGCTCATTCTCAGTTATTATCCTCTAGGTGGTATGGGGAACTCCTTTCAATTTTAAGGAATGGGTTGATATCTAACATATATGATGATACATTATTTGATTTAGCAGCCCTTTTAGACTATGTATCACCAGATTGTCTGGCTATAGCGGCTAATGTTTTTGCAGGATTGCATTTTCTTTTAGAATCAATGTCTAATGTTTGAGCTTCGCCAGTCTAGATTCCTCCTATACAGATGGTGCCTCCTTCCTCTCCACCACTAGAAGGGCCTAGCTCATGGCTCTCAATTCCTTGACATCATGCTCTTGGGTTTTTTGTTTGAGTGCAGAAGGTTTTTTGTCCACAGGTTTTTTGAGCAGGGTTATGTTTTCATCTAGCTTTTTCCTCATTTTGGCAAGCAGAATTGTTGTTTGTGGGACATAGTGGGTGGTTTCCTACACACCTATTGGATATTATGGTGTCGAGCGAGTGATACAAAATTTTGTCAAGCATGGAAGCCTTGTGGCTGTGTTCCCCCTTTATAGTCTACTCAAAATTCTTTTTTGGGTCTTATGGAGAATGATACGCATCTTCGAAGAATCATGTAATGGGAGGGTGTTAATATCAAGTATGTAATTGGTTTATGGGGTTTTTTTGGACAATGACAGGTATATCCTAATAAGCTTTATAATGGGAGGGTGATCAAAATTAGATATGTAATTGGGTATATGGGGTTCTAAATTTTAGTTTTTTCTCTTTTTTGGGTCACAACCGGAGGTTTTCTTGCAGGTTCCTTCCTGCCGGTATGCCCTTTGAACCTGTTCTATATTTTCAAATCTCAAATTTAATAAAATATAAGTTTAGTGGCCTATCCACTTTTATCAAAAAAAAAAAAAAAAAAAATTTTGTTGTCATTTAATTGTTTTCTATCATTTATTTAAAATAATAATAATAATAATAATGTAGAAAATAAAGGTAGGCAAATTAATCTTATTCTATATTAGGACCTGCCTTATGTGTTAGTAAACAAAGATTTATTTATAAATGAGAAAACTAATATGTTTACAAATAGATAGTCTTAAAATGTTTGCTGCCATTAAATCACTGTCGTGATAGTTGTTGTTGTTTATATATATATACAAATTTAATCTTAGGCAATGTGGACAGAGTAATTTCTCTATGCTAGGTTTATTTAGTAAAGAATCTGGTCAGTTTATATGATTGGCATTTAAAAAAATAAAACAAGGATAAAATCTAATAATAATATAAGTCATACTTAAGAAATAAAAAGTATACCTATTTTACATGATGTCATCTTCTCATTAATTTCTGCATAATTTAAAAGTTACATTTAAAAGAAAAAAAAAAGGAGGAAACAAATATCTAACCCCAAATATCTCTTTGAAAACTTATATATATATATATAGGAAACAAATATCTAACCCCAAATATCTCTTTGAAAACTTATATATATATATATATATATATATATATATATATATATATATATATATATATATATATATATATATATATATATATATATATATATATATATATATATATAATTGTATATATAAATATATATTTTTGTAACAAAAAAATACAAAAAAAAAAATGGTCAAACTGTAAACCCTACCCGAGAGTTCCCATAGAGCCAAGCTCCACGCAGGTGGCTCTCTGGCGGCTCAGGGCCATAGAGGCACTGCAACACCACTGCGGCTGCGACCCGCAGGGGTGGCCTTGGCCGCCACTCCAGGCCGCGTCCCAAAGGGACGCCGCAGCGTCACTGTGGGGCACGACCCATAGTGGCGCCCAAGGCGCTGCTGCGAGGGGCGCAACCCCATAGCCCCCGTGAGCGGTGGCCCATTAAACGCCAACCTCTGTACATTGGACCCCTCCCACAGCCAATTTAGTTTCCGCCCTGTAGCCCCTCTCAATCACCTCCGTCATTGGATTCGCCCACCCTCTGCATAGAACATAAAACCCTAATCCGGTTCAAGTTAGGGTAGATATGGAGTAAAAAAAATATAGAATTATGGGATAGTTTATAACTTGTAATTAGGTTATCACTTCTTATTTTATTATTTTTAGGAAATGAAAAGGGGGGAATACCCTATTCGAATTTTGAATAGGGTATCCCCATAGTTTCTTTGGAAAAAATAAATTAAAAAAATAAAAGATTATATTACTTAACAAAACTCAATATCTTATATATATATATGCCATATAAGCATATAGGTATATATGTGTAAATATATATAAGATTCATAAGTTAAAATCCCACTTGGTTTATTTTCATTAATAGGTTATATCTTTATTTGAGAAAAGTTTCTATGGGTTTAATTAAAAGTTGATTTTAAAATTCCTTTGGGTTTAATTTTATTGGTAAGTATTAATAAATACTTATGTCACTATTTAGCCCTTAGGGGTTTAATTATTTTGGCCAACATTATTTAAGTTTATAGAGAAAATTTTATTAGGATTAATTTAACCCCTTTAGACAAATTTTTAGACACCTTATATTTATCGCTCAACTGATTATTAAAATTTAACAATCTAAGTGCTAGAATTAAATTATTTAACTTCTAGGGCATTAAAAGATTATTTGAGGATAATTCTTTCTCTTGTCAATAAGATGTAAATTATTGTTTAATTAAATTCATTAAAATAGATAAAATAATCATAAATCTTTTGGAGAGATTATTTTCCACATCAAATTAAATTTTGCATACTTGATTTAGTTGTTTAGATTTACTTTAGCTGAAAAGGATGCAAACATAGTTAAGACAAGACTTATTATTGTTTTTTTTATTTTATCAAATTTAGTTTTATTAGGTTGTTTAAAAATAAATAAAATTATTTTGTTTGTGCCCAAAAGTTTGGGCATGACATAGGGCTTGCATTTCATTCTTCAAGGTAGTATTCTCTTGAGTAAGTTTCTGACATTGATCTTTCAATGCATCTTCCTTATCACTACTATGATTTTGCAGTTGATCATAAAGTTCCTTCCTCTTCACTTGAACAATTGATAGCTTTCCTTGTAATGAAATGATATGCTCTATGGCTTGTCTTAGTTCATTCTTCAATTTATTATTTTCCACCTTCTCATTATCAAGATCCTTAAGAGCAAGTTGAATTTGTTGCTGCAAATGGGTATCTATTGATTCCAAGTTTTGAATCTTCCTCAAATTGTTAAACTTCTTCCAAGGAACTAGGCTCTAATACCAATTGTCCGAATCCAAGAACACTGAGATAGGGGGGTGAATCAGTGTTCTACCAATAAATTAATTTCTGAACTTGTTTCTTATAAATTGGTTAACAAAAAATAAAATTAAAGTACATATACCAAATAAAACATAAATCAACAACACCATAACACCAATATCTATACGTGGAAAACCCTATAAAGGGAAAAACCACAGTGGGGATGATACCCACAATATCTATATACTTGATCAAGGTATACAAATATTACATAAAGGGGATTTCACATGCAATCAGGCTCACCACCTAGAGCTCACTGCTCAAACAGAAGTCTCACTGACTTACACAACATTACACAATGATTTCATATAGAAGTGAACTTATAGGATGCATCTGACTGTGTTGTTTAAGTTCTGGTTAAAGCTCTATCAACCTCCTCTGAACTAGTTTATTGATACTCTATTCTACTCTATTCTACACTACCGGTTAGGAATGCCCATGTGAAATTGTGCACAAAAGCTTCCACTCGCTGACCAAATCACTAAGCAAAAGCTTACACTCATTGACCAAAAGCTTCCACTCGCTAATCATATCTGATGTCGGCCTACACATTGCCATAAATTACAAAAGTGATTTTATCGGGGTCACGAATATACGTTACCAGTACCAAGACTAACTGATTAACAAGAATAAAGAAAAGTGTGTGTATACCAGTTGGCCCAATCTATGCAAAATGATAAGACAATAAATTCGTATGAGAAATACCAACACCTAAAGATGAGTTGCCATCAATGAAAACCCTAAATATAATTCACATTACCGGATGAGTGTCAATTACCAACAAGTCTTACCTCAAATCACCCCACTATGGCCCCAAAACTTGGTAGCATGTAATTCCAATGCAAGATCAGGTGGAAATTGTTGGGTTGAGATGCCAAGATATCCCTAGTGCGAAAATAAAAATAAAAAATATCAAACTGAGTATTTACTAATAAAAGTCTATATTGAAATATAAAGTTCATGGCTTTTATCATTAAACTAGTAAACTTCATTTGAAAGAATAAATTGGGAAAATGAGGCTAAGTTTAAAATGTTTAATTTTTACTTTAAAATAATAACTATAATATATCATAATGTATTTGTGATAAAAATATGATAATATAATAAATAAATTTTACCAAATTAAAACTTGCCCCTTCAAATAATAATTATTCTCATTCGAGTTAATATCATTTACTTAAAAATTATAATTTTGAAAGCATACTTCTTATTCAAGTACTTGTAAAAAGATGGTAGGGTGAGAAGTTCTTTATAAAGTATGTATTACAGACACCTAAAATTGTCCTTACTTAATTAAATAAATATTTATTATTTAAATAATTATTTTACAATAATTTCCTCTATTAATTAAATAGATATTTTTTTTTAATATTAAATATAGAGGATAAACATTACAAGGTATTAGTCTTATCATCATAAGGTTTTCTTACTCAAAACCCCCAAAGATAAAAAAAAAATAATAGTATTTTGCTACCCTCCAGGGGATGAGTGTTGGTATTATGTATGTGTTGCATTGGTTTTGTCATTCATGTCAACACTTATCAACACTTATCTTTTTAGAGATCTTTGGTTATGTTCACTGGCAAGTTCAGTAACTTATGCACAGTCACTGGTATTTGGTTCACTGGCAGATTACAATGTTCACTGACACTGAGAAAGACTTGTTATCATCTAGAGATTACTTGGTTATGTCAAAGACATGGTTTGACACTTGGTTTTGGTGATTTAGTTATTGGTCTAATCGAGTTGGCATATTTTCTATTATCGGTAAATTGGTCTAGGTTATGGATCGACATGCGTTATCTATTCTAGATCAGCATGACACATTATGGAGATGATTTATTGATTGATTATTATTGTAAATGCATTGAGTCGACATGATGCATCACGTATTGATTCATTTGTAATTGATTTAATTGTAATATTCTTAGTGAGGCGACCTACACATTTGGTCTTGGGTTTTGGAATATATGTAAGATCTCGATTGTGAGATTATGTGGTAGAGGAATGTAATAAGGTATTATAAGGTTGTGATATTTGGTATATGTGAATATAAGAAGATCTACTCACGCAGACATCATTTGAAGATTCAAGGAACATTTGAAGAAGACAATCAGAGCTTAACTGGTACTGAATCCATCATATGAAGATTCTATTTTGAGCAGTACATTATCATTGGATTTAACCATCCAATTGTAGTCAGTGTAACTCCCATCTTGTGATTGAGGAGTGAGCTCTAGGCAGTTGGCCTTTCTGCATGTGCAGACCCCATTTGTGCACACATACTATCTACAGTAGTATCATCTGATTGTGGGTAAGGTTTCTCACCATGGTTTTTCCCCTTACAAGGTTTCCACATACAAATATATGTGTTATGTGTTGTGGATGTTATTTCTCTTTCTATTTCATGCATTAAACTACATCGGTATTATTATTGATTGTTAAATTGTCAACCAACATTAAGTTTGATTTACTGGTATTATGCATCAAGTTTGATTAAGTTATATTTGGGTTGAAATTAATAGACAACTGATTCACCCCCCCCCCTCTCAATTGCCTTCTATGGCAACTAACTATTTAAGGAAGGACAGTCCGAAACTTGATTGAACTAACTATGGTTTATGGAACATCAGAATGGAGACACATCTGAATTGCATTGGAAGATACATATGGGATGTTACAAAGAATGGCTATGTTGGTCCTACACATAGTCAACCTAATCCACAAAACTTGGCTAAAGATTAGAAGAATGATTGTAAAGCAAGAGAAGCACTTTTGAGTGCATTGTCAAATCATCAAATCATGTGATTATTAGACCGATCTATGGCTAAATATATTTGGGATAAATTGGAGACATTGAATGAAGGTGATACCACTGTCAAAATTGCAAAACTGGAATACTTCCGGGTCAGGTATGACAATCTGAAAATGGAAGAAGATGAAAGAATTTCTGCTTTTATGGAAAGAGTTAATGAAATTGTTTTGGGTATACAATGTTGTGAAGGATCCTTAAGTGAAGATGAAATTGTTTCTAAAGTTTTAAGATCATTGCCATTGGCATACAAAAATGAAATTAACTACTATTAATAAATTGAGAACAATGCCTAATACATCAGTATCTAGAGATACTTTAGTTGGAAAACTTTCAGCTTTTGAACTTGAGGAATTTGGTCCTGTTGCTACTATTAAGATAGATTTATCTTTCAAAGCATCATCATCTGAGAAATCTGATTGGAAAGTACTTTATGCAAAAGAACTTGAAGACATCAGAAAAGAAAATGAAGAACTGGAAGAACTTGAAGCACTATTCGCAAGGAAAATGCCTAAAGGTCCAGTTGGAAGTAAGTATGAAGGTAAAGTACCATTTAAATATTTTAACTGCAATAAAATCGGTCATATGACATCTAGGTGTCCTGATAGACATGCAAGATTGAGAGAAGAAGATAAAAGAACATATAAGCCTAAACCTGAATATCAGAGATACATATTTAAGAAGAATAGAGACAAATCATGTTACTATGTTGATGAAGGAGTTACTGATGATTCTGATGAGAAATCGGAAGACAATGAATGGGATTTTGTTGCAATAACATAAGATCAACCAACACCTTCTGTACAACTGGTAGGGCAGGCCCTAGCAACTAAAATTCAACAAAAGGATGAATGGATCATTGATTCTAAATGTTCACATCATAAGATTGGTGATAAAAGTAAATTCTTAACCTTTCAAGAATACAATGGAGGTCTAGTAATATTTGGGGATATAAAGCTTGTTTGATTAGAGGAAAAGGCACTATATCTTTTGATGGTAAGCACAATACTGACAACATTTATTATGTTGAAGGTTTGAACCATAATCGTTTGAGTGTTGGTCAATTAGTTGAAAAGGGGTTTCAGTTACAATTCAAGAATGGTAAATGCAAAATCATGAATAGAACTGGTTTGGAAATTGCAACCGGTAATCAAACTAGAGGTAATATCTTTCACTTGAATAACAATGAGAAGACATGCTTGATTACACATATTGATGAAAGTTGGTTATGGCACAAGAGACTTTGTCATGTAAATTTTGATTGTATTATGAATATCAATACAACTAAGGTAGTAAGGGATTTACCTAAGATTGTAAAACCTCACAATTCAGTATGTAAGGAATGTCAATTTGGAAAGCAAGTTAGAACAACTTTTAAGAGTATTCCAGAGAAATCCAATAATGTTCTTGATTTAATTCACACTGATTTATGTGGTCCGTCAAGAGCTAGAAGTCTACAAGGAGATAGATATTTTATGCTAATCATTGATGATTATACTAGAATGTGTTTGGTTACTTTTCTCAGGGAGAAATCAAAAGCTTTTGGTAAATTCAAACTATTCAAGGCAATGGTAGAGAATGAAACCAGTAACAAAATCAAATGTTTAAAATCAGATCAAGGAGGTGAATTCACATCTAAGGAATTTAATACATTCTGTGAAGTGAATGGAATCAGAAGACAGTTATCAGCACCTCAGACACCCCAGCAAAATGGAGTTGTGGAAAGGAAGAACATAACTATTCTGGATGCATCTAGAAGCATGATATCAGAAAAAACCCTACCTCATGTGTATTGGAGAGAAGCAGTGAATATAACGGTTTACACATTCAACAAAGTTCACATCAAAGGTAAAACTAGTAAGACCCCTCATGAACTATGGTTTGGTAATACTCATACTCTTAAATATTTCAAAATATTTGGAAGCAAATGTTACACTAGGAGAGATGAGTATGTTGGTAAATTTGATCCTAGAAGTAATGAAGGAATATTTCTTGGTTATTCATCTAAGAGAAAGGCATATAGATGTTTTCATAAAAGATTGCAGAAAATCATTGAGAGTGCAAATGTGAAGATAGATGAACAATTCAGAGGTAATTCAAGATCTGTAGATTCTGAACTGGCATTTGAGATGATCATAAATGAACCTACACTGAGTGCACTGGTACAGAATGTTGATCCAGTCACACTGGCATCATCAAAGAATTCCATAGTGACTGAAGAACATTAGCAAGTGAAGACACCCAAGTATGTAAGATTGAATCACTCTGAAAGTCAGATAATTGGGAATAAGTATCAAGGTATAATAACAAGAGGAAGATTGGAAAATGAAGAGGTATGCTTAATTTATCAAATTGAACCAACATCTATTTTTGAGGCATGTGATGATAAATATTGGATTAAAGCTATGGAAGATGAATTGGAACAAATTGAAAAGAATAACACATGGACATTGGTTCCCTAGCCTAAAGACAAAAATGTAATTAGAACTAAATGAGTATTTAGAAATAAACTTAATGAAGATAGTAAGGTAATCAGAAACAAAAAAAGATTAGTGTGTAAGAGATATTCACAGAAAGAGGGAATTGATTACGATGAAACCTTTGCACCGATAGCTAGAATTGAGGTAGACAGACTATTACTTGCATTTGCAGCACACAAGAACTATAAATTATATCAAATGGATGTTAAATGTACATTTATGAATGGTGATCTTGAAGAGGAAGTTTACATTGAACAACCTAATGGATTTTATTTGACAAATGAAAAAGATATGGTTTGCAGGTTAAGGAAAGCTTTATATGGATTGAAGCAAGCTCCTAGAGCTTGGTATGCTAGATTGGACAAATATCTTTTGAAGCTTGGTTACACTAAAGGTAATGCTGACAAAAAATTATATTTCAAAGTGACTAATGATGACATATTGGTTATTGAAGTCTTTGTTGATGATATCATTTTTGGAGGAGAAGATGGATTGTGTAAAGACTTTTCTAAAAAGATGCAGGAAGAATTTGAAATGTCTATGATTGGGGAGATAAAATTCTTTTTAGGATTTCAGATTTCACAGACTGATAAAGGTATATTCATATGTCAATCAAAGTAATTGAAGGAACTACTAAACAAATTTGGGATGGAAAACTCTAAACTGGTAAGTACTCTTATGACTACAACTAATAAACTATCATTGAAGGATGATTCAGCTCCTGTTAATCCAACAACATATAAATATATGATTGGAGGTTTATTGTATTTGACACAAACAAGACCTGATATTATGAATGTAGTATGTATTGTTTCAATATTTTGGAGTCATCCTAAGGAAAATTATGAATCAGCAGTAAAAAGGATTTTCTGGTATCTACAAGGCACACCAAATCTTGGTTTATGGTATCCTAAAGATGAAAATTTTGATTTATGTGCATACATCGATGCAAACTGGGCAGGAGATGTAGATGACAGAAAGAGCACCACTGGTGGAGCATTCTTTCTTGGTAGCATATTGATTTCATGATTGAGCAAGAAACAGAGTTGTACATCATTATCAACAGCAGAATCAAAATATGTTGCAGCAACAACTAATTGTACTCAAGTACTATGGATTAAAAAAATGTTGAAGGACATAAAGGTAAATTGAAAAGAGCCTATAATCATTTATTGTGATAATTCAGTAGAAATTGATATATCAAAGAATCTGATATTTCACTCTAAAACTAAACATGTTTCTATCAAATACAATTTTCTGAAAGAGAATGTTGAAGCAAAGGAAGTAAAATTGGTTTATGTGAATACTAAAGAGCAGATTGTAGATATCTTTACAAAGCCTTTACCTAAAGAAGCCTTTGAATATCTCAGAGAGAAGATTGGGGTAATACCCTCACTGGTAGAGACTTAGATAGTTGGAGATTGGCATCAAACTGACATAAATTAATAGAGAAACCTTTTTCTGGCTTTGATGGAGGAGAGCTACTTCTCAGGGGGAGTAGTTGGTTATAACATTTGGTATTTGTAATTATTTCTATGAACTGATGGTATCTGGTTTTTGTATTGCTTTGGCATTTGATGTCAAAGGGGGAGAGATATCTATGGAAAGACATTATCTTTTGGGGAGAGATTATTCATTGCGAGAGAGATTGTTACTCTCTACATCTCTATTTTGATTTTTGGTAAATGATCTCTTGGGGAGATTGTTGGTTTTTGGTTTTTGGCACTTAGATGGTTTTTCCATCTTGTGTTGCCATCAATTATAAAGGGTGAGATTATTGGTATTATGGATGTGTTGCATTGGTTTTGTCATTGATGTCAATACTTATCAACACTTATCTTTCTGGAGATCTTTGGTTATGTTCACCGATAAGTTCAGTGGCTTATGCACAGTCATCGGTATCTGGTTCACCGGCACTAAGAAAGACTTGTTATCATCTAGAGATTACTTTGTTATGTCGAAGACATGGTTTGGACACTTGGTTTTGGTGATTTGGTTACTGGTCTAATCGAGTTGGCATATTTGTTGTTATCGACAAATTGGTCTAGGTTATGGACCGGCATGCATTATCTATTCCAGATTAGCATGGCACATTATGGAGATGATTTATTGATTGATTATTATTGTAAATGCATTGAGTTGACATAATGCATCACATATTGATTCATTTGTAATTGATTTAATTATAATATTCTTAGTGAGTCGACCTACACATTTGGTCTTAGGTTTTGGTATATAAGTAAGATCTCCATTGTGAGATTATGTGGTAGAGGAATGTAATAATGTATTATAAGGTTGTGATATTCGGTATATACAAATATAAGAAGAGCTACTCACGCATACATCATTTGAAGATTCAAGGAAGGTTTGAAGAAGACAATTAGAGCTTAACCAGTACTTAATCCAGCATATGAAGATGTTATTTTGAGTAGTACATTATCATTGGATTTAACCATCCAATTGTAGTTAGTGTGACTCCCATCTTGTGATTGAGCAGTGAGGTCTAGGCAGTTGGCCTTTCTGCACATGCAGACCCCATTTGTACACACATACTATCTGCAGTAGTATCATTTGATTGTGGGTAAGGTTTCCCACCGTGGTTTTTCCCCTTACAGGGTTTCCATGTACAAATATCTGTGTTATGTGTTGTGGATGTTATTTATCTTTCTGTTTCATGCATTAAACTTCGTCGGTATTGTTATTAACTATTAAATTGTCAACCGTCATTAAGTTTGGTTTACCGGTATTATGCATCAAGTTTGATTAAGTTATATTTGGGTTGAAATTAATAGACAACTGATTCACCAACCCCCCCCCCCCTCTCAGTTGCCTCTGGGTCCTAACAATGAGTTTGCATATAATATTTTATAAAATGGAATGGGTCAATTTTAAAATATATACATCCAAATATACTAGAACCTAGGATATTAGTTAGTATGATTATTACACTCTGCCATATGACAAAATAAAGCAAAATAGGAAGTTGAGGTATTAGAATATCCTGCTCTGACTATAGTTATGCATACACCTCCAACCAATAGGGGGATCAATATCGTATATTACTTCAATGGAGTTGACAACTTCCATGTTTGAACATCCTCCTGGGTTTATAAAGAATCTAATATTGCTATGTTTCTCTATGTTCTCCATGGGTTACTTTCCCTTGTTATCTTCTTTCAACTGCTTTTCATCATTATATTTTTTGACAAATGTTTCCAAACCTCTAACAAATGGTGTCCTCTCCTTGTTGACTTTAGCCCATGTGTGGCCATTATTCTAGAAACAAATCTCCTTCCTACAACAACCTTGTAACTTCAACTATCCGCTGCTCTATAGCAATGACCCTTAATCCTTTAACAATAGCCTCACCTTCATTGAATGAATGCATAAACTCAAAGGTATTTTCTTCATTATAATCCCTTATTTTCATAAAGTAGACAATCCAACCATGCTGCCGGAAATAATGCTCACAAAGAAAATCTTGTAGCAATGCATCATGGATTATTGGTTCATGGCGGATTGGATCTGCACCCATTTCTTAATGTAGCAATCTCTGCAGCTAAGAAATGAAGAACCAAAATACTCTACAGACTGAAAATTGAAACTTCCTTACCTATTTCCAAATTTGGTGGCAGAGTTCATTACTTTCTTATGTCAAAAAAAAATATCGCATTAAAGGAATGACGGCAAGCAATCAAATAAAGGTACTGAAAAGGATGAGTAATTACTAATTTTGGAAATTGGACCATAAAACACCCCCCCCAACTTACTTTAGCACGTGTCCACATAGGCTGAAAGGATTTAGGGAAGTGTACACGGATTTAGCAAAGGAAAAATCATAATGAAATCATAAATGCCTAATTAAAATAAAATAAAATATGAAGATACCTGCAATCGTGAAAAAAGAATGGTGAAATGAAATGAAATGACATATAGAGAAATGAGATGGGATGACGTGGATGGAAAAATTTATTTATGGAGAATAACATTTCCATAAGACATGGAAATATTATTGTGAAATGATGCGTGGAGAATTATGAAGTGGCAAGCATGTTCACTGCAGTGGCTGCAGGAACCTTACCTCCAATACTTTGCTCAATTGCATAAGGAACTTGATCAGTTGCTGCAGGAACTTGTGTTTGATTCTTTTTAGCAAATTTCTGCAGGAACTCCTCTTTCTTGGCAAGCTTATGATAAAGATGCAATCTATGACCATTTACCAAAAGCTTGAACCAAACGAGTCAATTGTGGTCAAACAAACAACTCCATTGCTGAAAACTTCCTCTATCTCATATGGACCTAACCATCTAGTTTGCTGCTTTCCCATAGTATCTTTATAACTTGAGTCATACAATAGTGCCCAGTCACTTGCTTTGAACTTTTTCTCTTTGATGTATTTATCATGCCACTTTGCTCTCTGATTTTGTATCAGTTCTGTCTATCGGACAACCATTTTTCTCCATTCATCCAAAGCATTCAATTGTTGAATACGTTCTTTTTGTGCTTTGGAAAGTGTCATATTTAATTGCAAAGTTGTCCTTAGATTTTTATGCTCAAACTCAATAGGCATCATTGCTGCTTTTCCATACACCATCTCAAAAGGTGTAAAACCAATCGATGTCTTCCAAGTTGTTCTATATGCCCAAATTGCTTCTGAAAGTCTATGAGACCAATATTTTTTATGAAAATCTATTATCTTGGTAAGAATAGCTTCAAGATCCCTATTTGTAACCTCTACTTATCAATTAGCTTGTGGATGATATGGGGTATATTTTATGTGTCTTATATTGTATTCATAGACCAAGGCTGCAATCAATGTTGAAGTAAATTGTGGTCCTTGGTCTAATACAATTTCCCTTGGTAATCCATATCTTGTAAATATCTCCTCATAAAGGAAATCAGCCACCTTATTATCTCTTGCATGTATCATGGCGCGAGCTTCCACCCATTTGGTTAAATAATCAGTACATACTAAAATGTAAGATTTTCCATTACAAGGGAGATCAATTGGGCCAACAAAATCTAATCCCCATTTATCAAATGGTGCAACTATTATTTGTGGATACAATGACATCTCATTAGATTTAGTAGGTCTCCCCATGCACTGGCATTTGTCACATTTTCTTGTATACTATGTTCCATCCTTATATAATGCGGGCCAATAATATCCTCTATTCAATATTTTGAGTGTTGTTCTTTTAGCAACAAAATGTCCTCCACACGGCTCATCATGATATGCATATAGGATATCATATGTTTCATCCTCTCTTCACACCTTCTCATGACTTGGTTAGGTCCAGTATAAAACAAACAATCAGTAATCCATGAGAAGTTAAAGCTTTTCTCAACTAACAACCTTCTGTCTTTAGAAGAGAATTGAAGTGGCATTTTAGCAGCAGCTAAATAATTGGCAATATCAGCATACCAAGGAGTGTGGGCTTGTATAAGGAATAGATGTTTATCGTGCCCAAACTTTTGGGCAAAAAATGAAACAACAATTTTTTTTTGACAACATAAACTCATAAAATAACCTACGTTTAAAATGAAATCAATTAAGTTTTGTCTTAACTAAGATGTAAATAGAATTTGTCTACTAAAGTTGGAATAATTGATTCAATCAATATCACAACAATTATTAATGAAGACCGATTATTCCCTAAGAGGGTCATCACAATTTAACTAGTTAATTTAATCAACCTAATTAATTTTCCGCTAATTAAAGTCATGAGATATTTAAATGTCTGGATTGAATTAAAATTATTCCAGGCTAATTAAAATAATGATAATGTTATCTAAATTTAAAGGTAATTGATTGGGCGCATGCAAAATCACTTTCTTTTAAATTTAACCAATAAGGTTAACAATCTCAGTAAAGATATTTGCCAAATAAATATAATTTATACTATAGCCAATTAAATCCCCCTAAACCTTCAAATTTTGACTATTAAATAATTTGGCCAATATTG
Organism: Cryptomeria japonica; assembly: GCF_030272615.1. Lineage (NCBI taxonomy): Eukaryota > Viridiplantae > Streptophyta > Pinopsida > Cupressales > Cupressaceae > Cryptomeria > Cryptomeria japonica. The sequence goes on from NC_081414.1 coordinate 637,549,355, forward strand.
ACGTTGTAGTACCCCTACCCTAATCAATCTCTAACCTGGGTTTAATCTTGATTAGTTTATCTTAATATTATGTTATAGTCAGATGTTGATTTAACGCATAGCTGTTGATGTGGTTTTCACACTAGTTGTATGCAAGTTGTTGAGTGTACCTATTTCGTGGTATTAATATTGAGCTAACGCTTTCATTAAGTTTCTATATGTATGCATGTATGACTCTTGGTTGCAGGAAATTTCAGGTACAACGCCGCATGAGTGCGAGGTTCGTCTTCACCTGGATTCGCAGGTTTGAGTGTACCCTTTTTAATCCTTAGAGTTGGATTAGGAGGTCGTAAGACCCTAGTTGACCTTAGTCGTGCTCCAGTGAGCATCGCCAGTCATCGTCGGTAATCCCTTTTTTTGTTTGGGTTTGCGAGTCGTCTGTTTGGTTGACCTTCTCGGTTTGCGTGCTTGGTGTGCATGGTTAAATTGATTAATTAGTCCTTAGTAATTATTTTGATTAAATATGTATTTGTGCATTAGAGATTAATGGATTAGATTAATCAGAATTTCGTTATGCGATTTTCATTGATATGAATTGCTTATTTTAGATTGGGAGTAAGTTCGATTAAATGACTGATTTTGAATATTAAATGCACTTTATATATGCTGTTGAAAAAAGAAAGTTTTGTATTTTATCGCAATAGATTGATTGTATTCTGTTGGCTTTTGAGATTAGAAAGATTAAATTTGATTAAATGAGAAAATCAATTTTTAATTGAAAAGGCAAGTCGATTTGTTGTGATAGTTAGAAAAGAATTAATTTTTGAGAATTATTTGTAAATAAAAATTTTAATTCCAAAAATGGAATTTTTGGTCAACTCTTCCATATAACCCAAATTTGGGGAAAATTGGAGGGGGGTCATTTTGGAGAATTTTTGGCTGGAAATTATGTTGGAGATGAAATTTGGGGGTTTTGGATGGAGAAGAAAGGTTTTGGTAGCTGGAGATTGGGACTCTTCAGCAGATCTTGCCAGGAACGTGAGATCAGGTAGGATTCAATTCTCAATTTTAGTTATTGTTTAAAATGGAAATGGGGGTTTGAATGTTTTCATGCTATCTGGTTTAGACTCTCCATTGTCTGCCATGCTTATGAACTGATTTAGTAAATTAATTAGCTTGGCTGGAAGTGTATTTGAGATGTTGTTAATTCCTCTATTCGTTTTGGGTGTTTGAAACCCTTGGGTGTTGTAAAGGATGAGAAAACCATCAAAAAATATTATACCAATCGCAGTTCGTTTAAACCGAATTCATAGTAACCGAAGTTTATCATCATATTTGTGATGGGCGTTTTGGTTTTTTTCTTATTTCGAACCTGTGTGTTTTTTTTTTAAAAAAAAAAAAGGGGGATATTTATTTGTTTATAGCACTGTGCGTATGTTTTTAAAAACCGTGGGTTTGGGGTTTGGAGGGCGGGGAGCGGAGCTCCACCCACTCCTCCTCCCCTCTCCCCCGCTCGTCCCCCTTACTCCCCTCTCCCCCCCGCTCGCTCCCCGTTTGTTCTTTCCCCCGCTCGCTTGTGGATTGTTGTGGCCGCGGCACTGCGGTGGCCGCAGGGCGCCGCGGACCTGCGGGCACCGTAGTGGCGCCGCCCGCACCTTGCCCTGCGGCTAGGGTTAGGGCACGGCCCGCCCCCGCCTTGTTTTCAAACGCGTTTTTTTTTAAAAAAGAACATAGTTTTTAAATTGGTTTTTTTTTTTAAATTGGTTTTTTTTACCATAAAAAAAAAATGCTTATAATATGTTAAATATTATTTTAATGTTAAGTGTTAATTAGTTCTTAATTAGGAATAAGGTTGCATTAATCTTGATTATGATAATTGGATATTAATTAATTTTATAATGGAAGTTATAAGTTAACTATCATTCAATTTCATTTCCTGATTTATGCCCCCTTCTAATTAAGTTCTACAACTGTTTTTCGCAATTGAATATTGTTGTTTATATTCTTATTGATCTTGGATTAATAAATCTAGATCTTACCTTCTAGCTGATTAGAGCATTTGGCTAATTGAGGTATTACTGTTTAAAAACAAAATAGAATAATGTGTTGTTGGAAGATCGTTGAAATACGATGTAATTACTAATTGATGTTGTTAAATATTATCTTAGAACATATCATTTGAGTAATTGAGAAGTAGTGAAATATTTATCGTTGGGTATTTGAATTGAAACGATATGCCTTTGGAAATGAATATCTCCTTTTAGACTCTCTTTTTCTAATTATAGGTCCGTGAATCGTATTATGCACCTGGGTTTGAAAAATGTGAAACTGTAGAGGTCGGTTTTGGACCAGTATGTTAATGACGTTTTGATTGGAGATTTAATATCTTATTTAATTGTTTAATGGTTGTCTGAGTTTAATTAATATGAATTGGTTTAAAAACTCATTATGGCTTTATATGTCGGTTCGATGTTTTGAACCTTAGAGAGTTAGAAAACCAAGAACAACCTACTCCTTGTTGAGGTAGATAACTGTATTCTGATTTGGATCTTGTAGAGAACTTGATCGACTTGCAATGATTAAATCAATTTGAGGAAATATTGTCTTTTCTGATTATTGCCTTGCGAGTTTAATTTCGGTATTCGCTTTTAATTATGAATGGCAAGAGTGCTTTGTTTGATAGGACCCTGTCGTATGGCTTGACTTGGGGTACCTGTTTCAGTCCTCGATTTTGAGTTGACTGTTGTTTGTGGTAGAGTCGTTTTTTATCATATCCCCTTTGAGTGAGTCGAATAATGATTCGTGGTTAACCTTAGTTGTCAGGTCTCTAGTTAGAGTACCGTCAGTAAGTGATTACCCTTGAGTCGTGTTTGACCTGATGATTGTGTCTCTCTTTTGAACTCCATTTGTCTGACCATGTCTATTCCTTAGTTTTGAGTTCGTCCGAGTATAGTCTAGTGTCGTATGGGAAAGTGGCTTTCGATTGGGGGCCGCGCCCAAAGTGGTTGCTGGGAAACCTGTCGAAAGTGAGTCTAATAAGTGATAACCTAATAGTAGATTAGAATGTAATCTCTAAATAAGATAATGTGCCTCACACATGGGACGAGTGCTATCATAGATTCGACATGCTGTGAGAAGGCCTGAAATGGCAAACCACCATCCTTGTCTTCACAAGAGGATGTGTGGGTCCACATGAGGCTTGGATGGGCCGGAATCTCGGATTAGGTTGCCTGGGTAACCCAGTGTATGGGGCCGGGACCTATGAAGACTTGCCATGGTAACCATACCAGGTTGTGTGATGACACTTGTCCCTACGTTCGCTAGTGTGTTGTCGTATTGTCCTGTTAGGAGTACCTTTGTGGGTCGTTCTTTTGTCTCTGCCCTTGTGAGTGTCGGTTTCATGTTAGACCTTGGGTGGTGATGGCCCAGTTTTATGGATGCTCTTCTGGACCTTTGTATTAGCTTGATTTTGTTCAGCTGGATCCTGTTCTTTTCAGGGATCGTTTATGTATTATTGACCGATGCGGTCGTTTGTATATTGTTTATATTTCGCCTTGATGGCCCGATTGTAATGGTGTAACCTATTGTATTCTTAACTTTATTATTTATCGGAGGGGTCTTGCAGTTGAGCAGACCCGGAGATGTAGCCCTTTAGGGGTGAACTCCGAGATCATTATGGTGTTATGTGATGTATTCTCTTATGTTTCCTTTATTCAGCTTTATCATGTATGATTAACTTATGTTAGAATGGTTAAGTGGATAAATGGAATTAACTTTAAATGCTTATATTCAGTCCCTTCTTGGATGCCATGTTGATCGAATGCATAAGTGGTTTAGATGAGATGTATCGTAGATGCATGTATGCAATCGTCTTTTAAAATGCAATGAATTGGAATATGGAAGAATGTAGCTTAGAGTAATGGAATCTATTCAGTTGTGGTTAGAAAATTAAGTATGCTTGAAAAGATCTCATATGTTTATGATGAAATTCTAGTGTGTTAGAATGTTAGATGAGTGGTTTGTAATTTTAAATGAAAAGCTTGAATGAAGATTATGAATGGATCTTAATGATGGATCTTCGCTTGGGATTTATATTTCCATCTTCTGAAAGAAATTATTCTGAATATGAATTATCTCGTTATTAAGATAACCAGCTTATTGGATTAATTGTGTGAGTTAATTGAATTGTGATTTAAGTAATCTCGTTGGGAAACTCTTTAGGAGTTAGTTGTTGTCTTCCGCTTTGTAATCTGAATCTTTGTTATCTTGTTGTATCTTATGTGGTGTAATTTAAAAAAAAAAAAAAAATTATTGCACCCTATTCTTGTGTTATGGCTTAATACCTTCGAGGTTTCCTGGCGGGGCATTACATTTGGTATCAGAGCCCATGTTGCAAACATTGGGATCTCTAGTGTCGCGTGTGCCCTCTATTTGTGTGAGGTATATCGACCTTATGTGTATGCTTGTCCTCCTTTTGCATGTGAGTGATTGAGCAGACCTTAGCTTGTGAGTAACGTGTGTGTTCACACTTTGTTTTCGCCTTCTTGATGTTGGTGTTTGAGTGTTTATATATGCATTGTGTGCTTATTGATGTCTTGGTCTACGATTACTCTTATTATGAAAGAGAGTCGTATGTACCTTCCCTTATTGAGTGTTGTACTCTTTAGACTAATCCATTTGGGTTGGTCCGTGCTTGTCTTGAATCTGGAAGTGCGATTTGTGTCTATTTAAAGATTATGATCTAGCGTAATGTTGTCCACTTGAAAGACTAGTATGGCAATTATTGAATGTTTATTTTGTAGAAAATTAAATGATCGTCACCATTTCTCTCTCTCTCTCTCTCCTTCTGGAAATTAAAGCGATTAGGATATGTGTAATTATCTTTGATTTGAGTTTTCTTGTTTGCAAGAGAAAAGGGTGTGACTTCTTGAACCCTCGTGTGAGCCTTATGATGCTTATGTTTTTAGATTATTAAAGGGCTATGGGTTTTAAAAATTTATTTTGGTTATTGGGAGAAAACTGTATGTGTATGTTTAAAGGATTCTCCATGTGTGTTTTGTAGGAGTAGCATGATTAAATTCTACCTTAGTAAGATGCATTTCTATGCGAATAGTTGAATTATGTGAAACTGCTTGGTGTGTAGAAGTATTAAAAAGGAGCATGTTATTGTAGCTTCGAGAGAGTATTAATGTGTTCCCTGAAAGACTGTTTTATGTGTTTTCTGAAAGATTGTCTTATGTGTTTCATTAAACCAGTTTGACTGAAGATTTATTTTAGCAAATGCTCCATTGAACTCGCTTTTGGGTATATGAATTTCCTTAATGTGTTTAGGAAGTGCGGATGAAAAGCTTGTTTGATGTGCATGCATTAATATGTTTTAATTGGGTAATAGCTCTTTGCTTATCTTTGATCGTAATGTGATCTTTTCTAATAGGTTGCAAATTATGACATGAGTCTATATTGTATTATTATAAGTGAGTGTTCTCAAGAGGTCTTGCATTATTGAAAAGATTGCCTCTCTTGATCTCTGCTTTGTTTGGAAAACTAGAACCTCCTGTTGCAACCATAATTATTGGAAATGTTTTTGTTAGGCTGATTATCATCCTTCTAAACAGTAGTGAAATGAAAACTGTATAATTTAAATGATAGGCTTATAGTGAGGAAATGTATAATGTAGCGTGATCTGTTGATCTTGCGTTTTTTGTAGGAAATAGTTTGGCTATCAAACTCTCTTTCCCTTCTCTTTGCCTAATCATAAGAATTTTAGAAATGCTATTAAAGAGTACATTGATTTAAATAGAATGTTTATAAAACATGTGAACTTGTATGTTTGCTTTTTGGCTTCATAGGGATAGATGAAAGTCTTAAGCTTTAGAAATGAATTTGCTTAGCTAGTAATTTAATTATGAATGCTTAGTGAGATTCGAGAAAGATATAGGAATGATGTTATTTCCTTATGTAATTGTGAATTGTTAATAATTTCAGTACTTGAATCTAGAGTAAACTTGATTCAGTTATTTATATAGAAAGCATTATTGGAATCTTCCTTGTATAGATGTTAGTGTACTGAAAAGTTCTCCCCGTAAATGTGACTAAACCCGTACTGGTGTATTTGTGTGTATTGTAAGAAACCAGTGCTTATTATATGTGCCCATGGATTGGTGAAGTAATCAACCATGGAGGGTATGTTGCTTATGAGTATGGGAAACCGTACTGTTTATGTGATGTTGCTTATTTGTTTCCCTGCTGAGTACCAAACCTCGGGTTGTGGGTAACTCAGTATGTTAAGGGGTAGTATTCGAAGCGACCGTTCCTTGAATAGTATGGATTGGCGTACGAGTAATGTCGGCGCGAAGCGACTCTAGCTTCTCTACTTCGAGGAATGATATAGTTGTACTCCTAAACTGTATCAAGGTGTACTCAATACTTTCCCTTTGATGAATCTATTTATAGGTTTATATGTGTTAGCCTATTCTCTTCCTTATTTGAGCAGTTTGGATGGTGATTCTTGTGTATAGTGATGGGGTAATTTGGAGGATCCTTTGCCTTGTCTTCATGAAAGGTAGGTTTATTCACATGTGCTGCCAGTTAGTTTGTGTTGGTGGGCATGTGGGTGGACCATAGTCATGTATACCTCTGACTTACAGTGAGTATCCTTCTAGATAATTCGCTATGCGGGATGTGACCTGCGCGTGCTTATTCCGCGAGGTGCACTACGATGCGGGATACGTCCATTGTGTGTGTTCTCCACTTGGGGTATTGCCATGCCATGTGACGACGTGATGCAGGGTGATGTCAAGGTGCACACCGCCATGCCATGTGGGTAGTGTGACTATGTCGCACCACATGATGAGCTACTGCAATAGCTAGTCAGCTGTTCCTTCCTTCCTCATTGGTGGCTAGATGTTAGTCACATAGTGATGTTATGTGCAGTTGTGATATTCTTATTATTTCCTTGGGGACCAGAAATTTATTTTACGTTGACTTTGAAGGTTTAGCCACGATCTTGTGATCTTTTGCACTTTTGATTTGGTGTTGAAATTCCGGATTATTTTCTTGCCTTACTGTTGGAATTGATGATTTATTATCTCTATTCATCTGTACTTTGGTGGCTAAACTGGTTTATCATTATTGTTTTCAGATGCTGGTCTTGTGTCGAGATGTAAAATTCCTCTCCAAGGACGTATGATATGGATTTGGTAGAGTGTGTGCGAGAAAGTAGTTGTAGGGAACCTTGAGGATGGGGGTATGTGAGGCTGTGTTGCAGCTACTACCCACTACCTACCTATGTGTGGTGACTATCTCTTGGAGGCTAACCACCTTGCTCAACAAGGGATATTCACAAAGGTCTTGTATGGAAGGTAGCACCGCTATGGTGTGCCTAGCACCATCGAGCCTTTGAGTGAGATATTGGATATTTATGATCATATTGTTGTTCTGAGATCAGGCATAGAGATGCTGATCATGCATGTTATCTTTGACCGAGCATTAGACATGCTCACATGTGGCCTTTTCTGTTATGTATTCCAGTTATGTGGATGGTTATTATTTGTATCATGGAGTAAATTGTGTTAACTTGTCACTATGTTATGGGACATAGTCATTGGAAAGGTTTTCTTATGCCTGGCAAGTGTAATCAATTGAGTTATTTATGTTGCTCTTATTTCATGAAAGTTAATTTGGTTGTAGAGATTGATATTTTGAACTAGTTCTATGTTATAAAGTTTATGAAATAGATGGATTGGTAAAGGAAATTGATCATTATGGCATGTTTTCTTGTCATTTTTGGTGGATGATTATGGTAATTGTTGTTTACCTCTTGGTAATGCTTTAATTTGGTGTAATGAAAGGAAGAAATATCTTGTTTCTCTGCTATGATTGTGGATAATTCCTAGAATATTTTAAGGAATGTATGGTTGTAGATGTATCTTGCCAATGGATAATGGTGTTTGTAAAGGATTTTTAATAATATTTCATTTATTTATGGAAAGATTTCTATGTGCAATTTGATCTTTGTTGAATGAGTTTCAGGGCTGATGCGTACGACATGTTCTCCATCTAGCCTTACGACTTCCAGGAGTAAGTCGGAACCTAAGGGGGGAGAATGTAGTACCCCTACCCTTTAAATCAATCTCTAACCTGGGTTTAATCTTGATTAGTTTATCTTAATATTATGTTATAGTCAGATGTTGATTTAACGCATAGCTATTGATGTGGTTTTCACACTAGTTGTATGCAAGTTGTTGAGTGTACCTATTTCATGGTATTAATATTGAGCTAACGCTTTCATTAAGTTTCTATATGTATGCATGTATGACTCTTGGTTGCAGGAAATTTCAGGTACAACGCCACATGAGTGCGAGGTTCGTCTTCACCTGGATTCGCAGGTTTGAGTGTACCCTTTTTAATCCTTAAAGTTGGATTAGGAGGTCGTAAGACCCTAGTTGACCTTAGTCGTGCTCCAGTGAGCATCGCCAGTCATCGTCGGTAATCCCTTTTTCTGTTTGTGTTTGCGAGTCGTCTGTTTGGTTGACCTTCTCGGTTTGCGTGCTTGGTGTGCATGGTTAAATTGATTAATTAGTCCTTAGTAATTATTATGATTAAATATGTATTTGTGCATTAGAGATTAATGGATTAGATTAATCAGAATTTCGTTATGCGATTTTCATTGATATGAATTGCTTATTTTAGATTGGGAGTAAGTTCGATTAAATGACTGATTTTGAATATTAAATGCATTTTATATATGCTGTTGAAAAAAGAAAGTTTTGTATTTTATCGCAATAGATTGATCGTATTCTGTTGGCTTTTGAGATTAGAAAGATTAAATTTGATTAAATGAGAAAATCGATTTTTAATTGAAAAGGCAAGTCGATTTGTTGTGATAGTTAGAAAAGAATTAATTTTTGAGAATTATTTGTAAATAAAAATTTTAATTCCAAAAATGGAATTTTTGGTCAACTCTTCCATATAAACCAAATTTGGGGAAAATTGGAGGGGGGTCATTTTGGAGAATTTTTGGTTGGAAATTATGTTGGAGATGAAATTTGGGGGTTTTGGATGGAGAAGAAAGGTTTTGGTAGCTGGAGATTGGGACTCTTCAGCAGATCTTGCCAGGAACGCAAGATCAGGTAGGATTCAATTCTCAATTTTAGTTATTGTTTAAAATGGAAATGGGGGTTTGAATGTTTTCATGCTATCTGGTTTAGACTCTCCATTGTCTGCCATGCTTATGAACTGATTTAGTAAATTAATTAGCTTGGCTGGAAGTGTATTTGAGATGTTGTTAATTCCTCTATTCGTTTTGGGTGTTTGAAACCCTTGGGTGTTGTAAAGGATGAGAAAACCATCAAAAAATATTATACCAATCGCAGTTCGTTTAAACCGAATTCATAGTAACCGAAGTTTATCATCATATTTGTGATGGGCGTTTTGGTTTTTTTCTTGTTTCGAACCTGTGTGTTTTTTTTTTTAAAAAAAAAAAGGGGGATATTTATTTGTTTATAGCGCTGTGCGTATGTTTTTAAAAACCGTGGGTTTGGGGTTTGGAGGGAGGGGAGCGGAGCTCCACCCACTCCTCCTCCCCTCTCCCCCGCTCGTCCCCCTTACTCCCCTCTCCCCCCCGCTCGCTCCCCATTTGTTCTTTCCCCCGCTCGCTTGTGGATTGCTGTGGCCGCGGCACTGCGGTGGCCGCAGGGGCCGCAGTGGCCGCAGAGCGCCGCGGACCTGCGGGCACCGCAGTGGCGCCGCCCGCACCTTGCCCTGCGGCTAGGGTTAGGGCACGGCCCGCCCCCGCCTCGTTTTCAAACGCGTTTTTTTTTTAAAAAGAACATAGTTTTTAAATTGGTTTTTTTTGTTAAATTGGTTTTTTTTACCATAAAAAAAAAAATGCTTATAATATGTTAAATATTATTTTAATGTTAAGTGTTAATTAGTTCTTAATCAGGAATAAGGTTGCATTAATCTTGATTATGATAATTGGATATTAATTAATTTTATAATGGAAGTTATAAGTTAACTATCATTCAATTTCATTTCCTGATTTATGCCCCCTTCTAATTAAGTTCTACAACTGTTTTTCGCAATTGAATATTGTTGTTTATATTCTTATTGATCTTGGATTAATAAATCTAGATCTTACCTTCTAGCTGATTAGAGCATTTGGCTAATTGAGGTATTACTGTTTAAAAACAAAATAGAATAATGTGTTGTTGGAAGATCGTTGAAATACGATGTAATTACTAATTGATGTTGTTAAATATTATCTTAGAACATATCATTTGAGTAATTGAGAAGTAGTGAAATATTTATCGTTGGGTATTTGAATTGAAATGATATGCCTTTGGAAATGAATATCTCCTTTTAGACTCTCTTTTTCTAATTATACATCCGTGAATCGTATTATGCACCTGGGTTTGAAAAATGTGAAACTGTAGAGGTCGGTTTTGGACCAGTATGTTAATGACGTTTTGATTGGAGATTTAATATCTTATTTAATTGTTTAATGGTTGTCTGAGTTTAATTAATATGAATTGGTTTAAAAACTCATTATGGCTTTATATGTCGGTTCGATGTTTTGAACCTTAGAGAGTTAGAAAACCAAGAACAACCTACTCCTTGTTGAGGTAGATAACTGTATTCTGATTTGGATCTTGTAGAGAACTTGATCGACTTGTAATGATTAAATCAATTTGAGGAAATATTGTCTTTTCTGATTATTGCCTTGCGAGTTTAATTTCGGTATTCGCTTTTAATTATGAATGGCAAGAGTGCTTTGTTTGATAGGACCCTGTCGTATGGCTTGACTTGGGGTACCTGATTCAGTCCTCGATTCTGAGTTGACTGTTGTTTGTGGTAGAGTCATATTTTATCATATCCTCTTTGAGTGAGTTGAATAATGATTCGTGGTTAACCTTAGTTGTCAGGTCTCTAGTTAGAGTACCATCAGTAAGTGATAACCCTTGAGTCGTGTTTGACCTGATGATTGTGTCTCTCTTTTGAACTCCGTTCGTCTGACCATGTCTATTCCTTAGTTTTGAGTTCGTCCGAGTATAGTCTAGTGTCGTATGGGAAAGTGGCTTTCGATTGGGGGCCGCGCCCAAAGTGGCTGCTGGGAAACCCGTCGAAAGTGAGTCTAATAAGTGATAACCTAATAGTAGATTAGAATGTAATCTCTAAATAAGATAATGTGCCTCACACATGGGATGAGTGCTATCATAGATTCGACATGCTGTGAGAAGGCCTGAAATGGCAAACCACCATCCTTGTCTTCACAAGAGGATGTGTGGGTCCACATGAGGCTTGGATGGGCCGGAAGCTCGGATTAGGTTGCCTGGGTAACCCAGTGTATGGGGCCGGGACCTATGAAGACTTGCCATGGTAACCATACCAGGTTGTGTGATGACACTTGTCCCTACGTTCGCTAGTGTGTTGTCGTATTGTCCTGTTAGGAGTACCTTTGTGGGTCGTTCTTTTGTCTCTGCCCTTGTGAGTGTCAGTTTCATGTTAGGCCTTGGGTGGTGATGGCCCAGTTTTATGGATGCTCTTCTAGACCTTTGTATTAGCTTGATTTTGTTCAGCTGGATCCTGTTCTTTTCAGGGATCGTTTATGTATTATTGACCGATGCGGTCGTTTGTATATTGTTTATATTTCGCCTTGGTGGCCGGATTGTAATGGTGTAACCTATTGTATTCTTAACTTTATTATTTATCGGAGGGGTCTTGCAGTTGAGCAGACCCGGAGATGTAGCCCTTTAGGGGTGAACTCCGAGATCATTATGGTGTTATGTGATGTATTCTCTTATGTTTCCTTTATTCAGCTTTATCATGTATGATTAACTTATGTTAGAATGGTTAAGTGGATAAATGGAATTAACTTTAAATGCTTATATTCAGTCCCTTCTTGGATGCCATGTTGATCGAATGCGTAAGTGGTTTAGATGAGATGTATCGTAGATGCATGTATGCAATCGTCTTTTAAAATGCAATGAATTGGAATATGGAAGAATGTAGCTTAGAGTAATGGAATCTATTCAGTTGTGGTTAGAAAATTAAGTATGCTTGAAAAGATCTCATATGTTTATGATGAAATTCCAGTGTGTTAGAATGTTAGATGAGTGGTTTGTAATTTTAAATGAAAAGCTTGAATGAAGATTATGAATGGATCTTAATGATGGATCTTCGCTTGGGATTTATATTTCCATCTTCTGAAAGAAATTATCCTGAATATGAATTATCTCGTTATTAAGATAATCAGCTTATTGGATTAATTGTGTGAGTTAATTGAATTGTGATTTAAGTAATCTCATTGGGAAACTCTTTAGGAGTTAGTTGTTGTCTTCCGCTTTGTAATCTGAATCTTTGTTATCTTGTTGTATCTTATGTGGTGTAATTTTTTTTTTTTAAAAAAATTATTGCACCCTATTCTTGTGTTATGGCTTAATCCCTTCAGGGTTTCCTGGCGGGGCATTACAGACCTCATAGGCTAGAATTCGCATAAAATAATTAATAATAATCATTAATAAAATTTCCCCAAATTAAATTTAACCAAACATCCATAATTAATTCAATATGAAAATTATCTATAAATTATCCTCATTGATTAATAAAATTTTCTGAATAATTGCGATAATAAATTTATATAAAATTAATTCCTCAATTTAATTATGCCTTGATAAAATTCTATATTAAAATCAATTTTCTCCATGGTCCAAAATTAGAAGTTAAAATTAATTTCACATTTAGCAATATTAAATGGGGGGAGATTCTTTTTCAAATTTTAAAAAGAATTTCCCCCCTCTTCTTATTTTATTTAATATTTTAATCATGAACCCTAATTAGGGTTGAGTCACCCCTTTTTACTCTATTTTAAAAACAATATTATTAATTCTTTTCTTTTCTAATTGCTAACCCTAACCTGAATATGGGCTAGGGTTGCATAACACATTTATTTCTATTACTTAAATGCTAACCCTAACCCAAAATTGGGTTAGGGTTGCATATTTCCATTAAACTTAATTCTTTCTTTCCCCCTTTTTTCTTTACTAGGTTTTTTTGGTGAGTGTGTTTTGTGTGTGCAGGGGTTTAAACAGATGGCGACGGCCATGGAGGCGGGGCGAAGGGGGGACCGAGCTCGCAGGGAAAAGAGGCTCCCCGGGCACCACTGTGGATACCCACAGTGGCGACCGGTGCCGCCCACAATGGCGACCGTGAGCCATCCACTATGGTTACCCATAGTGGTGGCCCCGTGCCGACCAATGTGTGTAACCACAGTGGCGACATGTGTTATCCACTATGTGTAACCACAGTGGCAGCCCATGCCAACCACTATGTTTACCCACAGTTGCGGCACCCCCTCCTCCCTCGCGCACCGTCCACTATGTATAAACACAGTGGCTTGACCCCTTGTGTCGTCCATTGTGTATATACACAGTGGCTCGGCCCCCGCCGAATCACGGTACTCCTCCATAAAAAAAAAAATTTGTATGAAATATATATATATATATATTTATATATATTTATATATAAATATTTATAAATATTTATGTATATATAAATATTTATATATATACTATATAGATATCTTGTAATGCATGCATGATTTTTTTTTTGAAAGACCCCAGAATACAATGCAAGATTTTATTTTTTATTTTTTTTCCAGTTTGCCCTAAATGCATATGTTTTGATTTTTTTTAAATGCAGCAAGTAAATTATATATATATATATATATATATATACATTGGAGTATATATATACACATATATATTGGAGTATATGTCTTTCTAAGGTAAAAATATATGGACTACAATAGTTTTAGCAATCTGTTTTCTATTAACAGAAATAGGAGTAAATCTTTTTATTTTGTTTTTACTTAGGGCATAATCTATTTCCATTTTCAGATTTATAACCTAAGCAATATGACTGACAGAAGCAAAAATAGAATAGAAACATAATAGATATCTTTCTCTTTCATTTCTTATATACCTGTATTTCTGGATTTCTCTACTAAGTCTGAATCTGTATATACTAAGTCTGAATCTGTATATTTTTCTTTTATCACATGACAACAAAATTCCTAAAACTAACAAATTTAACTAACTCCATGCCTTTTCATTTTAAACTTCTAATAGTTAACTATAGGAAAATGTTATTTTACCTACTTTTATTATCTCCACTTTTTTTTTTGAGTAAAAGATAAAATTTACAGCAACATTAAAATAGCCTAGAAAACACATTAAAATACTAACAAATTGTACAGTGCCAAAACTATTATACTTCAAATGTCTATTTAACCCTTTTTGCATTTGGAAATAATAAATCACTAGGAATAAGTATTTATTTTTATCTCACTAACTTTCTTGCTTTTCTACTTCATAATATTCTCATTTTACTTTATGCATTTTTTTGAATAAATGATAGAGATAAATAAATGACAGCAGCATAATACAGTCTACAAAACACTTAGAAATATTTAAAAAGATGCAGAAAATATTACTCCTCTAATATCCATTTATCCATCATTTGCAATTTCAACTTAAAAAGACGCATTTCTTATAAGAATGATTTGAATACAATTTGTCAATTTTTACAATGGATGAAATACCCAACTGGTCTCTCATTCCTAATAAATGAGGACTTAAATAACATAAATACATTTCTTTTTACAAAATAAATACAATATAAAACTCCTGTTTTACATTTCTACAACTAAAATACAATATTACATCTCCTATTCTTTTTTTGCAACTAAAATAGATTCAGCAACACCATATCCAAGTTTTTCCTTCAATCCCTTCACAAAGCAACTTGCAATACAAAATCTTAAGGTTGTGACCATGGAGAGCTCACCTCCCAACCTAGGCTTACTAGAAGCCACCCCCGAGCTTGGAGAACCAAGACCTAGATGGGTTACACTCAAACAATACAAAAACAAGCAAGGAAAAGCTCACAGCAAACACATTCCCATCCCAAGGCTGAACTTCATCACATAATGTGATGTTTATATGGGTGGAAGTGGACCAAGTACCTTGAGGAGAACTGCAAGATAGTAGATCACTAACCAACTCACGGCAACCAAGAATAGAACATAAGTCTATCTTAACCCAACATCCTTATTACCCCCAAGGCATACATGCCATACTTTCTCCCCTTATGACCTCCGAATGCATAAACAAAACTATGCAGCAAGAGTCACATAAACAAACCCTTGAGATCACTCTCTTAAAAAGAGCCCCTCACTCTAAGGTTGTCAAACACCTTCCAGCCCCAAGACCATTCTACCCTCCCAAGGGTAAGATGGCCTTGGATACAACCAAAACACAAGAAAATACATAACAAAATGGAAGAAGAATCACATAAATATTTTCACAAATAAAATACAAGGGAAGGAACATCTACATTCAAGCAGTCCTTTAAAAACAATTTTTCAACATGCAAGAAAGAAAATGAACCAACCTTGAATCTGCCAAGGGTTTACTAGGGATAGCTTGGAGAAGAGCATCCCAAATCCACACTTAGCCAAAATTCTATTCCAAATGGTTTCAAAACTACAAGATCTCATCTCCAAAGATGGAGAGTGGGTCATTAACTTCCTAAGTCTCAATCTCTTGCCTAAGAAGTCTTCTCTCACTCTTTCCAACCTCTTGGATAGAGTGAGAGACTCCCATTGGTTGGTCTTCCCTAGGTCTTACACACTCCCTAACCAAGGCACCTCAAGAAGAGGAATGAAATGGGGAAGCGGAATGACACATACCAAGAAGGTTATCTAACCAAGGATGGCACTCCTAAAGATGAAATTCGGCCATCTAGAAAAATCCACTTTTTTTGGGAGGTTAAACAAGTCCTAGGGGGTGGACACATGGCCAAATTTGGCCTTCACCCATAGGTACCCCATGAGGCCCATTAAAAATGCTCCAAAATTGACTCTAAGAGTTGGTTTAACCCTTTGAAAGTCCACCTAAAGTTTCCCTACGGGTCAACTCTGAGTTGACCCTCTTAATGGCTCATTATCTTAGATTTACTTGGGACCTTCAAGGATAATTTTGAAATATATCATTAGTAAAAAAAATAAATCTCTCAAAAGGTGACATGACAATGCCAACACAACATACAACATATGTGTCAAGTGACACTACAAAAATAATTCCACATCACAAATACACACATGGAAATTGTCCTCATGTATGATTTAAATAAATTAATAAATACAATTTAACACACATGCAAACATTTATATTTATGAATAAAATATGATACATACGAGATGTTGTCTCTCCAAATAGACAATCCCTGGTTTTACCAATGTATGTAGGTCTACGCTTGATTCTCCATAATGTTTCCATGGTCACATGGATAATTTTCCTGCGCATCTCAATTACACATTAGTATTTCTCAATAGACTCATATAATATTAAATACATAAATAAGAATACATATCAATCACTTTGCATACAATTGACATCATACAAATCAATTTACCATATATCAATGCAAATCCACATAAGCAATTATCATAATCCTCATAAATTTAATCCATTCATAAGGTATGCATCATATTTCTAGCATCATAATAAAGTCCTACAAATCAAATAATGACATACACCATCTTAATGTTATCCTATTCTAGAATTATATAAAATTCTATATCCATAATGCATAGAAATGAAGCATAAATATATCAATGTTATCTCATTCCTGGGATCATATAAAGTTCTATATCCATAATGCATAAAAATAAAGAATCCATAATAGTTCCAACATGAAAATCACTGAAATGCTAGGATGGGTCGGGGTAGGGCCTCACACCCTCCCCCTCTAGGCATGAACTTCCTCCTGGAGTTCATCAAAAAGATGAGGGTACTGTAATCTCATATGTGTTACGTCCTCCCATGAAGTTGTAACCTCATCATAGCAACCCCATTGGACCCTAACCTGGTCCAGCTCTCGACCTCAAAGGGCCAACGTCTGGCAAGCCAAAATGCTAATGGGCTCCAAAACTAGCTGCCCGTTTGAGTCCACCTGCAAGGCATCCCAATATAAAATATGGGACTCATCATAGATATACTTCCTCAAAACTGATACATGAAACACATCATGGATGTGTGACAGGATAGGTGGCAAAGCTAGGTGATAAGAAACTAGTCCTATCCTCTCAAGGATCTCAAATGGTCTGACAAAGCAAGGTGTGAGCTTAGAACCCTTTCCATAATGGATTGGACTCTTATGTGATCGCACTCTCAGGAAAACTCTGTCCCCAACCATGTAGCTCCGGTCTATCCTCTTCACATCTGCATACTTCTTCTGCCTATCCTATGCCTCTCTAAGGCACTGTCTAATCAAAATCACCTATTGCTCCATATCACGATCCATCTCGGGATCTATGGCCACTCTATCCTCAATACGGTCCCAACTCAAAGGTGTCCTGCAAGGTCTACTGTACAAGAACTGAAAAGGTGGAATCCCCAAAGAAGTGTGATGCCCATTGTTATAGGCAAACTCTACTAAAGGAAGGTACTCCTCCCATCTAATCTGATGATCCATGACGTACATACGGAGCATATCCTGTAACACCTAGTTAACCCTCTCTGTCTATCCATCCATTTCTGGATGATAGGTTGTGCTGAAATTGAGCTTGGTGCCCATTTTGCTTGTAATCCCTTACAAAAGGAAGAAGTGAAGAGGGAATCCCTATCAGAAATAATCTTGTGTGGAATGCCATGAAGCCTAACAATGTTTCACAAGAACACCTATGCCACTATTGGTGCTATGAAGGTAGTCTGAACTGGTGAGAAGTGGTCCACTTTGGTCAATTTGTCAACTGTCACCAAGATAGCATCATGGCAACAAGATGACATGGGAAGACCAATGATGAAATCCATGGATATAGTATCCCACTTCCACTCTAGTATAGCATGAGACTAGAGCAACCCACCTAGATGGCAGTGCTCCACCTTGACTCTCTGACACTCAAAGCATCGGGCTACTAACTCAGCAATAAGCTGCCGCATACCTGGCCAATGATATAACTGTCTCAAGCCTACATGAATCTTCTTAACCCCAGGATGTGCTGCATAAGGAGCTTTGTGAGCCTCCATGACAATGAACTCTTGCAAACCCCTTGGAGAAGGTACATAGATGCGCCCTCTATGGTGTAATAGTCCATCGGACTCTAAGGAATAATCAACACACTTCCCCTCTAGGGTCTCCTATGATCGAATCACCTGACAAACCTCTAGATACCATCCATCCTCTGGTAATCGCTACAACATACGATCTCTCAAATCTGTGCTTATAGATGTGGAGTATACCTCATGGCGTCTCCTACTCAAGGCATCTGCAACTATTTTCTCTTTCCCCTTGATGTAGTGGACATCAAAATCATATTCGCATAGAAACTCCATCCATCTCCTCTGACGGGCATTAAGATTAGGCTGGGTGAAGATGTACTGCAAACTTTGATGGTCAGAATGAAGCTCGAAATGATGACCCAAAAGGAAGTGTCTCCACCTCACAAGTGTATGCACTACTGCTGCAAGCTCGAGGTCATGCGTAGGGTATTTAAGCTCATGAGTCTTAAGTTTCCTATACTCATAAGCTATAACTTGACCCTCCTGCATAAGGACTGCTCCTAATCCATCTAAAGAAGCATCTGTGCATACCATGAAATCAGCCATGGGGTCTGGCACAATGAGGATAGGTGCACTAGTGAGTGCCCTTTTTAGTTTCTGAAAATCCCTCTCACACCTCTCTGTCCACTCAAATTTCTTTCCCTTTCGCTAAAGGGATGTAATGGGATGTGCAACTCTGGAAAATCCCTCAACGAAGTGTCTATAGTACCCTGCTAGACCCATGAAGCTCCTGACCTCTATCACACTAGTTGGCGCTGGCCAATCCATAATAGCTCTGATCTTTGATGGGTCAAGTGAGATCCCATCGCTGGAAACAACATGCCCAAGGTACTTGACCTCTGACCTAAAGAAAGCACACTTTGACAAACTACCGTATAGCTGGTTGTCCCTCAAACACTGCAAAACCTTCCTCAAATGCTCCTCATGCTCCTTCTCATTCTAAGAATATATCAATATGTCATTGAGGAACACAATCATAAATTGGTTAAGGAAAGTGCGGAATACCCCATTCATGAGACTCATGAGTATAGTTGGAGCATTCGTAAGACCAGATGGGACCACAGTGAACTCATAGTGGCCATATCTGGTACGAAACATGGTCTTGTGGATATCACTCTCCACTATCCTTAACTGATGGTATCCTGACTTCTGATCTATTTTGGAAAACCCTTTAGCACCCTGAAGCTAATCAAACAAATCATCAATCCTGGGCAAGGGATAGCGGTTCTTGATGGTCACTTTTTTCAGCTTCCTGTAATCCATGCATAATCAAAGGGATTCATCCTTCTTCTTCACGAAGATAACTGGTGTGCCCCAAGGGGAGATGCTAGGACAAATGTGACCCTTCTCTAAGAGTTCCTCAAGCCATCTTGAGCTTATTAAGCTCATTTGTGGTCATCCTATAAGGTGCTCTTGAAACTGGCTTATCTTGTGGTACAGGGTCTATGTGGAAGTCAATCTCTCTACTAGGTGGCATACTAGGTAGCTTGGCTGGAAACACATCTACAAACTCCTCAAGGATGGGATGATCATCTAGGGAGAGCTCCTTCTCATTTTCTTCCTACCTATCAATGATGGTGATAGAAAACAATTGGCATCCCTTTTGCATGCTCCACTTAAGCTGCATAGCGGAAATCATACAAAGAGACATGGGTCTTTGAATCCCAGTGATTACTATGGGAGCACCATGATCATCCTCACACTCGATCTTTTTTAGGCGATAATCCATCTTGGCTCTATGGGCGTAAAGCCAATCTATGCCAAGTACGATGCCATAAGATCCGAGCGGTGTAACTCTATGGTCTATTAAGGTGGTGGTATTACCAATCTGGAGCTGACATCCCCTAACCTCTAAATCCACTGACACTCTAGCCTTTGAAGCTAACTCCACTTCCCAACTGACCCCTTGCCTAACTGCCATTAGCCCACAAGTCTCCACAACCAATGAAGATATAAAGGAGTCAGTAGCTCTTGAATCAAACAATATAGATACACTGTTATCACTGATCATACCTGCAGCCTTAATAACTGTGGCCTGGAGCTCTGCCTGGTGGTTGTCAACCACTGTGAAGATCCTATGGGACTTGCCCATATCCCCAACCATAGGCTCTAAGGCTGCCATCTTCTAACTGCCTGCCATCTTACCTTGCAAACACTCTCTTGCCATGTGCCCCATGGCTCCACATGTGAAACAAGCACCATGAGCCTGAAACTGTACACCCTGAGGCCTAGAGAAAGGTTGTCCACCTGTCCTGCTCGAACCACTGTACCCACCCTTGGAGGACTACTGAGTCAGTGTCGGAGGTGTGTAAGTACCCTATGCTCTCTGGTCACGCCTAGAACCCTGTGAATGCCACTGGTTGGGCTTAGAGCCCTGTTGTCCCTGAGGGGGCTTCTACCTCTGATTCTACTATGACTGCTACAGAGGAGGGGGTTTAAAGGACCCCAATGTATTCCTATGGTTTCTTTCCAGTGGGGTTTCTAAAACCCGAAAGACTAGGGTGCAGGGTTTCGGTTCTGAAACCGATCCGTCGTGTCCTAAGGCCTGACCTGAATTTCCTCGACTATCAATGCCTTCTCTATGGCAACCCGAAGGCTTCCTGGAGTGGTCATGCTCACTGGTCCTGCTATCTCAACATTCAGTCCCCTAATAAAATGGTTGATGAGAAGTTTCTCATCCTTCCGGTAATCCACATACGGTAGGAGCTTGATGAACTTACTCTCATACTGGGTCACTGAGAGACCCTTCTACTAGAGATCGTGGAACTCATCTATCCTACACTGCATGAAGTGCTCCGACAGGTATCTCTCCCTGAACCTCTCTATAAATATCTCCCATGTGAGGGTGTCTGCAACTAGGCCACACTTGTATTCCTCTTGTTTCCACCATGTGGAGGTCATTCCTTTCAAATGGTGAACTGCTACTCATGCCTTCAGATTGATTTCATAGGAATGCAATGCAAAGTACCAATCTAGGCTCAAAAGCCAAGCCTTAGCTTCTACCCCATCGGTAGATCCCCCAAAAGATGGTGGCTGGAGGTGCAAAACCTCTCTGATCAAATCCCCTGGATCACGACGTGCTCTCTCAAAATATACAAGTGTTATTACTGGAGGTGGTCCGGGTAGATGAATTGACTTAGACTCATGCTCAGCCTGGCCCTCTAAGGGATTAGGAGGTGGACTCCTACTTCGTTCCCTATATGATGATCTATGGCTCCCTAAGTTCTAGTTTTCTGCATGATGGTCAATTGTTGGAAGCCTATCCCATACTATCCCAATCAGGTTCTGAAGCGCTAATAAGATGTCTCGGTTTGGGTCAACCGGTCATTTGAGAGGAGCCTCTGGGTCCCCTTTTAGAACCAGTTCCTCCCTATCAATATCTTTGTGTGCCATACGTGCATACCTAGGACCCCTACCGCACTTGCGAGCTTGTCGCGTAGTCGGGGCATCCTTATGAGAAAAAAAATAAAATGAAATAAATAAATAATTTTTTTTGGAGAATTTTTTAATTAAGTAAATAATTAAAGCGAAACATAATGGAGAAAGGTTCCTAGTGTTGAAAACCTTTCTCTCATACCAAAATGTCATGCCCAAACTTTTGGGCAAAAAATGGAACAACAAATTTTTTTTTGACAACATAAACTCATAAAATAACCTATGTTTAAAATGAAATCAATTAAGTTTTGTCTTAACTAAGATGTAAATAGAATTTTTTTTACTAAAGTTGGAATAATTGATTTAATCAATATCATGACAATTATTAATGAAGGCTGATTATTCCCTAAGAGAGTCATCGCAATTTAACTAGTTAATTTAATCAACCTAATTAATTGGCCACTAATTAAAGTCGAGAGATATTTAAATGTCTTGATTGAATTAAAATTATTCCAAGCTAATTAAAGTAATGATAATGTTATCTTAATTTAAAATTAATTGATTGGGCGCATGCAAAATCACTTTCTTTTAAATACAACCAATAAGGTTAACAATCTCAATAAAGATATTTGCCAAATAAATATAATTTATACTATAGCCAATTAAATCCCCCTAAACCTTCAAATTTTGACTATTAAATAATTTGGCCAATATTGACCTCATAGGCTAGAATTCGCATAAAATAATTAATAATAATCATTAATAAAATTTCCCCAAATTAAATTTAACCAAACATCCATAATTAATTCAATATGAAAATTATCTATAAATTATCCTCATTGATTAATAAAATTATGTGAATAATTGCGATAATAAATTTATATAAAATTAATTCCTCAATTTAATTATGCCTTGATAAAATTCTATATTAAAATCAATTTTCTCCATGGTCCAAAATTAGAAGTTAAAATTAATTTCACATTTAGCAATATTAAATGGGGGGGATTCTTTTTCAAATTTTAAAAATAATTTCCCCCCTCTTCTTATTTTATTTAATATTTTAATCGTGAACCCTAATTAGGGTTGAGTCACCCCTTTTTACTCTATTTTAAAAACAATGTTATTAATTCTTTTATTTTCTAATTGCTAACCCTAACCCGAATATGGGCTAGGGTTTTATAACACATTTACTTCTATTACTTAAATGCTAACCCTAACCCAAAATTGGGTAAGGACTGCATATTTCCATTAAACTTAATTCTTTCTTTCCCCTTTTCTTTTACTAGGTTTTTTTGGTGAGTGTGTTTTGTGTGTGCAGGGGTATGAATAGGTGGCAATGGTCATGGAGGCGGGGCAAAGGGGGAACCGAGCTCGCAGGGTAGGCAGGCTCCCCAGGCACCACTGTGGATACCCATAGCGATGACCGATGTCGCCCACTATGGGCACCCATAGTGGCGGTCGTGAGCCGTCTACTGTGGTTACCCATAGTGGTTGCCCCGTGTTGAACATTGTGTGTAACCACAATGGTGGCCCGTGTCATCCACTATGTGTAACCACAGTGGCAACCCATGCTGACTACTGTGTTTACCCATAGTGACGGCAGCCCCCTACATCATCCAGTGTGTATAAACATAGTGGCTCGGCCCCTTGTGTCGTCCACTGTGTATATACACAATGGCTCGGCTCTCGCCGAATCACATTACTCCTGCATAATTTTTTTCTTTTTTTTTCTTTTTTTTTTGTATGAAATATATATATATAAATATTTATATATTTATTTATATATATACTATATAGATATCTTGTAATGCATGCATGATTTACTTTTTTGAAAGACCCTTAGAATACAATGCAAAATTATTATTTTTTTGTTTTCCAGTTTGCACTAAATGCATATGTTTAGATATTTTTTTAATGTAGAAAGTAAATTAAATATATGTATTTATATATATATTGGAGAATATATATATACATATATATATTTACATATATTTCTTTCTAAGTTAAAAATATATGGACTACAATAGTTTTTGCAATCTGTTTTCTATTAACAGAAATAGGAGTAAATATTTTTATTTTGTTCTTACTTAGGGCATAATCTATTTCCATTTTCAGATTTATAACCTAAGCAATATGATTGACAGAAACAAAAATAGAACATAAACATAATAGATATCTTTCTCTTTCATTTCTTATCGACCTGTATTTCTTGATTTCTCTACTATGTCTGGATCTATATATCTTTTTTTTATCACATGAGAGCAGAATTCCTAAAACTAACAGATTTAACTAACTACATTCCTTTTCATTTTAAACTTCTAATAGTTAACTATACGAAAATATTATTTTACCTACTTTTATTGTCTACACTTTTTCTTTTGAGTAAAAAATAAAATTTACATCAGCATTAAAATAGCCTAGAAAACACTTTAAAACACTAACAAATTGTACAGTACCAAAACTATTATACTTCAAATGTCTATTTAACCCTTTTTGCATTTGGAAATAATAAATCACTAGGACTAAGTATTTATTTTTATCTTACTACCTTTCCTGCTTTTCTACTTCATAGTATTCCCATTTTACTTTCTACATTTTTTTGAATAAATGACAGAGATAAATAAAAGACAACTGCATAATACAGTCTAGAAAACACTTAGAAATATTTAAAAAGATGTAGAAACTATTATTCCTCTAATATCCATTTATCCATCATTTGCAATTTCAACTTAAAAAGATGCATTTCTTATAAGAATGATTTGAATACAATTTGTCAACTTTTACAATGGGTGAAATACCCAACTGGTCTCTCATTCCTAATAAATGAGGACTTAAATAAAGTAAATATATTTCTTTCTAAAAAATAAATACAACATAAAACTCTTGTTTTACATTTCTACAACTAAAATACAATATTACATCTCCTATTCTTTTTCTGCAACTAAAATAGATTTAGCAAGACCATATCCAAGCTTTTCCTTCAATCCCTTCACAAAGCAACTTGCAATACAAAATCTTAAGGTTGTGACCATGGAGAGCTCACCTCCCAGCCTAGGCTTACTAGAAGCCACCCCTAAGCTTGGAGAACCAAGACCTAGATGTGTTACACTCAAACAATACAAAAACAAGCAAGGAAAAGCTCACAGCAAACACATTCCCATCCCAAGTTTGAACTTCATCACATAATGTGATGTTTACATGGGTGGAAGTGGACCAAGTACCTTGAGGAGAACTGCAAGATAGTAGATCACTAGCCAACTCATGGAAACCAAAAACACAACATAAGTCCATCTTAATCCAACATCCTTATGACCCCCAAGGCATACATGCCATAATTTCTCCCCTTATGACCCCCGAATGCATAAACAAAACTATGTAGCAAGGGTCACATAAACAAACCCTTGAGATCCCTCTCTTAAAGAGAGCCTCTCACTCTAATGCTATCAAACACCTTCCAACCCCAAGACCATTCTACCCTCCCAAGGGTAAGATGGCCTTGGATACTCCCAAAACACAAGAAAATGCATAACAAAATGGAAGAAGAATCACATGAATATTTTCACAAATAAAATACAAGGGAAGGAACATCTACATTAAAACAATCCTTTAAAAACAAATTTTCAGCATGCAAGAAAGAAAACGAACCAACCTTGAATCTGCCAAGGGTTTACTAGGAATAGCTTGGAGAAGAGCAGCCCAAATCCACACTTCTTTTCTTCAACACTTAGCCAAAATTCTATTCCAACTGGTTTCAAAACTGCAAGATCTCATCTCCAAAGATGGAGAGTGGGTCATTAACCTCCTAAGTCTCAATCTCTTGCCTAAGAAGACTTCTCTCACTCTTTCCAACCTCTTGGATAGAGTGATAGGCTCCCATTGGTTGGTCTTCCCTAGGTCTTACACACTCCCTAACCAAGGCACCTCAAGAAGAGGAATGACACATACCAAGAAGGTTATCTAACCAAGGATGGCACTTCTAAAGATAAAATTAGGCCATCTACAAAAATCCACATTTTTGGGAGGTTAAACAAGTCCTAGGGGGTGGACACATGGCCAGATTTGGCCTTCACCCATAGGTACCCCATGAGGCCCATTAAAAATGCTCCAAAACTGACTCTAGGAGTTGGTTTAACACTTTGAAAGTACACCTAAAGTTTTCCTAGGAACCAACTCCAAGTTGACCCTCCTAATGGCTCATTATCCTAGATTTACTTGGGACCTTCAAGGATAATTTGGAAATATGTCATTGGTAAAAAAAAAAAAAAATCTCAAAAGGTGACATGACAATGCCAACACAACATACAACATATGTGTCAAGTGACACTACAAAAATAATTCCACATCACAAATACACACATGTCAATTGTCCTCATGTATGATTTAAAAAAATTAATAAATACAATTTAACACATGTAAACATTTACATTTATGAATAAAATACGATACATACGGGGTGTTGTCTCTCTGAATAGACAACCACTAGTTTTACGAACGTACATAGGTCTAGGCTTGATTCTCCATAATGTTTCCATGGTCACATGGATAATTTTCCAGCGCATCTCAATTACACATTAGTATTTCCCAATAGCCTCATATAATATTAAACACATAAATAAGAATACACATCATTCACTCTGCATACAATTGATATCATACAAATCAATTTACCATATATCAAAGAAAATCCACATAATTAATTATCATAATCTTCATAATTTTAATCCATTCATAAGATATGCATCATATTTCTAGCATCATAATAAAGTCCTACAAATCAAATAATGACATACACCATCTCAATGTTATCCTATTCTAGAATCATATAAAATTCTATATCCATAATGCGTAGAAATGAATCATCAATATATCATTGTTATCCCATTCCTAGGATCATATAAAGTTTTATATCCATAATGCATAAAAATAAAGCATCCATAATAGTTCCAACATGAAAATCACTGAAATGCTAGGATGGGTCGGGGTAGGGCCTCACAATGTTCATCTGGAAAAGCGTCATCTATGGCTGTAAGATATTCCTATAACTAAAGTCTTCAAAGATAATCTGCAACCACATTGGACTTTCCTTGTTTATCAATAACTATGATATCAAATTCCTGCATCAATAATAACTAGCGAGCTAATCTACCGGTAATTCGAGGCTTATTTATGAGATATTTGATTGTAGTATGATCAGTATGTACAAATATGGGATACCCTATTATATAGTGCGTGAATTTGTTGAGTGCATATATAACTGCTAACATTTCTTTTTCAGTTTCTATGTAATTTAACTCAGGCCCCTGCAAGTTCTTGCTAATATAATATATTGCACTATCCAAGTTATCAATCTTCTATCCTAATACTGCTCCTATTGCATAATCAAATGCATCTGTATGAATTTGAAATAGTAAAGACCAATTCGGACCTTGAAGAACTGGTGCTTGCATCAAAGCGTGCTTAAGCTTCAAGAAAGCTTCATTGCATGAAGAAGTCCATTTAAATTCCATATCCTTGGTAAGTAGAGAATATAAGGGACTTGCAATTTTCCTAAAATCTTTGATAAACCTTCTATAATATCCAGCATGACCAAGGAAACTTCTAACATCTTTTTTCTTTACCGGTACATGGTTATTTTCAATAACTTCAATTTTTCCTCGGTCAACCTATATTCCTTTTATACAGATATGATCACCTGCAAAGACGTCAATCTAGGATCTAACCCTAAACTACGCTTTATTCTTAAATAAACTTAAAATTTCAATCTCTAAGCATATTTTATACAAAATATAAGCAAACATCAAATATATCATAATAATGCAAATGAATAATACAATATCCAATATAAAGAAGTTCTCATTTTCTATTTAGGCTTCTAATTGCCTTAAGAATATACAAGAAGATACATTCGTCGATCTTCAGTCTGAGTCGCTTCCTTTTGTCTTTCGAACGCAGACGAGAACAAGAGTCAGGCATTTTTTCTGCCCAACCTTGAAGCTTACGCTTCCCCAAAATTCTTGGTCAATCAAGAATACCCGACCCTGCACAAATTGGTTTAACCAAAGAATTCGAAAGCAAGAGGGAATCTGGTGCATGCCTAGATGATATATGCATTTTCATTTTTCCTACTTCATTCTAAGAAACAAGCATTCGCTATCATACTAGGATGTGGTAGAGAGTATAAATAAGGAATTTCCATCTTTTTCTATGGATAATTCAAACAATAACTTAGCCGAGTATATGCCATGCACAACAAAATAATAGTTGAAAAAAGCAACTATTCTCCCTAAAGCATCCACATTCGGCACCCATCCCGAAAGGTAAATTTTTCCAATTCGAGCTTAACCCTAGCTTGATTCCCTCAAACACAAATTCTTTTAAGAATACAATCTTTCTTTTAAAACAAAAATAGAGATATCATTTTTGTTGCTTACTAATCATTACTTGTCTAATATATCTTTCGAAGACAATCTTTCATAAAAATGATAAACCTTTATAAGCAAAACTCTTAAAATCAATCTTTCATCTAAAATAAAGTACATACAATACATTATTCAATATTTATAAATAGATGAAATTATTATTATTAGACAAATTTCGTATGAATTAAAACAATTTGACGAAGTCAATTTTCACAATAATTGGTTATTGATATATGTATATGATTGAATAAATTTCTCATATATATATACTATACTATTATTCAATTTTACAAGATTAAACTCATAAGTACAATTTTCATACATTTATACATATCTGAACAAGGACCTAAAAACCTAGGATCGATATTCATTTTCGAATCATCTACTCATTTATCTCTTTTAACCATAAAACATACTATTTCACAATTACTCAGACAACTTATATTTATTTCAAACACTACTCACATCATGCAATTAATGCACCTATATAAACATTTAAAATAATCTACTACTCATTCATCATTTCAGTTTGAACAAACACTCCATAAGATTATTTAAATCATCCACATTTTCAAGATGCAAATTATAAATCCTAATGTGGTGTGTGAAAGATTCCCTTTTCTATCGAATTCTTTCAGTTAAAAGCAATTCTACCTAATTCGTGTTCTCTCCTTCGACCTTCTTCACCTCATCCTGCATTGCTTGCAGTCAAAATTTTATCAGCATTGACAAACCCAAAAGAATATTGAAT
The DNA here is from genome assembly GCF_030272615.1 of Cryptomeria japonica. Lineage (NCBI taxonomy): Eukaryota > Viridiplantae > Streptophyta > Pinopsida > Cupressales > Cupressaceae > Cryptomeria > Cryptomeria japonica. The sequence goes on from NC_081414.1 coordinate 637,578,004, forward strand.
TTCATATCATTTGCAGGAGTAAAAAGCATATTATATTTCCTCATACTAGATTATGAATGATCTAATCTATTTTGAATTTCAAAATCACATTACATCTTTAAATTGAACAATATTAAATAAAACGATTCGTGACATCCTTCCCCTCTTGGAAGAGACATCGTCTCGATGTCTTGCCACTCATCAATATTCACAAAACCATAATATCTCACAAAATGTCAATCTTTACCTCAAATTCAAATAATAATACCAAGAGCACATAGGCTATCCAAGTTTACATCATAAAATAATAATAATTGTTTCAAAATATCCAAAATTAAATAGCAGTTATTTCCTAAGAAAGCAAATGAGGAAAATGACGGTCAATCATCTCAGCATCCTCCCATGTAGCACTATCCTCAGAATATTGGTCCCACTGAACCTTATACTGAATGAAATCTTTGCTACGTAGCTTCACACTACGCTGATCAAGGATTTAGATGGGCTCCACTAGCACCACCCCTAGATCCTGAACCTGTAAGGATTGCCAATCAAGAATATGAGATGCATCAGCATTGTAAGGTTTCAATAAAGACACATGAAACACATTATGGATTCAAGCTAGAGAAAAGGGTAAAGCTAATCTATAAGCAACTGGATTGATAACTTCCAGTACATCAAAGGGTCCCACATATCTTGGAGCCAATTTTGATGATTTTCCAAACGAGATAGAGCTCTTATGAGGTTTGACTCTCAAAAAGACTTTATCTCCTGCAGCGAATTGTCTAAAAGTTCTATTTTGGTCTGCATAACTCTTCTGTCGGTCAGCTACTTCCTTCAATCTACTCTTAATCAACACCATTTGTTTATCCATTTCCTTAAGTAAATCTGGACCAATAATGATCCTATCCTCTAGTCTATCCCAACTGATAGGTGTGTGACATTTTTGCCCATAGAGTGCTTCAAAAGGTGCCATACCTAATGATGCATGAAAGGAGTTGTTATAAGAAAATTCAACTAAGGGCAAGTACTCCTCCCATTTGTACTGCTGATCCATGCAATACATTCTCAAAAGATCCTCCACTACCTGGTTAACCCTTTATGTTTGGCCGTCAGTTTGAGGATGATATGCCGAGCTAAAATTTAGCCTTGTTCCCAATGCTGCATTCAATGTTGTCCAAAATCTAGAAGTCATCCTGGTATCCCTATCAGATATAATAGTTTCTGGAACTCCATGTAATGAAAAAATTTCTTGCACAAATTTCTTGGCAAGAACAAATGATCCATCTTTTAGATTACCAGGTATGAAATGTGAAACTTTAGTCAACTTGTCCACCACTACTAAGATAGTGTCATGCTTATTCTTACTCATCAGTAATCCTTGGATGACATCCATACTGATTACCTGCCACTTGTATTCTGGTATAACATGTTGAAATAGAAGTCGTGCTGGATGAAATGTTCAGCTTTTACTCTTTGACATTCCAGACATTGTGCTACATACTAAACCACTTCTTTCCGGAATTTAGGCCAGAAATACAATGTTTTCAAATCAGCTACCATCTTTGTTATTCCAAGGTGTTCGAAATAAGGTGTATTGTGCATCTCATGTAAGATCAACTTCCTCAACTCTCCTCCTTCTGGTATATACATCCTTCCTTGATATCTCAAAATACCTTCAAGTTCTATCTCATATCCATCATAGCGATGGTCTGAAGAGTCTCTTTCTAAGGCTTGTTTAACTCTTATATAATGTTCATCTTCGAAAAGATTCTGCAACACTTGTTGCTTCAAATTCGTCCTTGTTGTAACCATTGCAGATAGGTGTCTTCTTTTGCTAAGAGCATCAGCTACTCTATTTTCCTTCCCTTGGATATATTCAATACCAAAGTCATACTCACTTAGAAATTCAAGCCACCTTCTCTGTCTTGCATTTAGGTTAGGTTGTGTAAAAATATACTTCAATCCTAAATGATCCGTTTTAAGCTCAAAAGGCTTCCCTAAAAGGTAATGCCTCCACATTTGCAATGCATGCACAATAGCTAGTAGTTCTAAATCATGTGGAGCATAATTCATCTCATATTGTTTTAGCTTTCGTGATTCATATGTAACCACCTTTCCTTCTTGCATCAATACTGTTCCCACACCTTCACCCGAGGCATCTGTAATTACTACAAAATGTCCGTTGGGATCTGGTATTGTTAATACTGGTGCTGTTGTCAATTTCTGCTTCAGGAGTTGAAATGATTCCTCACATTTCTCAATCCATTCAAATATTTTCTCCTTTTTCTGAAGTGAGGTAATTGGTGCCGCTATCCTGGAAAATCCTTCCACATATTTTCTATAATATCCTGCAAGTCCCATAAAACTTTGAACTTCTGAAACATTTTGGGGTGTTGGCCAATCTACTATTGCTTCTATCTTTGCAGGATCAACTGAAATCCCTTTGGCGGATATGACATGACCTAAGTATTGCACCTTTTCCTGAAAGAAGGCACACTTAGAGAATTTCCCATAAAGTTTACGATCTCTCAATCGTTGCAAAACTATCCTCAGGTGCTTCTTATGTTCTTCTTCATTCTTAGAATAGATCAATATGTCATCAATGAAGATTAAAAAAAAGTCATCCAAGTATTCTCTGAAAATACTATTCATGAGGTTCATGAATGCTGCTGGGTCATTAGTTAAACCAAATGGTACAACTGTGAATTCATAGTGTCCATACCTTGTTCAAAATGTAGTTTTAGGAATATCTTCATCCTTAATCCTTAACTAATGATATCCAGATTGAAGATCAATCTTGGAGAATACAGATGCACCTTTCATTTGATCAAATAATTCATCTATCCTTGGTAGAGGATATTTGTTTTTGATGGTTACTTTATTCAACATCCTGTAATCAATGTATAACCTCAAAGTACCATCTTTCTTCTTGACAAAGATCACTGGTGCACCCCACAGGGATATGCTTGGTCTAATAAAACCTTGCCTAAGCAATTCTTGCAATTGAGCCTTAAGCTCATACAGTTCTGTCATTGTCATTCTATATGGATCCTTAGATTGTGGCTCCATTCCAAGTAAGAGTTCTATAGAAAAATCAAACTCTCTCTTAGGTGGTAACTTGGTAAGATCTTCTGGAAAGACATCTAGAAACTCTACAAGGACGGGATAATCTGTAGGACTTTTCTCTATATTATTCAAATCATTAACCATGACGGCAATGATGGAACATCCTTTTCTTTGGGCCTTTTTGAGTTGCATTTCCGAAATGTATCTCAATTCAAGAGGACTTTGAGATCCAAAAATTTCAATGGAATTCCCAAAATCATCCATGCAACTAATGACCTTATCTTCACAGTTCACTATGGCTTTATGTTCAGTCAACCAATTAATACCTAAGATCACATCATATGATCCTAGTGGTGCAACATAAAGGTTAACTTGGGTTTGGAAACTAGGAAGTTCTAATTCACTGCAAAATAGACAAGTGTCTACCCTCTTTTCTGCTCGATTTCCATACTGAACCATCCATGAATTTGAAATATAACTAGGTTTAACAGATATTCTAGAAACTACTTGTGGATCAATAAAACATTCAGTAGCTCCCGTATCTATTAAAATAGAAATTGATTGTCCAAAAATCTTACCCGTGATCTGGATAGGTGCGGCTTGGAAATCAGCTTGACGATTGTCGATAGCAGCATGAATCTGATGTTGAGGGGCTTCTTGCTGATATGATCCTCTCTGTGCTGAGGTACGTTGTGGACAATTGGAGGCGTAATGATTTCCTCCACAATTATAACACCCATCCCTAGGACCAGGATGGCCACCTGGCCTTCCTCTGTCCATGTTTTGTCGAGCATTGGTGTTATAGTTTTCTTTCTTATTTCCATACTGATTTGCTTTTCCTTTTTCCTAGGTGTTGTGTCCCCTCTTAAGATTTCTTATCTGCCGATTGTTTCCATTGTGATTCCTTTGGAAATTTCTATTCCCAAAATTTGGTCGGTTGTTCTCATTCTTTCGGAGGTTCCCCAACTATTGTAACTTCTGCTCTTGCTTAGTCGCCTTTTCAAATACCTCCTCCATGGTTAATGGATTATGGATGTCCACCTCCGCTCCTATATGGGTTCTCAATCCCAAAATGAACTTCCGAATGCAGAACCTTTCATCCATCTGGTATTGCGGAACATACTTAAGGAGATTAGTAAATTTCTCCCAATACTGTGTTACCGACATACTACCTTGAGTAAGGTTTTGAAATTCTGTCATCTTCTTGTTGAAGAATAATTGTGGAAGCCATCTTTTCCTGAAGGATTGTAAAAACAAATCCCACGTGATCTCTCTTGGTTGTAGTTTCCTTTCTGACTTTTCATTGTCCCACCAAGTAGCAGCTTCACCAGACAACTGATAAGTAGCCCAAACTACCTTGGTTTCATTTGACATGTTGCGGAGACCAAAATATTTCTCCATTTCAATGACCCATGCCTCTGCACCATCACCAATTGTTTTTCCATCAAGCTCTTCCTCTATTCTGGCTTGGTTGTCGGGTTGCTCCTTAACCCTTGGCACTTCTTATCGGACTTCTCTGACCCTTCGAACCTCTTGTTCGAGATCATTCATCCTTGCACTTTGCTGATTGAGTAGATCAAGAATTTGATCGAACCTTTCGTTCCCATTACTTGACCTTGCCCTTGTGGTTCTTGAGGCCATTTCTAGATATTAATTCTGCAACAGGGAGATATTAATAATTCTTAACGATAAGAGACATATTTGCTATGTTACATCTTTCGTAACTTTTATAATATTCCCTTACTTATAGCCTTATAAAGCAACTAGAGAGTTTAATACTCCTATTGAATAATTAAGAAAAACAATATAAATTTAAAACATAACAATATCAAATAATTCCATTCTACTTCTTTCCCATTTACTATATAAGTTAGGTTCCAAGTATATATATAGATATCATTAAGGAATACGCAATTTTAACTCAAAATACTATAGGAGACATCTTTATTGATAATAGAAGAGGATACATCTTTATTTTATAGTAGAAGAGAATACATCTTTATTTTATAGTAGAAGGGGTTACATCCTTATTCTATAGTAGAAGGGAAGACATTTCATTGAAGTGTTGTAACACGTTACATCACTTATTGAGAGGAGTCAGGGAAGTGGATTATTCTGACTCATTCGGACTTAATGGGTATATCCATCTAATTCAGTCTCACTTAGAGGGGTGTAGCCCTCAGATTCCTCAGAACTGATCACTATGGGCCTAATAGGTGAATATTCGAACTCGGGCTCTTTCTCTTTTTCAGGGATATTCTTCTCAGTATGACATTCTGTAGGGTCCTTTCCTATTACAATACTCTTTTCTAGAACTGGTTTTTCTTCAAAAGGAGCATCATCCAAAACCGGCTTAATAGGTGATTGAGGAAACTTTTTAACCCTCAGGTAATGGGCAAAACCTGCTACCGACTTTCGGGCTGACTGCTTGGTGCAAACCATTTCTGAAAAACATAAAGCTATTAATTTCCAGATTTATCTTAGCGAAGTGACTCATATAGGTCCTAGTGTTATAAAACCTAGGCTTTGATACCAAAATGTAAAGATGTCAATCTAGGATCTAACCCTAAACTACGCTTTATTCTTAAATAAACTTAAACTTTCAATCTCTAAGCATATTTTATACAAAATATAAGAAAACATTGAATATATCATAATAATGCACATGAATAATACAATATCCAATATAAAGAAGTTCTCATTTTCTATTTAGGCTTCCAATTTCCTTAAGAATATACAAGAAGATACATCTGTCGATCTTCAGTCTGAGTCGCTTCCTTCTGTCTTTCGAATGCAAACGAGAACAAGATTCAGGCGCTTTTTCCACCCAACCTTGAAGCTTACGCTTCCTTGGAATTCTTGGTCAATCAAGAATACCTGACCCTACACGAATTGGTTTAACCAAACAATTCAAAAGCAAGAGGGAATCTGGTGCATGCCTAGATGATATATGCATTTTCATTTTTCCTACTTCATTCTAAGAAACAAGCATTCGCTATCATACTAGGATGTGGTAGAGAGTATAAATAAGGAATTTCCATCTTTTTCTATGGATAATTCAAACAATAACTCGACCGAGTATATGCCATGCACAGCAAAATAATAGTTGGAAAAAGCAACTATTCTCCCTAAAGCATCCACATTCGGCACCCGTCCCGAAAGGTAAATTTTTCCAATTCAAGCTTAACCCTAGCTTGATTCCCTCAAACACAAATTCTTTTAAGAATACGATCTTTCTTTTAAAACAAAAAAAGAGATATTATTTTTGTTGCTTACTAATCATTACTTGTCTAATATATCTTTCGAAGACAATCTTTCATAAAAACGATAAACCTTTATAAGCAAAACTCTTAAAATCAATCTTTCGTCTAAAATAAAGTACATACAATACATTATTCAATATTTATAAATAGATGAAATTATTATTATTAGACAAATTTCGTATGAATAAAACAATTTTAAGAAGTCAATTTTCACGATAATTGGTTATTGATATATGTATATGATTGAATAAATTTCTCATATATATATACTATACTATTATTCAATTTTACAAGATTAAACTCGTAAGTACAATTTTCATACATTTATACATATCTGAATAGAAGGACCTAAAAACCTAGGGTCGATATTCATTTTCGAATCATCTACTCATTTATCTCTTTTAACCATAAAACATACTATTTCACAATTACTCAAACAACTTATATTTATTTCAAACACTACTCACATCATGCAATTAATTCACCTATATAAACATTTAAACTAATCTACTACTCATTCAAATTTCATCATTTCAGTTTGAACAAACACTCCATAAGATTATTTAAATCATCCACATTTTCAAGATGCAAATTATAAATCCTAATGTGGTGTGTGAAAGATTCCCTTTTCTATCAAAGTCGTTCAGTTAAAAGCAATTCTACCTGATTCGTGTTCTCACCTTCGACCTCCTTCACCTCATCCTACGTTGCTTGCACTCAAAATTTTATCAGCATTGACAAACCCAAAAGAATATTGAATTTCATATCATTTGCATGAGTAAAAAGCATATTATATTTCCTCATACTAGATTATGAATGATCTAATCTATTTTGAATTTCAAAATCACATTACATCTTTAAATTGCACAATATTAAATAAAACGATTCGTGACATGACCAAGGACTATTCCTTCCTGCATCATTATGAAGCACTTCTCACTATTTAATGACAAACTATAGTCTTCACACCATTGCAAGACTTTCTTCAGGTTCCCTAATGCTTTTTCAAATTCAGAACCATAAGTTGTAAAGTCATCTATACAAATTTCCATGATGTCTTGGGAAATATCTGAAAATATGCTTATCACTGCTCTTTGAAAAGTGGCTGGAGCATTAGATAATCCAAAAGGAAGAACATAATATGCATATGTTCCCCAAGGTCAAGTAAATGTAGTCTTCTCTTGGTCCTCTGGAGCTATCTGAATCTAGTTGTAGCCACTGAATTTATCAAGAAATGAAAAGTATCTCTTCCCAACCAAAGATTCTAATACCTAACCGACAAATGGAAATGGAAAATGATCTTTTCTTATTGCTAAGTGAAAAGCTCTATAATCAACACATACCCTCCATTTTCCTCCTTTCTTAGGAACTATTACCAAAGGTGATACCCATTGACTATCAGAGATAGGATAGATAAACCCACCCTTTAACAACTTCTGCAATTCCTCTTTAACTATTTCTTTTAATGTGGGATTGATTCTTATATGTGGCTATCTAAGTGGGCAACAATCTTCTTTTATATAGATACAGTGGGTACAAACTATTGGATCAATTCCATGCATGTCCTTGCAATCCTATGAAAAGGTATGTTTATGACATTTAAGCAAGTCCATGAGTGCTACTTTTTGAGTATCTGCAAGATCACTATTGATATTCAAATATTTATTCAAATCAACTTCTATTTTGATAGTAAGATCAATCTAAAATATATTAGAAAAATGAGAAGTAAAGACTTCCTACAGCAACAGAGTATGCAATATATCAGTGGTTGCATGAAAGTCTAAATCTACAATATTTGGTACCAACTTCTGCAATTGTTGTTCTTGTTTTAACTCATTTATCAGAATTTTATAAAGAATTGAGTCTTCATCATGGAATTGCATGAATGGTCCTCTATTAATCATCATACGATGATTAATAAAGTCAACTCTCTCAGATTCTTCTCCCAAAGTAGGCCAAACGGCTTGTTGTTGATCAAACTGGGGCTAAGCAGGAGAATACAAAGATAATGTTTTTGTAGAGTTCCCATCTGAAATAGTCATATCCCCTGATCTACATCTAATATATGCATCAGTTGTGGCAAGCCAAGGTCTTCCAAAAATCACCGAATATCCTCCCAATATTGCATTTGGAGACAGAATCATAAAGTCTACAGGGTATTCCTAGGAATCCAAAGTAACAACCGCATATTCAATCATGCCATCAAGTCAAACTGTAGAGCTATCAACAAGCTATAGGACTATAGGTGTAGGTCTGAGACTATTGATTTCAAGCCACTGCATTACTTCTCTTGTCATCACATTAATGGTTGCCCCTAAATCAACCCATACATTCCTTATATGAGTGCCATTAATGACTATATTCACAACAAGACTACCAAGATCAGAATATTTAAGAATTAAAATCTTTCCTAGCATAATATCTGCCAGTTGACTCATCACATGCACTATTTGTGGATCCTTCTTCTTCCTGCCAAATTTTTTTAGACATTCCTCCCTGAGTGCCTTACTATATATAGGAACATCATTTATTTCTTGCAACAATGAGATTTTAATACATACATATTTCATTTGATCTATGATATCAAAACCTTGCTCTTGTTTTGTAAGAACTTCCTTTTCTTGCAATCATTGGGGAAATGGGGGTAATCTTTGTTTCTGAGGTATTGTGTTTGTTGGACTAAAGATTTATTTCTTTTCTTGCACTTCAGTTATAACTAGAGGAGACGAATTAGGTAGAGTTGTCCTGGATCTGAGGTGAATATCACTTATAGATAGAGAATAGGTTGGGTATTGCTTAGGATCAGCTGAATAAACCTATTGTTGTTGTTTTGATTTAATATTAGGATTTGGCATTGGCTGAGTAGGTAACTGCGTTGGTTTAGGTGGAACAACAGTGGCTGTAGGGGGAGGCATTATTGCAGATGGTTGTGGTTATTGAATAGGATGTTGATATCCAGAAGATTGGGTAGTCCATGGTTGACTCCCCCTCCATTGAGGAGTAGGTTGCTAATTCCCTTGAAACTGGTTCCCTTGTGCTTGAGGTGGATACCAATTTCCTTGTGGTTGCTGCCAGTGTGGAATTTGATTAGAAAAATGTTTCCCTTGACCTTGAGGACCATACAAGTTTGGAATAAATTACCAAAATTTTGAGCATATGGTGATTGTCATTGATTATTTGGTACATAATAATTTCCACTATAACTATAAAAAGAAAGTGGATTCAGAGGCATACCTTGTCTTTGGAAATTTGGCCTTCTTTGAGAAACATAGAAAACATGTTCATCCTCACCTTGTATTGGCTTGAATTCAGGAACCTCAAGATTTGTAACCATTTTACATCTACAGTCCTTTTTTCTTTGTCTACAATGAGGGAAAAATTCTGCAAGAAATGCATCAGCTTCTTCATGCTTCTTCTTAGCTGAGAGTGTATCCAACTGAGTAGCCATATTGTTTATGATGTCCTCCTTAAAGTCCTTCAACAAATGGCTAAGTTCCATTCTAGAAACTCTAGTACTAGATGTTGATGAAGGAACTCCTGGCTTGAAACACCTATTTTTTTTAGAAGCTGGTCTAGAATACTTCTTACAAATTTGTCCTATTTCATTCCATGTAGATTATGTAATGTCACCTCCTCCCATAAGATCCAAAGCATCAGTGCATTCATCACTGATTCCTTTTAAAAATATCAGCTTGAGGGAATCTTCATTTAGAGTGCTATGCTTGGACTTTTTGACACTAAACAGAAACCTTTCCAGGTAATCTTCAAGAGTCTCATCTTCTTTGTGTGTCATTCTAAAAATATCATCCCCATGGCGATCAGTGCCTCTACAATAGTCTTTATACTTTGCAAGAAACAACTGTTTCATCTCATCCCATGTATTGATTGTGCTACTACCGAAACTCATAAACCATCTTAAAGATGATTCTTTCAAAGTGGTAGGAAATGTTTTGAGTCTATGGACATTTGTAGTATAATCAAAACTCCTATAGAGAACATCAAGCTCAAATAGAAATGTGTTTGGATCCTTTGTCACTAATCCATAGAATTTAGGGAGGGAGGAAGCTGGAATGTTCTTGAGATTATCATTATCATGCTAATCTGATATGGGAAACTCAAATGTTGGGTCCAAAGGTGGATTATTCCCACTAGGAGGTGGATTTCCTTGCATTGGACTAGTGGGGGGAGTTACCAAGTGAAATTCTTCATCTGGTGGTCCAAAAAGGAAATGAAGGCTACCTTCAGGAAACTCATATTCAGGGAGGTTCAAGTTCTCTGGGGTTTGATAAAGTTTAGCAAAATGATTTATATCTGGGGAATTAATTTCTGCATGATTAGGATGACTGGGTAGAAATCTACCCAGAACATCTCTTCTTCGCCTATGCATGCAGGTTCATAAAAATTTTCAAACAATCAGGCATGCCAAAAAAGAATTAACTGAAAACTGAAAAGACAATAACCATAACAGGTTCTTAGTTTGACACCATCCTTGGCAACGATGCCAAAAATGTTCAATCCAACAATAAGTATAATAACTCTAGTTGAAGTCTCAACCCGAAGTTTGGACATTCACTTGGAAAAGTCACTATTTCCATAGCTAGTGTTCATTTGATTGTCAACCCAGGGACATAATACTTGAAATGGGTCTGCACTATCTATGCACTAAGTTCGTGCAATAGCTACTCTTCATTACTGCAACAACTAACATCTATGTGGAAAAGATAAGCAAGAATTGAAACTATTGAAAGTCTACAAGAAAACTTCTGCATTAACATAAATTCATTCAAGCAATACTAGCTAAGTTCAATGCTGCTAAACATAAATTTTTCTATTTTGGTTTGGATATAGGAATAGTCAATGGATTAGTTTCCAATGGCTGCAGGAATAGTCAATGAAAGAATGTATACTATAGCTAAAGAAGAAAACTAATTTTAACAAAGGCACATGAACACTCACCAAGTGGGCCCCCTTGGATGAGTGATTCCAGGCTTCCCAAAAACAACTCTAAGTGCTCAGAATAACATATTTTTATTCATTGTTCTTTGGAAGTCATTACATGATTCAACATCAAAAGAAACTCAAAACACTTGTAACTTTATTTCTAAAATCCTCTGCTCTTCTTTTTTTCCTTTCTATCTAACCTCTGAAAAGAGATAAAGACCTTTATTTAAAAGAAAACAATTATTTCCTATTACATAGATCACGCCGAAAAGAAGAGGTGGATAACTAATCAAGAAAGGAAACAACTGGAGTTGAGTCGCTGATAATGTGGATCTAAACCAAACCACAATCATAACACATCATGGTGGTATTTTCAACACTAATGTCTACTTGAGTAAGACATCAGTAAACATTGCACAGTTACTTTTCCTCTATCGTTCCTTACGCTCATCGGCATTTCTACTGATTCGATCTTTCAGTCTCCTCCTTGAATATCTCCTCCTACTGCAACTGGTGTGACAGGAGAGCCTTCCCAACAACATCAATTTATTCTTGCAATCTCAAAAAGAAATAGCATACACATCTATTTTAATTAATCAAAAAATCTATTAATTTCACACATGATATTGCCTAAACAATCCGCATGGCAATAGGAATGAATAACATGGCTGTAGGAATAAACTGGAAAAGACCAGACATATTTTAATAGGTTCAGGCCAACATCTAAAATACATATAGTAAACTTCTAATACATCATTACTATTATGTAAATCAAAATATGAGAAAACGTAAGAGTTCTTAGGATAAAAATATGCTAATGTCTCAACTCATCACATCTGTGACCATGAGAAATTTCAAAGGTGTACATCCTGGCGGTGCCACCTTGCAAGAATCTATCAAATTTGTCCTTGGATATCCTCATGGCAACTGGTACTAGCATATAAACATTGTGAAAGGTGAGTCTTCTATGAGACTCAATAAGCATCCTACTTTTTCCTTCAAACTTATCTTCATTACTAAGAATCCAAATTTGTCATAGAATATCATTAGTGAGAAGAAGCCAAAAAAGGTTACTATCTTTGTTAATACTATGACTGAAACCATAAATAATATCATAGAATATATTATTACCATTCCAACCATTAATAAAGGAACAAAATAGATTCCAGAATTCCTTTACAACAAGACAATCAACAAATATGTGAGTAATAGATTTTGTCTTCCTAAAGATGTTACACATATTATTGGCATGCTAATTATTTTATATGGCAATCTTTGTAACAGTAATCCACCTAAAACATTTATTTTTGGGTTCCATGTTGTTGTCCCACAAAGTAGTAATAGTGTCTTGCCTTTTTATACTAGAATAGTCTAAATACCAAGTATTATTAAGATAATCAACTAGATCATTGTTACAACAAAGAAAATTGTAAACAATATTAGGCTTAATGTTTAAAACAAAATTACCATCTATACAACTTGTATCTATCAACATTCGAGGAACAAGGCTGAGGAAGGAGAATACTACAATAGGCTTCTCTCGGGATAGTAAATATTCTCCAATTAGAATGAGGGAGGTCAAAGTCCTAGTTGAGGCCAGTCCAATAATTGCACTGGTTGCCCTTCATATTTTCATTGAAACACTCAATGCCCTTAAGTTACTAGCTTTTAGCCAAACATCTCTCAAGAAGAGTAAGAGGCTTACCCTTATGGGTGAGATTCCACCAAATATATATCTTATCGCAAAGAGTGTTGCCATTCACTACAATACCATTATGTGTAGCCAAACCTCTAATGGATTCCCATGCCTTCCAAATAGTTTCAAACACATTGGAACCAACTGTAGCAACAAGGAAGTGACAAGTAATTTAAGTCACTAAAGGGAAGCATCTTCCAAGATTTTTCTTGATTGGGGACAACAAGTCTAATGTTGTTCCTAATAAGAATTTTCTAAGGCTCATATCCCTCTAAAAATATTAATATTCATTTAGCAGCAAGTGTCAATCCCTAGAGTTTGAGGTCCTTAAGCTCCAAACCACCCATTATCTATTCTAAAAAATAAAACTTCCACTTAACGGAGTGCATCTTTTTATCTCCTTTTCCATCCAACCAGAGAAACTTTATGATCTACTTTTGAATATAATTGATACAAGATAACTACTAAACAACCAAACAAAAGCATAGTAAAAGCTATAATATGAGAGAATTGGTTGACATAAATGCATTCTCCTTGCCAATCACTATGGTATTTCTTATCCCATTTCCCCAACTTGTGTTCAATATTATTTTTGATCCAAAACCACATGTCCTTAAGACACGGATTGACAAGAAATGGGATACCAAGGTATTTGACTTGTCTGATGGGGCCACCCCATTGGAAGTTATAATTTTCAAGCTAGAGAGGGGGAGAATCATTCCATCCTAGGAGAATGGATTTAGTGGAAGAAATATTGGCACCAGAAGAATCACAATAGAGGTCCAATTTCTTGAGCATGGAGTAAAATTTCTCCTCTTTAAGTTCCAAGAAGAGAGTTGTGTCATCAGTAAACTAGATATTGAGATCATCTTGGTTGGGAAGAGAGATGATAGTGACCCTATAGGAGATTTCAATAAATATTTTAATTTATTTAATTAATTCATTGGCCTCTTTTTAAAAAAATAAAATAATTATTTATTATTTATTTAATTATTATAATCCCAATTATTTCTCTATTAATTAAATAAATACTTTTATTTATTTAACTAATTCATTGTCCTTTTTTTTCTAATCCTATCTCTCCAACTTGTCTATGTGGATCATAATCTAAATTTGTAGTCATGTGACAAGTGTCATATTCCTCTGTCCACATTCATTGAATATAAAATTCAAGCAACCACTCAATCTTATCCCTCCACTTCAAATTAACCTCTTAATCTTATTCACTTCCACCTATCACTCAATCTCCTCCATCCATCTCTACCTACAAATCAATCCTATTGATTCTCTTCTAACTATGTGATCATGGCCTTCCATATTTAAACCTCTTAACCTAAGCCCCTAATTATCTAGGATATGTATATAAAAGAGGCTTCTTCCCTTTCACTCTTATCCATCCACAATAATTGATAGTACATACATTCTGCCAATATCATTTTAGAGCTATAAATCATCACAATCTTGCATCGTTTTTGCAACATAGCTTACCTCATCAAGCAACCATAGTCCATTCTTTCATGACCTATTGTTCATGTGCTACATAGCTAAGCGCAACCATCAACTATATAGGATCTTGATAGATGGGTGGATAATCAACACAAGCCTATGATGTGTTTGTAGGTATATTTTATTGTTTTATGTTATTTGCATGCATGGTAGATCCCTATTGATTGTTGGTTGAATAAATTTGTAGTTCTAGGTTAGTGGTTGGATCATTGAGGGTTTACAAATAGGTTTGAATTTAACATACACATGTATATGTTAAATTATTGCATGCATTATAGTTCAATATTTATCAAGTAATAAGACAAATTATGTCTCATACATATTATATTTTTAATTTTTATGTATTTTAAATAATGTGTGCATGGTATATGTGTAAGTGTGTTATAGTATATGTAAGTTACACATATTGTGATTTAAATTATGAAAATCCCACCCATTAAAGTTGGATTTTCAACAATAAGAGTTTTGCTTTTAGATTGATCTTATAAATGTATATTTTGTACATCAAATAGCATGTGTGAACGTTCTTTTCATCAAATGTATACATTTTAAAACAAAATTATATGAACACACCAAAAACATGAATATACTTCATAGGTTTATATAACTATGTGATCATTTTAATAATTTTAATAAATTAACATTTATTTAAGTGATGTCTCCATATGCCTCAAATACATGTATTTTTTTATATATTCTGACCCACGAAACCAAATTTCAAATAAAGTATATATTATTATTATTATAAATTTAATTCTCTATAAATTTAAGATATATATATATATATATATATATATATATATATATTCATTTTGTGGAAGCTAGGATGTGCACACGCTCAATGATCATTTTTTTAGAATTCGTTAAAATTTCAAGAATATAAAATATTATTCAAAAAAAAATGTATATATATTTTAGCACATGTTCTCAAATATTTCTACAGTTTGATTTTAAAAAATACTTAATGAAACAAACAAAAGTGAGTGCACATTGAACATTATATTGTATTTTAGTAGTAAATATAGGAACATTTTTTTGTACTCAATGTTTGATTTTCTTAATCTTTACCATTTAAAAGAAAAGGTAGTTTAGAAATAAAATTCAAAACACAAAAATTCTTTTTCATATGGCATCTTCAAATTTTGAGTGTATGAATATTGAATTACTCATCAAAGTTGACGTTTTGTTAATTTTAAAAATAAGGGGCAACTAAATCCCCCTAATCAACCCCATGGGCAGGAGGGTCCTATCATATCAATAATAAATAGATATTTAGATAAAACCTAGTTTTCATATTAATACTTTTTCTTTTGATTTTAGGGCCTTACTTATTGACTTAATCCTAATTAGTTGTTCATTATTGACATAATCAAAATCGTGTAGTTGAATCCCAATAAAACACCAAATAATCTGGTATGTTATGAAAATGTTTATTCACCCACCCAAGTGTTAATTTCAACTATTTATTACCTACAAACTTACACACCCAAATAAAAATTATACACCTAAACACCTGTATGAAAGGACACAAGTTCATAACCCCTAGGTGAATTAAATCATATACTACAATCTATCCTTTGGATCAAGTCTCAAGCATTCATTATCATTTACCACATAATTGATACCTACTTATACATATGTTGCATATGCTTTTGGGTGTATATTGCAACTTATTAAAGATTATTGAATCTATATAATAAGGTTTGTTTACAATTAAGGAAGTTTTAAGGATTTCATATTGTCCATAAAAATTTCTTTTGCTACTACTTAACACCACCAAGTTTTATATTTGTGCATATATAAAAACAAAAAAAAAAAATCACAAGTAGTGAAACCCTAATTTATCACAAATATAGGACACACATCAAGGCCTCGTATGTAACCTCAAGCTTATGCTAATTTTAAGAATAGTCTAGTTTAGATTTCATGTTCTATTTCCAACACATCCAATTTTAAGTAATACTGAATTACAATAAATAAAATTTTATGATCAAAACAATTGACATCTAAATGTGTTAAGGGTTGGAGCTACCCTTATATCCTTGCTCCAAGTGTCACACAATTCCAAATCTCGGCAACTATATCTTTGACAACTTTTTATTCCAATTCCCATGTCGAGCAGGAGCAAGATGTCGAGTGGGAGTGGGATGAGGGCTATGGTTTCTTCTAGTGAAGAAGTAGTAGGGGAGGCAGAAGTGGAGGATGGAGATGGATTTTCTACTGAGGCGGGTACAGTTGTGGCGCGTGCTAGTCTGGCATGGCCTTCGATTGATTCTCAAGCTTCTCTTGGTCCCTGATTTGTAGGTTGTTGCTCTCTACTCTTTCCTGGTCTTTCAAAGCGTGATGGTGGAGGCAAAGATGGGGCTCTTGGAGTGTTCTTTGATGAAGGGGGGGATGGGGAGTCGACTATCTCTGCCACTTCAGCTGAAGGAAACGGGGTTCATGATGGCTAGTTGGTTAGATTGGATGGGGTCGATCTTGTCAAATCCTGTGTTTGGTGGTGTGCTCCTCTGGGTTTGTCTACCCACCCTGGTTGGCAGGGTTGCCTTGCTTCTCTCCTCGACTCTGGTATCCTCCTTCTTAGAGGTTGCATTTGTTATCTCTGGGATAGTTGTGGTTTGATTTGTTGCATCTTTCAGAAGTCCCTCCCTCCGATTTGGGACCCAGGTGGATATTCAACAACTTGGATCTTCCTAGGGTTTGTGTGCTCTCCCTTCCCCTTAGGTTGTCTTCTTTCCTTGGGGTGGGATATTCTATTTGATGTTTCTTTGCTCCTTCTCATGGTGGCAATGTCTTTTATAGAACCTTGGTTCAAGGCCATTAGGGTGGGGATGCACTATTTTCTTCCAGTGCCCTTTCCCCTCTTTCTTTTGATTAATCTGGTAGGCCCTTTAGGGTTTCTTTTAGTTCTTTTGGGTATTGTTCTTCCCTGGAGCTTGTTGGAAGATTTGATGATGGGTTATTTTCTTGGGTCCAACTATGTTTTTTCTTGCAATATCTCTTGGCCTACACTCTCTCTACAACTTGGGTTCTCTTCAGTTAGTTATTAAGGTGGCCCTTCCTTCTCTGACGATACAGATGGATGGTTTTGGAGTTAGCAGCCCTCCTATACAGGTGGAGTTGGGTGTTGTAGTGCAGCCTGGGTTCTCCTATCCTATTGAAGTGGATAGATGCTTTTTTGTTAGAGGTGCGGTTATCAGATGCTTCGAGGGTGCTGGCGTTAGACTGGTGGTTTTGGGAGCCACCTCAAAACCCATTTCTAAGGTTAGGGGAGCCTTTCAAAACCCCCATGTTTTGGTTCAGTTTTTGGTGGTTTTGGGAGCCATTGTAAAACCCAAATTGAAGGTTACGAGAGCCTTTCAAAACCCTCTTGCTTATCTATAGCTTGAAGTTGATAGTTTTGAAGGGCCCAACTTAGTTTGTTTTTGTTTTTTATTAAGGGTCGGGCTAGCCTTTTGCTACCTAATTTTTTTGTATATGGGTAGGGGATCCCAGAAAACCCCTAATATTTGGATGTGGGAGTCTATCAGCTTCGTCTAATGATTTAGGTTGTGTTGCTAGCACATTTTGTGGCTAGCCTATTTTTGTTTGTGGTTGTGCTGGCTTTTGGCTGGCACTAGCTATATTTGTTGAAGCGGTCTACTGATTTTATTTGCCTATCCTTCTTGGCAGAATCTTCATTGTAGGTTTCATATCCTGGTAAAATTTGTGGGTTTTGGGTCCCTTCAAAACCTGTTGTTCGAGGTTTAGGGTCCCCCTTAAAACCTATTTTTCCCTTAATATAGAACTTTTTATTTCAAATCAAATCTCATATTTTTTATATCAAGTCTTTATCATAATCAAATAAATCTCCCTCTTTCTAAATGTTAACATACACATCTATTTGATTTTTAATCTTTATTTTAATTTCAAATTTAAACATCCATATAATTTATTATATTATTTAATTAATACCTATTTATCATATATGTTTCTCTAATATTTTGTAGGTTTGTCATTTTTCTCTACGCTTGTCACCATCTAAATTTTTTGTTGAATATATGGGCAACTAATAGGGGGTGGGGGTGCTGAATCAATTGATAACTTGAAATAATTTATTTTATCCTTTTCACATTTGGATCCAAACCAATAGAATCAACCAACATAGATATGGAATGAAAACAAAAACATACAACAAATCATACAATGAAAAGCAAATATGACATGGAATACCCAAGAAGGCAAAAACCACAAAGAATGTTAGTTCTTACTATAAACACTGGTTACGGTAATATTTACAAAGAGTGGCTCACTGCAGGTGGGCTCATTGCCCAGAAAAAAAGGCTCATTGCTCAGAAAAAAGGCTCATTGCTGAAAAGAGAGAGAAAGAAAGAAAGAATCAACCACTAAAATACAATCTGCACAAACTAGACTCCTTCTAGCACCTCAATACCAACACACTCAATCACATCACCAATAGTCAGATTGTTCCTTTCCAATCTCACATATATTCAAAACAATGTCACACTTTTCCTATATTTAATACAATTAGATCATCCTCATATGTATATTGTCTTCCAAGAAGCATAATCTTCCAAGTTGGCCAAGACAGAGATCTAAAATAGGTCGACACTAAACATTTTGGTGGTGGGAAGAGATGAGTAGTAGACCATACCACAATGCACATCAATGATCAGATCAACACGATACAATCATTCCAAATTCTGGACCAAACAATTTGATACACATGCTACACCACAAGCCATTACACATCCTCGAATTCCGGAAATAATCTGGACCCAAACACCATCATCCAAAGAAACAAAAATAATATTAGAACCAAGATACACATGAATACCATTCATCAACACCATATCCAATAACTTGAAATATCTAGATCACCAACACATCTTCCGGAGCACCAAAGATTCTTGGAATACATATTTTGGATCACCAATACCAAGAACAACAAAGACACCAATTATAACTAATATGTTGACACTAATGAAAACCACTTAACAACATCATCTCATCTGCAACAATCTCCCCTTTGTCACTAATGGTAATATCCATCAACAACACAAAACAATATCTGTACAGTTCTGCAATAACTCAGAAACTGAAACATCTGAAACACTCAAGATCTCTCTACCTTTGACAATAATGACAAAGGTGGGCTTAACTCTCCCTATGAAGCTCACTCCTACTCCCCCTAAGAGGAAGCATCTAAACATCAATCCAGATAAGAAATATGCAAGCTCCTCACTGGACCAATGCACAACCAAATGCACATTAGTTCAAACTAAGAAGGGGTAATACCCCTAACTTTTGTCAAAGATACTCAAAATTATCTTTACACAATGCCTTCATGAAGATATCTACAATCTACTCTTGTTTAGGTATATAAGATTTACTTCATTATCCAACAACTTTTCCCTCAAGATGTGATACTGAATGGATATATGCTTTGTTATGGAATGTTGTACGAGATTAGATTAGAAATGTTTATTGCACTAGAGTTATCACACATAATAAAGATGGGTTAATTGAATGTTACACCAATATCATTCAAGGTCTGGTTCATCCATAGAATCTTTGTGCAACATGAAGATATTGTAATATATTCTGCTTCAATTGTAGATAAAGAGACAAAACCTGCTTCTCACTTAACCAAGCCACTAACCGAGAACCTAGAAAGAATTCTCCACCACTTGTACTTGTGTTTTCATAAACACTTCTGGCCCAATTTGCATTAGTATATGTTTTCAGAGTGAAAATTGAACTTCTAGGGTACCACAAACTGAACTATTCCATTCCTTTTAGATATCTACAAATTCTTTTCACTACCACAACATGAGACTCTTTTGGTTCTCGTTGCCAAGAAAACTGCATACATGATATCCGGTCTGGTAGCATTCAAATATAAAAATCCTCCAATCATTGATCTATACTAACTTGCATCTACTTTAGGGGACTTATCTTTTGTCAACTTGCATCTGGTGGTCATAGGTGTACACACTAGTTTGGAGTTCTTTAACACAAACTTTTTTAATAATTCCTTGATGTATTTAGACTGAGAATTGAAAATTCCTTTGTCATTATGATTGACTTGCAAACCAAGGAAGAAATTTAACTCGCCAATCATGGACATCTCAAATTCCTTCTGCATCTCATGAGTAAATCTTCTACACATGCCTTCATTTCCTCGAAAAAATATATCATCAACATACACTCCAACAATTAGGATTTTACCTAAATCTATTTTGAAATATAAGTTGTTGTCAATCGAGCCCTTCTGAAATCCTTGATCTATCAAGTAATTTTCAAGCCTTCCATACCAACCTCTAGGGGCTTGTTTAAATCCATACAAGTCCTTCTTCAATCTATAAACAATGTTCAGATTGAATCTTTCAATTAGAATCCTTCTAGTTGTTCACTATAGACTTCTTCTTTCAAGTCTCCATTCAAAAATATTGACATCACATCTATTTGATAAACTTTCAAATCCTTAAAAGTTGTAAAAGCCAAAAACATCCTGATTGCCTCCATCCGAGCAACCAAGGTATATGTCTCATCAAAATCACTACCTTCAATCTGAGTACAACCTTTGCAAACCAACCTTTCTTTATTTCTCACAACCTTTCCATATTCATCCAACTTGTTCCAAAATACCCACTTAGTTCCAATCACATTCTTATCTAATGGTCTGTTAACTAATTCCCATATTTGATTCTTCTCAGTCTAATCCAGTTCTTTCATTTCCTTCATCCATTTAGGATCACTGCAAGCTTCTTGAACCACTATTTTTGGTTCAGTCTGTGAAAGTAAACATAACAAAACTTGTTTTTGAGCTTGTTTGCTTCTTGTGATGATATACTTTCTCTTATCTCCAATAATTAGATCCACTAAATGATTTTTCTTAACATAGCTTGGTGTCTTAGATGTAGATGTCAGGGTTTCCTGAGCTTCCTTTTCTTCTTCTCCTTCTCTGGCCTTTTCTTCCCTTTTTTTGTCAATCGATTCATTAGACTCATAACATGCCAATTTATCAATCTCCTTAGATGTGTCTACATCAACCTTCACATTTGCACTTTTAACAATCTTGTTCATCATTTTATTGTAACACCGGTATGCCTTGCTCCTTGCAAAATATCCTATAAATATGCCTTCATTAGCTCTACTATCAAACTTTCCAAAATTATCCTCATCTTTCTGGATGTAGCACTTGCTTCCAAATACCTTAAAATATTTCACTATCAGAGTTCTATGATGCCATGGCTCATAAGATGTATTTCCATGTCTCTTTTGGCATGGAATTCTATTAAGAGTGTAGATTGCAGTATGAATTGCTTCTTTCCAATAGATTTCTAGAAGTTTTTCTCCTTTGATCATCGTTCTAACTGCCTCTTGAATTGTTTGGTTCATCCTTTCTACCACACCATTCTGCTGAGATGTTCTAGGGGCAAATAACTGTCTTTTAATACCATGTTTCTCACAAAAATTGCTAAAATTATCAGAAGTAAGTTCTCCTCCTCTATCAGACCTCAAGCACTTAATCTTCCTGTCAACTTCATTTTCAACTTTAGCCTTGAATATTTTGAATTTATCTAATGCTTCTAACTTCTCTCTCAAAAATGCAACCATGACATTCTAGAGTAATCATCAATGAATAACATGAAATACCTCTCACCTTGGATACTCCTTGTTCAGGTCAGACCGCACAGATCTATATGCATTAAATCCAACAATCTGGTGGACGAATGCTATTTTGCTCTGTAAAATCCTCTTGTATGCTTTCCAACTTGACATTCTTTGCACATGTTGTTATTTGGTTTGGTCAGTCTTCGTAAATCTCTCGTTGCACTTGATGAATTGATCTTCACTAAGTTGTCAAAATTGATATGACATGTCCTCCAGTGCCAGAACCAGCTATCATTGACTTGAGACAACAAACAATGATTAGTAGCTCCTTCTAGAAGATACATGTTTCCACCTATCCTTTTCCCTAATGCAATAACAATTCTAGATCCTTTCTGGGTCTCACAACCATCATCCTCAAAAACATCAGGGTAAAAGAAAAAAACTGTGTCATGTTTCAAGCCAACTTATCAACATAGGTGAATTTAAGTAGTTCTAACTAAAAAATAATTTTAGTCAAACACATGGTCTATATAGATTCATTATAGCTAAGTTATATATGGTCCACAACTTTTTCAATTGAAAATTTCTACTAAATGTATATTTTATACCACTTTGGGTTTAATTACAAAAAAAAAATTAATGTTTCAACAACTCCTAATCTTATAATAATAGTTTTTTTGAAACATAAAAAATACCCTTTTTATAGATCTATAAGTGAATTTTCCAAAATATATATCTTTTAATATTTTAATTAGTTTTTTATATTTTATACTTTATTTTTATTGAAAGTAGGTCATCAATGCTAAAATATAAGGTTGATTATCTTTTCAAGGAAAAATATTAAAATTTATTTAAAATTTTTGGAAAAAAATATGATGCAATAGAGAAAAGAATCTATGTCAAGATGATATAATTCTTTTCTAATTTGGATAAATAATTAAGAAAAAAGGTGTTGGTAATTGGAAAGAGTTATATTTCAGCACATACAACTTTTTAAATTTATTGAAAAATCTATATTTATAAAAAATAGTAAAAATATGTCCATGCACTAAAGTTTCAAGTTATCAATATACACAAAAAAAAATGAAGAAAAAAAGGTAAATTTACTAAATAAAGTGTGGCAGCTTCTGTAATTTCAATTTCAACATTTTATCAACAACTAAATTATAGTGTTTACTTTATAAAAAAATACAATCAAATAATTTTTAAATTTTTTGTTAAAATTACAAACATAAAATAGACAAAAGAATATAAATTTTATTAGTTTACATAATTTCAAAATTTAAAACATATATCTCACTTTCTATTGATTTAATTTAAAAAGTTGAATCAACATTGACCATTTCCATTATAAAAGTGTGACACGACTTTGGAATTTTACCCATCATTGTAGCCATTTTCACACATTTTGTCCAACACTCAAAATATTATGATGCAAACCCTTCACATAGTAAACATTGTCAATGTTTTTATTTCCATCAAAAGAAATAGAACTGATTCCTACAATTTGTGATGTTTGATTATCTCCAAACCTAATAGTACCACTATCATACTTATCAAGTTTCACAAACTTACTTTTGTCACTGGTCATATGATTTGAACATCCACTATGAGTCAGTCATTCATTTCTATCTCTTCTAGCATGTAAAGTAGTAGCAACAGTCCTAGGGATATCAATCTTAGGGACATCTCTTTCTACCAAGAATAAACAATCACCATTTTTATAATCTAATTCATCATCTGAAATACCAACATCATCTTTGACATAATAGGCTCTCTTATTGAACTTTCCCTTATTTTCTCTAGATTTTTTTCTTGAACCTTTTTCTGGACACTTAGTAGCAATATGACCAATCTTTCCACATCTAAAACATTTAAGGGGTAACATACCTTTGTATTTGTCAATGCCTTTCTTCAATTTCCTCACAAAATTTGCTTCCATCTCATTTGGACTTTCATCTTCTGGATCTTCCTTGGATGCTTTAAATATAGATTTAGTTTTAGCCTTGTCTTTTCCAAACTTCCTTATCTCAAAAGCAGATAGAGTACCCTACAACTACTCTCTGGCGAACTTCTTCAAATCATAGGTTTCCTCAATAGCCGAGCTCTTGTCCCTATATCTTTCTAGTAGGGACATCAAGATCTTCTCAATTATATCTTCATCTAACAAGGTTCCACCGATCTCTCTGATTTCATTTACCACACTATCAATGTTCTGAAAGTAGCTAAAATGTCCTCTCCTTCCATTTTGAAATTCTCATATTTGCGCTTAGCTGTTAGCTTCTTTCATAATTTGACTTTGTCATTTCCTTTATAGATTTCTCTCAACTTTTTCCAAACATTATAAACAGTATTCAATGAAATAACATTTATCAATGCATTCTTGCATAAAGCACTAAAGATAGCATACCTTCCCTTTTCATTCTCTTCATAAGCTTGAATCTCATTTGGAGTGGTAAGACCATTTGCCAATTGAACATAGTTTCCACTACTTTCCAAGTATTGTATCCAAAAATATTAGGTAGCCTCTCATCTTCACTTTCCAGAAACTATAGTCAGATCCTTGGAAGATAGAAATAGTCAATTTATGTGTCATCAGATCAGTATCTATCTCAAGCGATTAAGCTCTTCTTCAAGGAACCAAAGCTCTAATACCAATTGTTGATTATCCAAACAACTGAGAGGGGAGGGGTTGAATCAGTGGATAACTTAAAATAATTTATTTTATCTTTTTCACATCCGGATCCAGACTAATAGAATTAACCAACACATATATAGCATAAAAATAAAAACATACAACAGATCACACAATGAACACCAAATAAGATGTGGAAAACCCAAGAAGGTAATAACCACGTAGAATGTTAGTTCTTACTATAAACACTAGTTAAGGTGATTTTTACAAAGGGTGGCTCCCTACTAGAATGTTCACTGCCATTGGGCTCACTACCCAAAAAAAGGCTCACTACTGAAGAAAGAGAGAAAGAAAGAAAGAATCCACCACTAAAAGACAATCTGCACAAACCAGACTGCTTTTGGTGCCTAAATACCAACACACTCACTCACATCACCAACAATCAAATCTTTCATTTCCAATCTCACACATCTTCAAAAAAATGTCACACTTTTCCTATATTCAACACAATCAAATCATCCTCATATATATACTATATTCCGAGAAGCATAATCTTCCAAGTCGACCAAGACTAAGATCTAAAATAGGTCAACACTAAACATTCGGGTGGTGGGAAGGAATGGGTAGTAGACCATGTCACAACACACATCAACTGTTAGATCAACACAATACAATCATTACAAATTCCAAACCCAAAAAACTGATACACATGCTACACCACAAGCCACTGCACATCCCCGAATTTCAGACTTAATCTGGACCAAAACACCATCGCCCAAAGCAACAAAAATAAGAATAGAACTAAGATACACATAAATACCATCAATCAACACCATATCCAATAACTTGAAATATCTGGATCATGAACACATCTTCCGGAGCACCAAAGATTCTAAGAATACATATTCTAGATCACCAATATCAAGAACAAAAAAGACATCGATACCAACCAATATATTGACATCAATGACATCCACTTAACAACATCATCTCATCAGCAACAATCTGCAGCAATTTTAACATAATTTTTTTTTAATAATGTTAGGGTCTGACAATTTTTCAAAATTATTGAACTTCTTCCCCATTGAGAAGATTAGACTAAATATTTCGATAATTCTATTATTTTTTTTGCAATGTGGTTTAAGGTCAACGCCTATATAGTGTCTTGTCCTTTTCATTCTGTCATCCTCTTTGTTTTCCTTTGAATGTGTCATGGATATTTGACCCTTCACCCTCCTGCTATCATGTCGTATTCTCTTTTCTAAAGAAGCTAGCTGTATGTCACATCCTCTCCACTCCTAACCCTTTTTACATTGCACTCACTATTTTCTTTCGGGCACCATATTCTTTAATGGCCTGCAACGCCCCACATGAATCTAGTAACATTTTTCAATTAGACATTAGATTATTATAGTGTTGTTTCACATTCTGTCATACAATGTGATTCTAAGCGAATCTTATATAATTGAATTCAGAAACAACACGACTTATTTTTATTTTTACAATTACTCACTCAACTCATCGTTGAAACAAGCTACATGGAAAATTGATTTTTCCATCCGTTTTGGATAATTACAAAGAAATCCCTTTGTGGGAATAACATATCGAATTGAATTTTTCAAGTTTGCTATTCGTTTTGGATACTTACAAACAAATCCGTCTCAAATGAAGAATAAGAAAGTGGGTCAATATTTTACAACATTGACAGTGACCCTGTTTGGGTCAAAACTCTTAACCAGTAACGCATGCTATCACAATCATCGTCATAAGACTGAAACTCCTCATTCCAGAGCAGATGGGTATTTGTGTTTGCACCCTATATGCTATTCAACATATCATTTTCTGCATTAGCCGACATGAGATAAAGATCTTCTGAACTTTGGCTCAGCAAACTCTGGTCTCCCATTATAAATCTCTCATCTAGTACTAAGTCCTGGCACTTGGAATGGTCTTCCGTAGTGATTGGGTATTGTTGATACCAAAGTTCCACATCAAAAGAATCATTACAGTCGAACTGAATACAATCCAACGTTGAGTCTGAATTGGCAGTCTCGTTATCTGTAGATGAAAAGATTTCACTTGATAGATCGTCTGAGTAGGACAAGTTGGTGATGGTATGATCAACGAAAACTTTTGGTTGAGTTAATGCTGAATTGTGTATAAGCATATCATTCTTCATCGATGGACCTGCCTCATTGCACTCGGAGTAATCAAGTGAAATCAGATTGTCTCCCGCCATAGTTCCTGAAGATGCTTCTTTTTCTGTTTGACATAGAGCTAAATTGTCCTCCTCCGTTAATGGGCTTGCCGCCGTACTGTACTCGGAGTAATCAACCGAAGCTTTTGCTTGAGATACAGCAAAATTTTCCTCTTTTATTGATGGACTTGCCTCCTTACTGTAATCAGAGTAATCCACAGAAATCAAATTTTCCCCTCTTGTGGGCGAATCTGATTGATTTGTTACTGCATGCGTCACGGGATCGATTCCCATTCGCAGCAACCTTTTCTTCAAGTGGGTATTCCTCACATTTTTTATTTCATTATCTGTTCTTTCAGGCAGGCGTGAGGCAATAGTAGACCACCTAAAATGAATCATGAAGTGTGATCCTAAACATTGATTTTGGAAATCTAATAATATGAATGAAGTTTGTCATCTATAATAAAAACTTATAACAAATTTCTTAATTAGATTGTGTGAATTTTTTTATCATCAACCGATCAAACTTCTTCATCTTTCATTTCTCTCTTCTCCAACAATATTCTCACCTTGACGATAGATCATTAAGTTTAGTCCTAAACATTGATGACAAAATATTAACACAATCAAATGTGTGCATGTTATATAAGTTACTCATATTATGATTTCATTATGAAAGTTTCATCCATTAAGCTTTTATTTCCAAGCCTAAGAGTTTGATCTTGAGATTGAGCTCGTAAAACTATGTTATGTGCATCGAGTAGCATGTGTGAACTTTATTTTCATCAAATTTATATATTCTAGAATAAAATGATATGAATTCACCACCAAAAAATTATTCATATTTTGAATGTATGTATCTTGAATTACTGATCATATTTCAAGTTTTGTCAATTTTGAAAAGAAGTGTCAATTAAATCCTCCTAATCAACCCATGGGTAGGAGGGTCCTATCATTTTTAATAATAAATAGATACTTAGATCAATATTAGTTTTCATATTAGTTTTTTTTTCTTTTGATTTTAAGGCCTTACTTATTTACTTAATCCCTATTATTTCTTCCTCATTGATATAATCAAAATTAAGTAGTTTAATCCCAATAAAACATCAAATAATTTGATATGCTATGAAAATGCCACCTAAATGTTAATCCCAACTATTTATTACCTACAAACTTACACATCCAAACAAAAATTAAACATCTAAACACTAATATGAGAGGAGACAAGTTCACAACCCCTAGATGAGTTAAAGTATATATTGCAATTTATCCTTTGCATCAAGTCTCTAGCATTCATTATCATTGTACAACATAGATGATATCCACTGATACAAATGTTTCATATGCTCTTGGATGTATATTGCAACTATTACAACATTGTTGAATCAATATACTAAGTTTTGGTTACAATTAAGGAAGTCTCAAGAATTTCCTATTTTTCGTAGCAAGTTCTTATGCTACTAGTTAACGATCCCAAGTTTTATATTTATGCATATATACACATGCAAATAATTCCCACAAATATGGAAACCCTAATTTATCACAAGTCTAGGTCACACATCAAGACAACATATGTAACCTCAAGCTTATGCAAACTTTAAGAATAGTCTAGTTTAGATTTCATCATTCTACTCTCAGCCATACAATTTTAAGTGATATTGAGTCACAATTAAAATTTTATGATCAAAACAATTGACATCTAAATATGTTAAGGGCTAGGGCTAGCCTTATGACCTTGCCTCATGACCTTGTCTCAAATCTCACACAATTCCAAATCTCATTAAGTGTATGCCCCACAACCCTTCATCAAAAATCCAATCTCATATTTTAGATATTAAGTCTCTATCATAATCAAATCAATCTCACTTTCTAAATATTAAAATAGATATATATTTAAATCATTTGACCTTTATTGTAATTTCCCATTCAAACATCCATATAAATGAAATCGTTTATTTAAATATATTTAATTATTACTTAATCATATATGTTTGTCTCATATTTTGTAGGTGTGTCTTATTTCTTTAAGCTTGTCAACATCTCAAATTTTAACCTAATTTTTTTTAATAATGTTAGGGTGGCAATCTTCTCAAGTTATTAAACTTCCTCATTAAAGAGATTAGATAATATATTTCCATAATTCTCTTATTTGTTGCAATCTGGTTTAAATTCAACGCCTAGATAGTGCCTTGTCCTTTTCATTCTGTCATTCTTTCTTTGTTTTCCTTTGAATGTGTCATGGATATTTGACCATTCACCCTTCTGCTATCATGTCCTATGCTCTTTTCTAAAGAAGCTAGCTGTATGTCACACCCTCTCCGCTCCTAACATATAACACTAATCCCTTTTCACATTGCACTTGAGTTTACTGTTGGGCACCATATTCTTTAGTCGCCTGCAATACCCCACAATGAATCTACGTAATATTTTACAATTAGAGATTAGATTTTTATTCTGACTCTAGATCATAGAATGTATTTCAAAAACAATAATATAAACAAATATTACATAATTGAAGCAAGCTACATGCAAACTTGATTTCTTTCAATTTTCCTATCCGTTTTGGATAATTACAAAGAAACCCCTCTACGCGGAAGACACATCAAATTGATTTCGTCAATTTTGCCATCCATTTCGGCTACTTTCAAAGAAATCCCTCTCATATCAGGATTGAGAAAGTGGGTCGATATTTTACAACGTTGGCAGTGGCTCGGCTTGCGTCAAAACTCTTAACCAGTAACCCATGCTATCACAATCATCGTCATAAAACTGAAACTCCTCATTCCAGAGCAGAAGGGTATTTGTGTTTGCACCATCAATGCTATTCAACATATCATTTTCTGCATAGGAAGACATGAAATACAGATCTTCTGAACTTTGCCTCGGCAAACTCTTTTCTTCATCTCCAAAACTCTGGTTTTCCATGATAAATGTCTCATCTAGTACTAAGTCCTGGCACTTAGGATGCTCTTCAGTAGTAATTGGGTATTGTTGATACTCAAGTTCCACATCAAAAGAATCATTACAGTCGAACTGAATACAATCTAACGTTGAGCCTGAATTGGTAGCCTCATTATCTGTAGATGAAAAGATTTCACTTGATAAATCGTCTGAAGAGGACAAGTTGGTGGTGGGATAATCAAATGAAACTTGTGGTTGAGTTAGAGCTGGAATGTGTACAAGCATATCCTTCTTCATTGATGGACTTGCCTCACTGCACTCGGAGTAATCAAGTGAAATCATAGGGAGCCTTGAATCCGTTGCCACTGCAGACTTCACTGGATCGGTTCCCATTCGCAGAAGCCTTTTCTTCAAGTGGGTATTCCACACGTTCTTTATCTCATTATCTGTTCTTCCAGGGAGGCGTGAGGCAATAGTAGACCACCTGGGTGATAACAAAACTCAATAAAATCAGCCAGGGATATGGTGGAACAAACAAATCAATGAAAAAGCACTATGAAAAATGAACCAACCTGTTGCCCAGAAGCTGGTGAAGCTTTATAATAGCCTCCTCCTCTTCATAACTAAAATTCCCACGTTTAATGTCTGGTCTGAGATAATTAATCCACCTTAGACGACAGCTTTTTCCACATCTCAAAAGCCCTGCTACCGCGGAAAGGCAATGATCAGTTTCGGCAAAAGGAAGAGAAAAATCAGTGAAAGCACGTAACAGTTCTTTGGATTTGATTGTGAAATTTTTAGTATTAATTTTTTAGATCATTATTATGTTAGAGAGCATAAGAAAATTAAAAATGGATCAGCTAGTCTGATTCAAAATATTGATGCTAAAAATTTTACTTTCTGAATTTAATTGTATCGTGTCAAATTAGATTTCATCCTTCAATAATCAGAATGCTAAAGAGTATAAGGAGATTAAAAATAGATCACAGAATGTAATCCAAAACATCAATGTTAAAAATTTCATGTTATCAAACCTAAAATTAGTAATAATAAATGTCTCATAGATTGTGAAAATCTAATAACATTAATGAAATTTGCAGTCTATAATAACAAATTAAGACAAATTTCTGAATTTGATTGGGTGGAAGTTTTTATCATCAAGTTTAAGATCAATCTTCATCATCCACCATTTCTCTCTTCTCCTACAATCTCATCTCGATGATAGACCATAAAGTTTGATCTGATAAATCATGAAGTTTGATCCAAACCATCAATGATAAAAGATTCACACAATCAAATCAGATTCATCTCTAATCCATTAAAAACAAAATATTTTTACAACCTGCTTGCTTGGGGAGAGCACGCCAGTTCCCATGGCCATTTCTGTGAATAAAATCAGCGAGTATTCGATCCTCTTCAGTTGTCCAAGGACCTTTCTTCACTCCCATTTTATCACAGCAGGGAGCTCGGCCCATTCTTTCTCTACACAAAAATGCAGAAATTTGAAGACCTCTGTAACAAGATCTTTATCCACCTTTTATACAGAGATAAGACTAGGCTTGTTCTACTGTCCAATCCCAGCCTACCATACTTTTCTACCAAATCTTGGTGATATTTTATACCCTAACAGTAATCAAACATTAGCCCAATTGTTAAAAAAAAACAAAAAAGCATTGTCCCAATTCAGCATGTGCAAGAAAATTGAAACACGCGGACTTTAATAATTGTCCATTCCACTCCAGTCAAAGCTTTGAAGCCTACTTTCATTACATATTATTAACGCCGCAACTGCAGCTCCACAAAATTTAATGGTATACCTACAATTATCCATTAACTTGCTATTCAATATTGGAAACGCATTGAGTCTTACCTACCATCCACTCATACGTACAGACGTCCAATCTTTTGACCGTCAAAAATTTTGTCTTAATAACGACAGCATCAAAAAAGACATGGCGGAACTTTTGACTAACATTCACATGCTCTTACCACCGAATTGCAGAGCACTTCCGTGTGCAATCCAAATTCGCCTGCATTGGTGGGATATCATACTCTTAAAATTAAGAGTAAAGTAGGTGTTGCCTCCTACCAAGGCCTAAACGTGAAGCCTGCCTATCAAACACATTTTTAGTGACTCTAATCCATTTATATGGAACTTATATCTTATTGGGTTTAATCGGAGTTTGTCAAGGGCAGGTTGGTTGTTTATATGTTGGATATACTAATTAATGAAAAATATGAATTGAATATTTCGATCAAATAGTCTAGTTTTTAACCTTTGTTAATCTTTCTTTCAGATATAAATAATTAGTTTATCAATTATCTTGTTGTCTAATTTAATAGGAATAGTATTATTGACTAATAATGTATGGAAGAATTAAGATCAATTTAATTTGACAATTAGAGAACGGTGTAATGGATTTAATTCCTTTAGTAATTATATGAAATAGTTGTATGGTGAAAGTAAGATGCACAATAATGTATCGAATTATTTCCTTGTTTCATTTACAAGTCCTCAATGATTATTTTGCTAGTGTTCAAAAGTGAATGCGACAGATGCAAAATTTGGTAGAGGATAAAGAGTGCTTGAAATTAACTAGCATATTGACTCATTCAGTAGCTTTTGCTTGGTCATTAATATTATGCTTTCCATATTTTGAAGCTTTCGAAAGATCTGAAATTGGGTGGAGATATAAGATATCACATTGACATCCACCAGTTTATCATGTTATCAATAATATCTTGCTTAAATATGCTAGTTTATTTTAAAAGGCATGAAATTAGGCCTGTTTATTATTTATGTTCGAAACACTTTTGTAATAAGTAGAGGAATTAACAAATATGGCATGAGTCCTTTGCAGAGCTTCCTACACCCACTTGTGATTCGGTTTCAACTTGACAACTTTAATTTGACAACTAAAAAATGGTGTAATGGATTCAAGTCCTTTAATAATCATATGAAATAGTTGTATGGTGAAAGTAAGATGCACAATTACACATGGAATCCTTCCCTTCTTTCAGTTACTTGTCTTGAGTAGTCATTTGCTAATGTTCAAAAGCAAATGCGACAAATGCAAAATTTGGTGGAGGATAAAGATGTTGGCAACAACAATGCAAGAAAACTAAGAGGGGGATGCATAAATTAGTTTTCACCAAACTTAAACAAATTAACCTCAACTTCAGATTTGATCAAGAACATCAATAACAAAGATAAACACCACATCAACAACACACATATCACACAATTTTTTGACATGGAAAACCCGGTTAAGGGAAAAACCACAGTGGGAACCTACCCACAATATGATGATACTCTACAATAGTATGTGTAAATATTACAATGGGGAATGCACATGCATTTGGGAACACTAACTAGAGCTCACTACTCAAAAACAACAAAGGACTACAAACCTGGGAAGGCTTACTGCCTTACAAAGATCAGACGACAATTTGGATTGTATGAACTGAAAGAATATCATCTCCAAATCCCTGATCACAGTTCCGATTAAGCACACTGTCTACACTGCAACACTTCTCTACCCTTCTCCACACTACCGAAAGATCAATTTGCTTGTTCGCACATACAATACACTCAAAGATCGCATACACAACCACAAACATACATCTTACATGATTACAATACTTATTTATACAAATCATCAAGCTTAACCTCAAGGTCGACTTTGCATATAAGACCTAATTACAAAATTACATCACACGATACATAAATCAATATGTAGACCAATACAATAATGGCAAGGACATAGCATGGACCCAAATCAAATCTTCAAACATGCAACTCCACCAAATATTTTGCCAAAGATCATCTTCAACATGCAACAACCATCGAGTCAGCCAGAAAGTTGTATAACACGAAGAATACCACCCGACCAATAAAATATTTAATAACGTGTGCCATGATCAATGCGGACCGCCAAAACACATAGAACATTATCAAAGAACATCAACAAGAAACATTAATTCCTCTGCAACAAGCACAACAACTCAGATAACAAGAATCATCATTATATCATCATCAGAGTTCAAGAACACCAACAACAATATGAAAGATATGCTTGTGAAGTTCCAAATCATGAACCATCTGAACTGAGGACACACATCAACGTCGCAAATACTCTCCAAAATTTTTCCAACATAAGCTATCAATTTTGGAGCCATATGAACCCAAAATCACAACTCTGCAATACAGAACCAATAGAAAAACCAATCATCATATCGGATCACATAACTTAGTCAAATCATCTTATGGAACACTGAAACTCATACTAAATCAACTAGAGATAAGTATCTCAAAACCAATTAATCTGCATCAGCACATCTACAACCAAACCAACTCTCCACAACAAACCAATTCTTTGCAATACTGAAGCACAAGAAACACATGAATATGTTGACATCAATGACAACAACACATTCCAACAACTCTAATATCCAATAATCTCCCCCTTTGGAATTGATGGCAACATATAAATTTTTAAAAAATCAATGCAAAGAAATAAAATCAACTTCAACAATCTCCCCCTGAGATCATGCACACACAACTCTCTACCTCAGATAGATAAGACAGCTTTTCATATGAATCTCTCCCCCTTTAACAACAATGCCAAAGACACATACAAATAATTATTCTTTCTCTCAGATAATCTCTCCCCCTTTGGCACACACTCAAAAAAATTTGAACAACTGAATCATAGACTAACTACTCCCCCTTAGTAGCAGTGCCCACTCATCAATCCGGATAACAAGATAAGACTATGAAGTCCACCAGATCGATGCAACTCAATGCATCTGGTTCACATTAGGAGGGGAAATAGCCCCTAACCTCTCTC
The DNA here is from genome assembly GCF_030272615.1 of Cryptomeria japonica. NCBI lineage: Eukaryota > Viridiplantae > Streptophyta > Pinopsida > Cupressales > Cupressaceae > Cryptomeria > Cryptomeria japonica. Next base: position 637,612,658 of record NC_081414.1, read on the forward strand.
TTAGATATACAAATGTATCTGCAAGCAAAGGCTTTGTGAAAATATTTGCAATTTGTTACTTTGTAGATACATACTCCAATCTGACTTCTTTATCATTCACCTTCTCTCTCAAGAAATGAAACTTGATTGATATATGTTTTATCTTATAATGCAGCACCAGATTCTTAGAAAAATTGATAGCACTTGAATTGTCGCAATATATAATAGTAGTCTCATTATAAACAACTCTAATATCCTCAGTGTCTGCTTCATCCAAATTACTTGAGTATAGTTGCTAGCAGCAACAATGCATTCATCTTTTGTAGTAGATAAAGAAATAACATCTTGCTTCTTACTTGCTCAAGAAATCAACTACTTATCTAAAAAGAATACTCCACGAGTAGTTCTCTTCCGGTCATCAACATCACCTACCCAATCAATATCTGTATAAGCACTCAAGATGAAATCATCATTCTTCGGATACCTCAAATCATAATCAACTGTTCCCTTCAATTATCTGAATATCCTCTTCACAACAGTAACATGACTTTCCTTCAGATCATTCTAGAATCTTGCAACAAGATATATAACATTCATAATGTCAGATCTAGTCTGAGTCAAATATAGCAGTCTACCAATCATAGATCTATAAGGGTCGGGTTAGCCTTCAGAGATTCATCATCTTTTGTCATCTTGCATCCAGTTACCATAGGAGTTCCAACAACTTTGGAATCATATAATCCAAACTTCTTCAACACTTCTTTCACATACTTTGATTGAGATATGAAAATACCTTTGTTAGTTTGTGTAACTTACAATCCTAGAAAGAATTTCAACTCACCTATCTTAGACATCTCAAACTCTTTTTGCATATCATCAGTAAACTTCTTACTCAAATCATCATCTCCTCCAAAAATAATGTCATCAACAAAAAATTCAACAATCAAAATATTATCATTATCAATCTTGAAGTATAAGTTAATATCAGCAGTACCTTTACAGAATCCCAACTTCATAAAATACCTGTCCAATCTGGCGTACCAAACTCTAGGGGCTTATTTAAGTCCATACAATGCTTTCTTCAATCTGCATACCTTGTCTTCTTCATCTTTTAGTGAAAATCCACCCAATTTCTCAATGTAGACTTCCTCTTCCAATTCAACATTCAAAAAGGTTGACTTCACATCCATCTGATATTCCTTTAATTTCTTATGAGCGACATATGCAATAAAAAATCTAATAGCTTCAAATCTAGCTATCGGAGCAAACATATCCTCAAAATCAATACCTTCCATTTGTGAATATCCCTTACATACCAGTCTTGATTTGTTTCTAACAACTTCTCCATCTTCATTCAGTTTATTCTGAAACACCCATTTAGTACCAATTGCATTCTTGTCTTTAGGTCTTAGAACAAGTTCTCATGTATTGTTCTTATCAATCTGATCTAACTCTTTTTCCATGGCTTTTATCCAATTTTCATTTTTACAAGCTTCAACAACATCTTTAGGCTCAATTTTAGAAATCAAACATGTCTCTTCAGCAACAATTCTTCTCCTAGTCATCACACCTTTATTTTTATCACCAAAAATCTGATTTTTTGAATGATTTAATCTTACATACATGGGAGTCTTCTGATTATTCTGATTTTCAGTCTCTTGAACTTCTTCACCGCCAGCAGCATCTGGATTTATAGACTCTTTTGGATCACTCTATTTCATGCTCAAAGTCTGCACTTTCTTTGAAGTAACATCTTGATCATGAGATTCATATTTTCATGCTCTTATTTTCTTCTCATGACTCTCATCAACCTTCACATTTTCACTTTGCACTATTTTTCTCAGTATCTTGTTGTAACACTGGTAGGCTTTTCTCTTAGTAGAATATCCCAAAAAGATTCCCTCATCACATCTTGCATTAAATTTTCCTATATCCTCATCTCTTTTGATATAAAATTTCCTTCCAAAGATTCTAAAATATCTAACTATAGGAACATGACCAAACCATAACTTGTAAAGACTCTTATCAAAATCACCTTTTATATGCACCTGGTTGAATGTGTACACAACAATGATAACATCTTCTCTCCAATAGATATGCAAAAAAATTCCTTCAATCATCATAGTTCTAGTAGCATCCAAAACAGTTATGTTCTTTCATTCAACAACTCCATTCTGTTGAGGGGTGCTCGGAGCAGATAACTATCTTCTAATTACATGCTCTTCACAAAAGGAATTAAACTCACCATAAGTGAATTCTCCTCCTCTATCAGATCTTAGACACTTCAGCTTCAATCTTGTCTCTGTCTCCACTCTAGCTTTGAATATTTTGAATTTCTCTAGTGCTTCATATTTCTCCCTTAGAAAAGTGAACCACATCATTCTATAATAGTCATCAATCAACAACATAAAGTATTTGTCACCATGCAAGCTTCTCAACCTAGACGGACCACATAAATCAATATGCACAAGATCTAATAACCCAAATTAGATGTATACAGTTTTCTCTTCTTTCCCAATTGACATTCTTTACACACCGGATTAGTAGACCTCACTATCTTAGGAAGATCTCTAATAGCTTGAGTAGAAATTATCTTAATCACGTAATCAAAGTTAACAGGACACAATCTCCTATGCCACAAAAAACTTTCATCAATCTGAGAAATCAAGCAACTTTTCTCACCAGCATTCAAATGAAAGATATTACCTTTAGTTTTAGTTCCTGATGCGATTTCTATACTAGAGCTATTCAAGATCTTACATTTCCTATTCTTGAATTGTAAATCATATCCCTTATCAACTATATGTCCAACACTAAAAATATTATGCTTCAGACCTTAAACATATAAAACATTATCAGTACTATGCTTAACATCAAGAGAAATAGAACCTCTACCACAAATTACACAAGCTTTGTTGTCTCGAAATCTTACTACACTGCTATCATACTTCTCCATATTCACAAATTTTACCTTTATCACCTGTCATGTGATGTGAACAACTGTTGTCAATCACTCATTCATCTTTCTCTTCAATCATAGTAGCCAAGGATTTATCTTCAATTATGCAGCTTGTAGAATCAATAGGCACCAGATCACCTTCCTTGATAGCAATGAACACAAATTCATCTTCTGAATTTCCTTTCTCAAACTCATCATCTGTCATACCTTCATCAACAACATAATAACATTTCTTTTGATATCTATACTTGTGATTACACTTGTAAGGCTTATCATACTTTGATACTCTTTTTTCTCTTTCAGGACACCTAGAAGAAAAATGACCAATCGTATTGCATGAAAAACATTTCAAAGGTAACTTCCCTTCATACTTACCAACTCCCTTAGGCAATCTTCCAAAAATAAGTGCTTCAAGCTCTTCCAATTCTCTTTCATTTTATTCCATCTCTCTCATTTCCCTTTCATATTAGGAAACCCTAGTTGAACTCTCTCCCGGATCATACTTTTGCTTCCTGGATACAATAGCTTTAAATATAGTCTCATCTTTGCCATGTGATTCACCAAGTTCACTCAATTCAAAAGAAGAAATCTTACCAACCAACATATCTTTTGTCACAATTGTCATAGTCTGGATTTCATCAATAGCAGCAACTTTGTGTTTATAAACAGGAGGCAAAGATCTCAACATCTTAGCTACAATCTAATCTTCTTCAAGGACTCCATTAGCACATTTGATGTTCGACACAATATCATTCACTTTAGCCATAAAGGATGAAATATTCTCATCTTCTCCGCAATTTACCAACTTTCGCATGTTTATCTCCTTCATACAGGGTTTCTAGCTTCTCCCAAATCTCATGCACAATTTGCAATCCCATCACATTAGTCATATTTGCATTAGTTAGGGCACTCAGCAAAGCTTCTTTAGCTCTTATATTATGTTGAACATCCTTGATCTTATCTATAGTAATAGAACCATTCTGAGGAACATTGCAGGCATTCTTTGTGATCTTCCAATAATCTTCTCCAAGGAACTTCAAGTGACACTCCATCCAGTCCTTCCATATAGTGTAATTAGTTCCATCAAATCTCAGACTCTCCTTGAAAACAACAGTTTCCATCTCGTATCTCCTCATGCGGCAAGCTCCTTCTAGAGGATCTAGCTCTGATACCAATCGTAGGCAAAAACAATACAAGAAAACTGAGAGGGGGAGGGTGAATCAGTTTTCACCAAAGTTAAACAAATTAACCTCAACTTCAGATCTAATCAAGAACAACAATAACAAAGCTAAACACCACTTTAACAACACATAGAACACACAAAAATTTGATGTGGAAAACCCAGTTAAGGGAAAAACCACAGTCGGAACCTACCCATAATATGATGATACTCTATAGTAGTATGTGTAAATATTACAATGGGGAATGCACATGCATTCAAGCACACTACCTAGAGTTCACTACTCAAAAACAACAAAGGGCTACAACCCTGGGAAGGCTCACTGAAGCAGTCACCGGCTAGGAGGAACCTCAAAGAGATCAATCTAGACCAGTCAACAAGAGTAAACACAATGAAAACATAAGGACATGATGGAGGCAATGTAGAACAAATTTAATTATATCATGAAAACTGATTACAACCAACCGGGTTACAGTAACCGGCTCACAAGCCTACTAAAACATGCTCAAACTACAGAACATGTCACAATCGGGACCTCAAATCTTAATATGTATCTTCTATGCTTTGTCTAACTCCTTCGATACATTCTAATGCTATATTACAATGATTTATACCAGTCGGCCTAGAAAGGGACCAAAACCCGAAGAACATGACCTAATGTGCAAAACCAACAAGGTCAACCTCCGACAAAGAAATTCCTCCGGAAAATCCAAAGGATGAAGTGTAGATCATGGGGAAAGGTTGACCACATGCCAAGGAACATTGAAATCAACACTTAGGGCTCCACAAGATACAGAAAGGATCTGGTAGATCACCAATGCAAATAGGTCTAGGCAACCAATAATAGAAAACTGTCTTAGAAACCGGTAGCGATAATTTGCTGGAAAATGATCCAAATGCTCCATAGTTTGGGAATAAGGAAGATGATCATGTCTTCAATCAAAATCCAACTCCACAGGTTCCAATGAGCCAAATCTGGGAAACACAAAAAGAAATGTTGAAACTGCAAACAAAAAGGAAATATTTTTGGTTGATGCAAGATTGCCATGAACTTGGGATGCTCCTGCATCAGACATCTGGGGTTGTTGAAAAAGTGAGTCTCTCATTTCACTGGGATCAGAAGAAAACCAAAGCGGTCTACCTTTGCCTGATAAATGCAAGATGAATCTTCAACTGGTTTGTCTTTCCACTTCACAAGATACTCCTTATACTGACTGCTCCGGGTACTATGCCCAATCCTACTATCCAAAATGTCTTCAATCTGAACTGGTTCCTTCTAGGGAAACTGTTTCTCCAAGTATGCAATATTGTCCTCACTGAATTTTGGTTCATGATACTGATGAAGATCTGCAATGTTAAACACAAGTGAATTACTCAGACTATTCGGTAACTCCACTTCATATGTATTTCTAGAACTGAACTTTCTCAAAATATTGCAAGGTCCAAACTTTCTCATCTACAACTTGTTATAAGTTCCAATCAGGAATATTTCTTTTCTTAGATACACCATCACTTCATCACCAACTTCAAATTCCTTGTGTCTTCTCTTCTCATCTTCTCTCTCCTTATACTTATTGTTCATGTCCTCCAAATATTTCTTAACTTGAGTATGTAAGTCCTTCATGTGATCTGCAAATTCTTCTGCTTTTGAAGTTCTCTGGTCATAATTGCTAATATCTTTTTATTTTGATATACCTCTAGGGTGTGCTCTGGTAACAATCTCAAAAGGTGTGCTTCCGGTACTCCTATTTAGTGAATTATTGTAGGCAAACTCTACTTGTGCAAGAATCAAACCCCAAATTTTGGTTTTGTCTCCAACTAAACATCTTAACAAATTCCCCAAGCTCTGGTTAACTACTTATGTTTGTCCACCAGTCTGTCAGTGAAAAGTAGAACTGAACTTCAAATCTGTCTTCATCTTTTTCTAAAGTGTTCTAAAAAAATAGCCAACAAACTTAGTGTCTTTGTCTGAAACTATGCTCTTAGGTAGTCCATGCAATCTCACTACTTCCTTGAAAAATAGGCATGTTAGATGTAATGTTTTCTTACAAGGTATGAAATGAGCCATCTTCGAGAATCTATCCAGTACCACAAATATAGAATCATTCCCTCTCTGTGTTTTAGACAATCCAAGTATGAAATCCATGCTTATATCCTCCCAAGGTCTTACCAGTACTATCAAAGGTTTATACAATCCCACATTTTGACTACTACCCTTTGCAACTTGACAAACTCTACAACTTTGCACATATTTCCTAGCATCCTTATGAATTCGAGGCCAAAAGTAATGTTCACTCACCACTGCTATTGTTCTGTCAACACCAAAGTGTCCGGCTAATCCTCCACTATGTTTCTCCTTTATCAGATTCTCCCTCATATAACTCTTAGGTATGCACAATTGTATTCCTCTGAATAACATCCCATCCTAAATGAGGTAATCCAACCACTTGCTTCTATCTACCGTAACCGATTCTCTACATGCTCTCCAAGGTTCTACAAAATCCGGGTCATCATCATACAAGGTCTTCAATTCCTCAAATCCTAATACTCTTACTCTCATCTCTATCAACAAATTCCTTCTCCTACTCAATGCATCAACAACTTTGTTAGATTTCCCACTTCTATGCTTCAACACAAAGGTGTAACTCTACAAAAAATTTACCCATCTCATATGTCTCTGATTCAACTTACTATGACTATTCAAATACTACAAGGCTTGATGATGTGTATACAACACAAACTCCTTAGGCAAGATGTAATGTCTCCACTTATTTAAGGCTTGAACTATGGCATAAAATTCTTGATCATACACTAAATATCTCCTTTGGGCACCATTGAAGTTATCACTTAAATAAGCTACTACTCTCCCTTCCTGACTCGCTCCTATTACTATTCCACTTGCATCACAATCCACTTGAAATACTTTATTTAAATCCAGTAAAGCTAACATAGGCTTCTTAGTCACTTTTCGCTTCAACAATTCAAAACTTTTGTTTGCTCCGGTGGTCCACTCGAATTCCTTTCGATCTCCCCTCATTGTCTCTGTCATAGGGTTACATACTAAACTAAAAAAATTTATGAACTTCTAGTAGAAACTAGCCAATCCATGAAATGATCTTACATCTCCAATTCTTTCTGGTGTAGGCCACTCAATAATTGCTTTTACTTTATCAAGGTCCATCTTCACACCATCCTCGAATATCAAAAATCCCAAATAGACTAACTCATCCTTCACAAAAGTACACTTCTTAAGATTTATCAGCAACTTTTCTTCTCTAAACCTCTGCAAAACTTGTCTCAAATGCACAAGGGCTCAAACTTTCCCTTATCAAACCTTTCTTCAATATATCGTGCACTTGTCTATTCAACTCTTCATTCTCTATCGGTCTCATCCAGTGTGCAGCTTTGTTAGGCAAACTAGCTCCAAAAACCAAGTCCATGTAATGATTGATACTTCTCATAGGTGGTAATCCATCAGGCACATTATCTGAAATGATGTCTTCATATTCTGTCAGCAAATATTTTATCACTTCATGCTCTGGATTCTCAGTCTTCTTAGGAACTAAGGCAAAACATACATTCTCATGTCTCAATCCATCCAAGAATTTTCTTCCATCCACCTAGAATTCGTATAGACTTCACTCTTCAAAGGCTTCTCCAAGGGAAACAAGGTTTCCTTCATCCCATTTGCCACAATAGTGTATGTATATTTTCTCCCATCATGTATTACAGGTCTATCAAACTACCAAGGTCTACCCAACAAAAGGTGACAAATATCCATAGGCATAATATCACACAAGACTTCATCATAAAAATTCCCAATTTTCAATTTCACCAAACATTGCTCACCTACTAACAACTTATGATCATCCTGAATCCATACTATCTAATAAGGCTTAGGGTGTTTCAATCTTTACAATTTCAACTTATTCACCATCTCTTCTGAAACAAAATTATTTTAACTACCACTATCAATGACAACTTTATAGAACTTACCGAATACCTTCCATCTGGTCTTGAACAAATTCTTCCTCTGCAAGGGCTCTTCATCTCTTCCGGTATGACACAAAGCTCTCCTCATCATCAACAGTTCTCCATATTCCAGTTTATTATCTGATCCGGTGGGGTTTTCTTCCACCACTGTTGTTCTTCTGGTATTCTCTGTCTTCTTACACTTGAAAGTACGATGTCATTCTCCTCCACACTTATAGAAAGTTCCTCTAAACACTCTCTTGTCTTGTCTTTTGTCATCTTCTCCAAAATTCTCATTCCAGTAGCAATCTGGTTCTCTCCTTCGGTAGAAATTTTTATCCTTTCTGGTATGAATTACCTTCTTTTCTCACTTCCTTGTCTTTGTTCTGATCCATACAGGTTCCTCTACCTCTAGTATATCCTCTTCCTCCTTGAAATCTTCCTCCAAAAAACCTTCCACCTCTGCCTGTTTTCCTCTGCTCGTGTCTTTTGTTTAGCTTCTTTAATGCTCTGCAATTTGATCAAATTGAGTTCATCTTGTATAGACACCCACAATACATTCAAATATTTTGCAACTTGTTCAACTTCATCATAAACATGTTTGGATCCAATATTCAACTTGTAAAATGCTTCGGTGTACTCCTTCACACTAGATTCCTTCTATCTCAAATTCTGCAACTTCCGTAATAGATTTAGTTGATAATCAACTGGCATAAATTTTGATTTCAACTTAGCAACCATTCAATCCCATGTCTTGATCTTCTCTTTACCTCTTCTTTGTCTATCAACCTACAAATTCTCCCACCAAAGAGATGCATGACCTTTCAACCCGGTATAGACATATTTCACCATCCTTTCTTCTGTAGTGTTTTAAAAATTGAAATATTTCTCCATCTCCGTGATCCAATCCATCAATTCATCAGAATCCAACTTCCCGTCATATTCTAGTGGGGTTAAATGAGGTTTAGTATTCACCCTACTCAAAACCCTCAAAAACCTTTCCTTATCCAGATCAACTGCCAGTGGGTTTACTTGTTTTGTCAGGGCTTCTTCTCTTTCATCTTCACTTACATCTTCAATGTGTCGGCCTCTTCTCTAGGCTATCTCCACGGCTTCCAAATGGGCTACAATTCCTCTCAACATTTCCATCATAGCAAGGTCTACATTCCCACGTGCTCCACTATTCCTATTTCCTCTTCACACCATCTTTATGCTAGTCGCCTACAGCTGCAGGTTGGATCCATAGTCTACCACCATACAACAACAAAATTCTCAAGACAATGCAAACTCCAGAACCAAAGCTCACTCTAATACCACTCGAAGCAGTCACCAACTAGGAGGGACCTCAAAGAGATTAGTCCAGACCGGTCAGCAAGAGTAAACACAATGGAAACACAAGGACATGATGGAGGTAATGCATAACAGATTAAATTATATCATAAAAACTAATTACAACCAATCGGTAACAACTGGGTTACAGTAACCGGCTTATAGGCCTGCTAAAACATAATCAAACTATAGAATAGGTCACATTATGGACCTCAAATCTTAAGATCTGTCTTCTATGTTTTGTCTAACTCCTTCGATACTTTCTAATGCTCTATTACAATGATTTATATGATCCAAGGGGATCTGGTTGGCCCAAAAAGGGATCAAAACCTGAAGAACAAGACCTAACATGTAAAACCAACAAGGTCAGCCTTAGACAAATAAATTCCTTTGGAAAATCCAAAGGATGAAGTGTAGATCATGGGGAAAGGTTGGCCACATGCCAAGGAACATCATAATCAATGCTCAGGGCTCTGCAAGCTATAGAAAGAGTTTGGTAGATCACCAATGCAAATAGGTGTAGGCAACCGGTAATAGAAAACTGTCCCAAAAATTGGTAGCGATAACTTGCCAGAAAATGATCCAAATGCTCCACAATTTGGGAATAAGGAAGATGATCAAGTCTTCAAGCAAAATCCAACTCCACAGGTTCCAGAGAGCCAAATCTGGGAAACACCGAAAGAAATGTTGAAACTGTAAATAGAAAGAAAAACAAAAAGGAAATATTCTGGCTGATGCAAGATTTCCATGAACCAGGGATGCTCCCACATCACTCATTGCCTTACAACTAATGGACACAAATATAGATTACATGAACTGAAAGAATAGCATCTCTAGATGCCTGATCATAGTTCTGATTAGTCACACTGTGTACACTTCAACACTTCTTTTCTCTTCTCCACACTACCAAAAGATCAATTTTCATGTTGGTACATAAAATACTCTCAAAGATCATAGACACAACTGCAAACATACATCTTACATGATTACAACAGTTATTTATATAAATCATCAACCTTAACCTCAAGGTTGGCTCAACACATAAGACCTAATTACACAATTGCATCACACGGTACATAGATTAATATGCAGACTAATACAATGTCGATAAGGACATAGCATGGACCCAAATCAAATCCTCAAACACACAACTCCACCAAATATTTTGCCAAGATCATCCTTAACAAGCAACAACCATCAGGTCAGCCAGAAAGTTGTATAACATGAAAAATAACACCAAACCAATAAAATATTTAATAATATGCACCACAATCAATGCGGACCACCAAAACACATAGAACATTATTGAAGAGCATCAACAAGCAACGTGAATTCCTCTGCAACAACTCAGATAACAAGAATCATCAATATATCATCACCGGAGCTCAAGAACACCAACAACAAACTAAAATATATGCTTATGAAGGTTCAAATAATGAACCATCTGAACAGAGGACATGCATGAATGTGCCAAACACTCTCCAAAATCCATACAACATAAGGAATCAATTCTGAAGCCATATGAACCCAAAATCACAACTCTGGAATACGGAACCAACAAAAAAGAAAACATTACACTGGATCACATAATTCAGTTGGATCATCTTTTGGAACACTGAAACTCATATTGAATCAACTAGAGATAAGTATCTCAAAACCTATTAATTCACATCAACACATCTGCAACCAAACCAACTCTCTACAACAAACCAATTCTCTACAATACCGAAGCTTAAGAAACATAGGAATATGTTGACATCAATGACAACAACACATTCCAATAACTCTAATATCCAACAAAAGACTGCTTGAAAGTAGCACATTAAATAATTCAATATATTTTTCTTGGTCATTAATATTACCCTTTCCCTATTTTGAATCTTTCTAAAGCTTTAAAATTGGCTGGAGATATAAGATGTCACGTTGACATCCACTAGTTTACCATGGATGGAATAATATCTTTCTTAAATAAACTACTTTATTTTAAAATACCTTCAAAATATTTAATAATTAGACTTGTTTATTACTAATGTGAAACACTTTTATAATTAGCAGAGGAATTAATGAATATGGCACAAGTTCTTTGCAGAACTTCCTACATCCACTTGCGATTCGATGCCAACCTAACATCTTTAATTCGACAACTAAAAAATGGTGTAGTGGATTCAGTCCCTTTAATAATTATATGAATGTCATATGGTAGAAGTATGTTGCACAATTAGGAATAGAATCCTTCCCTTCTTTCATATAATTGTCCTGAGAAGTCATTTGCTAATATTCAAAAGCGAATGCAACAAATGCAAAATTTGGTGGAGGATAAAGGTTTCTTGAAAGTAGCATATTGACTTATCCAATAGCTTTGTCCTGGTCATTAATGTTACCCTTTCCCTATTTTGAATCTTTTAAAATATTTTAAATTGGGTTGAAATAAGATGTCACATTGGCATCCACTAGTTTACCATGGATGGAATAATATCTTGCTTAAATAAGCTACTTTATTTTAAAAGGCCTTAAAAATATTCAAAAATTAGACACATTTATTACTAATGTGAAACACTTTTATAATTAGTAGAGGAATTAATGAATATGGCACAAGCTCTTTATAGAGATTCATATATCCACTTGTGATTCAGTGCCAACTTGATAGCTTCTAAAACTCAAGGATTAATTATCCAAAACTGGGCAAACCTTTGTGGACTACAGGGTACATTTCACTTGTCAAACCTAGGGATGTAAAACTTGAAATGGATCTGCATTATATGTACATTATGATTATACCTAGGCTGTTAATCTATGTTGATAGATAAGATTGTAGTAGAGAAAAATGCAAGAAAGAAATTGCTTAAGTTTACAATGACTAATAATGAAATTTTGTAAAAAGAACAAGAACAATGAAAATAAAACATGACAACAAGAATAATTATGAAAAAAGCATCTATAGTTAACACTTACACCATATTTGATATGAATAATATTGCTATAGGATAGCGGTAATAACCATAATACTATGCCACAACTAGAAGTAATCTAACAATGAATTAAATATATCTAATTAAAATGAATAAATAGAGCTCTGAGTTGCATTACCTCAAGTGGGCCCTTCTTGGGTAAAGAAATTTTCAAATAATTAATATAACTAGATAATTAATTCGATAAATATATTGTAATTCATATTCAAAAATATTACATGCTACTTCTTACAAACTTGTACTCAAAAAAGAGATGTTAAAAGACATCAACCTTTGTAGGTTTTACTTGGACTCATATATAGTCCTCAACCTACCGACTCACTCAATAACTAATTAGCACTCATTCCTCAGATATAGGAAGAGATTTATTAATAGGTAAGGAAAGCATAAAACATCTAAGAGCTCTTATGGGACTATAACTCATAACCATATCAAAGTGTAAGCATCTACTCCCAATAGCATAACAAATCATTAAATAATACTCCTTAAGGTGGTTGGTCATGCTTTGAATAGGTCCATAGGTAACTAGCACTCTCTAAAAATCCAAGTTGATCAGACCACCTATTGACTAGTTCAAAGTAAGTTTTGCCTTTGTTATAGGAAGATACATAGTATTGGTAGGAACAACTTCAACCAACTTGATCAAAATGCTACATAACAGGCTAGCATGCAAAACATTGCAAGTAATGCTATAGTAATCCAATCTCATCACATCATACATCTAATTTTAAGCATGTGTGTGTGTGTGTGTGTGTGTGTGTGTGTGTGTGTGTGTGTGTGTGTTGGTAAACAGATTTGTCACTATGATTTTATCTCCAAAACCAACCCTGCTCGTCCAAAGAGTAGTGACAATTGCGCCAATAGTTGGAGAGATTTCTATGAAATTGCAATCTTCCTCTGTATTTGAGAGGGGCAGATCCCTCATATAATGAGGTTTTTAGTATTTTGTGTACTTTTATCCTGAAAGTACATAAAGGAGAAAACATAAAACTAAATATATATAAAAGATAGAAACCCCAATGATAGACATGTGAATATCAACTAAGATTCCCAACTAGTAACAAATTACAAGGGTAGTTTATAACATAATGTAGTGTCCTAAATTGTGCCCAATGCATTTATGACACTCACACATGACACCTAGTGCATTTATGATGAATCCATGATGAAAAGTATTTTATTTTGGCATCATGGGCTTGAAGGATGAAGTGCCTTGAAATGCCCCAAAAGCCCCTTTGGGCTTACTTTTTGATGGATGAAAGTGCAACATGGGAACCTCTGCGTGTTGCACTAACATCCCGAGAAGCTAGCCAAATCTTGAATCTAGTAGAGAGTCAGACGCTGGCCAATGCGTGTCCTTTGGCTCGCATTTCACCATAATGGCTCTCTGCGCCCCTCTTGGGTTTAAGAACCCTTCCTTGCTCATTTTGAAGGGTTCCCAACTTGCATTCTTAGCTCTTGGCTTTTATTATGCTCTCAATATCTCACTCCTCTCTCTATGCTCTTGGACATACACTCTACCAATATCAATTCAATCATCTCATGGTGGCTTCTTACCAATAAAGCGATCAAGTGGGCTTCATCACGCTCATAATTCCAAATACGAGGGGTTTGGCTTCATGCTCATTCTCTCTCTTTTACCAATCTCTTTTACATGCAATGAGTCCTTTGCATTGTTGAATATTTATTTCCAATTTTCCAATTTTCCAATATTTGTTGCATGCAATAGGAGTTAGCTTCTTTTCAATGAAGTTTAGTTTCCATTTGCATTTACTTTCCAATTTACCAAGTTCCAATTTATATTTTTTCAATCTATCTATCTGGCTTTCTGTGGCGGTGGAAACACCTAAACGGGGGTTTGACTGAGGTAGGCCCCTATACAGCCCCAACAATTTTCCCCATCTTAGTGTGTGCAGGTGATGAACAGGTTCCACGTGTTATCAATATTTCAGATGGTGTTGAATTTTTCCTGATATCCTTAATTTTCCAATCTTTCTGATGTCCTAAGTCTGCAAATCAATGGTTTCTAAGGGTTTAGGGTTTAATAATTTCAGAATCATTTGGTAAATAAACCTTTATCTCTTTTGTCCTAAAGAAAGGTCTTTTTAATCATTGCCTTTTTTCACTTAACCAGAAGGGTCACCACATCGTTAAAAGGGGCCATTTGAGCTTTAGGCTTAGGCGGGCTTTATTAAAACTGAAACGTTTTATATTTTTCCTAAAGTCCTAAGTATGTTTCTTAATGTATGCATTGGGTTCTTAAAGGTCGGGTAAGTCTTGTTTGATCCTACAGTTGTTGTGATACCGCAATAAGAAGTCACACATTAAATACTCATCGCAACTCAGTGACAAGCCGCTAGTGGCAAGGCCAGTTAAAGAGTCAGCGGTGGTGGTTAAGTGATGAAGGGACCTTAAAGATCGAGCGGTAAGGTTATGATCTAACGGTTGTCACTAGACCATGATGAAGAGTTGCAAGTCCTTTACTCTTTGTGGACTAGCGATTGAATGTTGGGCCCGACCAATGTGAGCAGCCCAGGTGTTTCAAATGGTTGACAAGTCCAGGGGAAATCAATGGTTGTCGCTATACCACGATGGGAAGATGCTACTCCTTTACCCTTTGTGGATCAGCGACAAAGAGAAGGTGGGTGACTAAATGGTGGGCCCTCTTTGAAGGCTTAAGTGATTAAAAGGTGCGCTAAATTTGTGTGATCTAATGGTTGTCACTAGACCACGATGGAAAGTTGCTCAAGTTTTATTCTTCATGGATCAGCAATTGAAAGGAAAAGCATACTGAAGACATCTTTTTGGTCTGTTGGAGCGGAAATTTTGAAATTTAAATAAATTAATTACAGAGTGTGTAGCTCCATTGATGGTAATTAATGCTCATTTTCCACCGGGGTACCTTCATACAACCTTGTTTTTTAGATTTCAATTGTGAAAGGCATTGAAGAAGATTAGCAGAGACTAGGTGTGTGGCTTCTGTGAATTCTCAGGCGACAAGTAAGTTATTCTGTGATTGTGGTTTGCATTTTTTGCTTGTGTTGATATTGTCTGGTGCTAGAAGTTCAGAAGGATTGTTTGAATAACAAAATTGAAGTAAGATTAACCTTAGATTGTTAAAATGGCACCGCGAAGAGAATTTAAGGGAAAGGTAGACTATCTGGAGAGGGTTATCTGTGATGATTTTCTGGAACAATTGGTTCAATCCATGAATAGTTCTGCCAAGATAAAGGAACTTGTGCCCAAGTCTCTTCGCCTAAAGATTGGTGATGGTTGATATGATAAGGGATGTTGGCTAAGAGATCCCCAGATAGGCATGTCAGGTCTAGGTATGTTTAGGGTAGGGTTTAGTCAACAGAATGCACCTGCTCCTACAAATAACATATGGGATCTAGATGTTGGGAAATTGGTGGCCCCTGGGGTTTTTATGGATATTGATTTATTGACTCAGATTGCAAAGAGCTATGATCCAATCACCAGGATTGTGAGGAATATAAGTGGAGGCCCCCTAATTAAAATTACAGTTGATGAACTTAAAAGGGTATTCAGGCTAAATGAAGCCTCAAGTTATCTGGAGCCCATTGATTTTGAAATGCTAAGAAAGGTTTATGATTCGCAGAAGGATCATCTTAGGAGTGGGCCATTGAGGGAATTTTTTGCAAAGCTAGGAGGACTAACACTGGTAGGCCCTAGTACAATGAAACCTTTCCTTATGAATTTCTTCACCTTGAAGGCTAAGGGTATATATTGGTCTTTATGTCAAATTTTTGGAGAAGATGCAAAGAATGCCATGCCCACTCATTACATGCTTATGATTGCACAAATTTTGAACCCATCCATAGTAGTAGCATGTGACTTTGCACCTTATCTTGCAAATGTCATCCATGAGAGTTTAATTGGGATCAATAATGCCAAAGTGGATAGACCTTTTGGCTGGTATTCCATGTTAATGCATATGTTTTTGTTTAAAGGTGCAAAATATTTTGCAAAAGGTATGGACCTATTAAGAGAAAAACATGGTGAAGACATGCCAGTGCAATTGTGGAGTGCAGATCTATCTTGGGACAAAGAAGATGCCAGTTATCTGAAGTTTGATAGATGTTTTGCATCTAAGCTTAGAATTCTTCTATGTCAAGAGAACCCTAGGATCTCGAAGGTTCTCCTTGAATTCATTAGACCCAAGGAGTTTGCAGAAGACATTAAGATTGTGCACAATTGGGGTGACAAAATTTTATATCCCGTTTCTACTATTTTTAGAGTATATGGTTTCAGGGGAACCCCATACTTGCTCCCCTATCATGTCCCCTTGAAGATTGGTATTGCAAAAATTATAAGGTGGATTGGGGGTCTGCAAGAAGCATAATTGACAAATAAGGGAAGAGGGACAATCTTTCCAACTGTCACCATGGCACATCAATTTGTTATTACCAAAGGGGGTTGGCTACATTTTGAGAAGTTCCTCCAGCCATACATATTGCCAATAGTAGTGGCCTGGTTTGTTGATCCTAAAGACTTCTTTAATGGTATGTTCAGGAAGAAGGTCAAGTGTGGGGCCAAAGTGCATCAATTCCACTTCCTTGAAGATCTAATAAGGAATGAATTTAACTTGGTAGACCAAGAGGTGAGAAAGGAAAAATGGTTAGTATTTAAGAAAACTCTTGACTTTGTCCAACATTTTGATAAAAACTATGATCCATTAAAGAGTTTCCACCCATTTGAGGAAAAGATTAAATTTTTGATAGAATATTTTGAGGATGCCATGCAAACTTTGAATGAGAAAAAGGATGCAATAATGAAGGCAGACCCTAAGAAGGCCAAGCTCATATTGACTAAACCCACGTTTGCTAAGATTGTTCCCCTTGGAGAGTATGTAATGTACAAAAAATTGGGATACAATGTGGTGATGCCTAAGGGGGATGAACCTTCCACATCAAAGGGCAAAAGGCCAATGGAGGATCCTCCTGAGTCACAAACCTCCCCAAAAAGGTAGAGGCTGGAAAAATAGGCCCAACCAAGTGAATCTTTGTATTCACCTTCTCAATCCCCATTACATATAGGCGATGAGCAGGCAGTTGCTGAGCAATTAATGCAATTAGGAAGCCTAGGGGAGATTTCATTTACTTATGGAGAATTGCAAGAAGGAATGCCAGAAGAGTCAGCAGGTGCTAAAATGGACCTGACTACTAAAGAATTTGCAGGCAGAGAGTTGGATCCTGCCATTAAATAGGCTATTGGTGAATTTCTAGCCGATGACAATTTTGTAAAGTCGGGAGCCTTTTTGCAATTTTTTTGGAGGAAGAATATGGGGCAATTTAAGGAAAGATGTGAAAAGAGGAAAATTGAACAATTCCATGAAGATACATCTGCTATTGAAGCAGAAATAAAGTAGGAGATGCTAAAAGAGTTTGAGGCAATTACCCCTGAGGAAGGGATAAAATTGATTGCAAATGCTGGAGTGCTAATTCTCCCAGAATGGGACATAGCCGATGCAATAATTTTTGATGCAATAAGGAAAGAAACCAAACCCTTAGAGGGAATAACTTATAGTGATGACCATGCAACCCTTGTAATGTGGTCACTTAAAAGAGAAGAGAATAGAAGAAGGGGAGAATCCTCAAAATCTAACTACTCAGGGGGCATGATTGTAAAGAGAGTCAGAGATATAAGGGTAATTGAAGCTGCTAGCACGACCTTAGAGTCTGCTAAATTTGGAATGGTAGTGGCTGAAAAGGAAGCAAAAGAGAAAGTTGATCTCCAAGTAAAACTAGAGGTAGTCCTCAAGGCCTACAATGAAGCAAAGCTTGAGATAGCTTCTAAAGATAACATCATTGCAAAGATGAAAGGTAAATTGGAAGGACAATATCAAAAGGGTGATTCTTCCCAACTAATGATTGCTTCTTCTCCTGCTAGGCCCCTCCTTCCAGTCCTATTGTTGAATTCCCTCCTTCCCCATGACTTCTGGCTTCCAATCAGCTGAGAACATTCAAGATGAGATTCAGAAATTGAAGTAGAATCAATCAATTTTTGCAAACAAATATGAGGAAAAGGTCATGGGTACTATTTTGAAATTTGTTGACACTGTTAGAGCAGCAATTGTTTATATAAACATGAAAATAATAATGAATCTTTTGGATTCTTTGAAAGAAGAAAAGGCTACTTTGGAGCCAATTTTGGATAAGTGGACTGTCAAAGAGGTGGACTTAGAGTCCATATATTCTTTATCCCAGGAAGAAGTAGGTGTTGATGATACTATCAAACCTACTTATGAATTAGTAAAAGGTTTTTCCAGGTTCGCAACGGAAAGAGTTAACATTGAAAGGAGGAAAAACTTGTACCGAAAAGAGTATGCAAATGAAAATTTTGAATTGTTTCCTGGGGGTTTTAAAAGTGCCAGTAAAATGAAAGATAAAGAAGTATGTCTTGGGGAGTTAGGTCATAGGCTATCTCGAAGAATAAATAACATTATAAATATAGATGATACTTCTTTATTTATTCAGACTATTTAAGAAATTGAGAAAATAAAATCACATTTTGGCTTTTTGGAGAAGGAAGTTAAATAGTTAAGGGAAACATGGAAAAGTTTGAATAAACTGAAGCAAAAAATGATTAGCTTCTCTTGGCCCGATGATGATATATTCAAGGTATGGGAAAGAAAATATGTTTTGAAAGAGATAGAAGCACAGGAAGATCCTACCGACACTCCAGCATGTGGCAGTTCACAGGTAATCTGAAGCGGTTAGTTCTTGCAACAGATTTTTTCGGTAACTAGAGTTTTGCAGAATTGAAGACACCTGGCACCTGATCTACAAATATTGAGAGGTTAGTTGGCCTTTTTCCAGTTGGACAACTAATCAGTTGTGGAGGAATACATTCCAAAATCATTTATGCTCCTACTTCAATTGTATTTTTGTAATCAATGTAACTTTAAGGGGGAATTATGGTTAATATAGGAATATTCTTCTAGGGAAATTTGAAGCTTGTTGCATCCAATTTTTATAAATGGATACCAAGACTACCTAGAAAAGGATTGCGGAAATTTTATATCGAAGCTCTAGAAAAATATATGCAGGCTTTTGTTCTAGCATTTTGAGTCAATTTTGTGTCTATGTAAAATTTTGGTGACAGAGTAATATACAATCAGAATATTTTTGAGCCTCGATCTATGTTGTCTTTGTGTTTGTATGCTGGTTATCATTTCTAATTAGATGATCAAGGATTGTTTAGTTAGATGATTTGCAAGGAAAATGATGGAAATTTTTTGGGTCTTTTCCTCATGGAGGAGAATTAAATATACTTAATTCATCTTCATTGATAATCAGTAAATTTACATGAATTTGATGACTGGGTCTAGCATGGGTTAAGAGTTTATATATGTCAGGCATATATAGATTCAGTAGATCAAAGTGGTGAAATGTATGTGAATTCTATTGTCCAATTTTAACTTGATTTTGATGACTCTGAGGCCCAGATAAGGCATTGGTTTAAGTTGCTAGTGTTCATGATATTCTTTATGCTCCTTTACAATGAAAACAAATCTTGTATTTATGTTTGGTTGCACTAAAGTGAAAAAGTTTGCAGAAATTTGCACTGGCTTTTTGTAAATCATTTACTAAATTGTGAGAAAGTAGTCACAAGTAGGTATACCCGCCTAATCTTTGTCAAGATTGAAATGTAGGAGGTTTCCTTGTAAACCTTGTTAATTGTTGTCTTGTTTCCTATTCTTGTTGTTCTCTTCTTTTGTGAACAGAGGCAAAAGATTTTTAAGAGAAAACAAAGTAATCAGAAATTGAGACCAACACCATGCATAGAAGACTATTTGCAAGTTCCTTTCTAGACTTTTCCCTATATGTGGGCCATACAGACTACAGCGCATCATGCTAGTGTCCGTACCTCACACTAGAATCCGAAACCCAAGAGCTCCCCAGTTGGTAGGTATAAGCTACTTTTAACATTGCATTGTTCTATAAATTCAGTTTTGTATATTCATTGTTTCTACACCGTGATTTTATTATTTATCTCTTGTGTAGTGTAGTTAGTTTAGTTGTTTATTATCCCCTGGCTCATCTTAGTGCTTGTTCGAAGAGGTAGCGGTGAATCGATTTTCCTTCTAAGATTTTATTAGCAGTGGGCTAGCCTCCCTCACCGGGATTCATGACATGGTTTAGCAGGCTCTTGTGGATTCTATAAGTCTAGTGGTTGTATCAAGCATTGATAGGTTGATATTTTGGTGCAACAACAACCCTATCTTGTAACAAGTGGTATCAGAGCTTGGTCATAGGTTCAAATCACGAAGGCCGTAGCGAGTGACACTGGGAGGGGGATTGTTGCGAGTGGCCCAGTGTCCGTCGTGGGGATTCGTGACATGATTTAATAGCCTCCTATGGATTATATAAGTCTAGTGGTTGTATCGGGTATTTATAGGTCAATATTTTGGTGCAAAAATAACCCTATCTTGTAACAGATTTATCATCTTGGAGGGGTAAATCTCCTCCCCTATATTTTGGTGAACCCAATGTGAAATGCCTAATGTCGGATGTTTTCCTTTTGGAGTTTGATGCCTTTGATAAGGCATTCTCACAAGACAATTTTGATATGTTGGATGAAGTATTGGATGAATTCCTTGAAGCACCCTCTCTTAAAAGAGATGTAAAGGGTGAGCTATCCTCCACAACATCCTCATGTGGAAATAAAGGGTCTATGAATGTCATTGTTGTCTCTGCGGCCCCACAAAGGCCTAAGAGACCTTACATCCATGTGGTAGTGGCAAGTCCTTTTCTTAAGAGAGTTAAGACCATTAATGGAAAACCTTTCAAAGGAGAAGCTTTTGATTTATACACTAGATTTATGCAATCCAAGCAACCATCCTATAATACTATTGCTCACACATATAACACTCAGAATAACAAACAAGTTTTTGAACCACCTCAAACTTCTTTACCTCCTTCTCAACCTATCCTTCCTAAGGCACCTTTGCCGACGAACAAGAGACCAAGTGATTATGATCTTATCGAGAAACTTAAGGTTACTCTAGCTAAGATCTCACTTTGGGATTTGCTTCAAACTGTCCCGATGTATCAAGGTATGCTACAGGAAGATTTGCAAAAGATTTTTCTACCTTCCTCTACGAGACTGGCTGATGTGAATGTGCTGATGGAACATATTTGTGTTGATTCCCCAAATATTACCTTTTATCTGCATGAACTCCTGCCTCCCAAAGTGAGGAATTTAGCAGATCCATTAATGATCATTGTTCATGTGAATGGAATTTGTATTAGATGAACGCTTGTTGACAAAGGTTTAGTGCTAAATTTTTATGGTTTAGACATGTTACCAAAGATCAAGGTGGACCCAAATTCTTTGGCAGCCTCCTCCTTGTTCATTTAAGGTTTCAATAACAATGGTAAGACTATTGTAAGGATTGTCATACTATCCTTGAAGGTTGGACCGATCACTATTCCAACCCTTGTGCACGTTATGTCAGGCCCTTTATCATACAATCTTCTTTTAGGAAGACAATGGCCTCATGATTTCAGAGTTGTTTCATCTACACTTCATGGATCTGTGAAGTTTATGGATAATAAACAGGTTGTCACAGTTAAGGCTAATCATGAGGCTATGCAGTTATGTCAAATATCCAAGGTCGGTCAAGCTTCTGTCACACCTTCCTTTAAAAATTATGTTCCCACTATGTCTTCTTCAATTGCAACCTCTGCTCCTGTCTCATCCCCTAAAAAGGAAGAGCATGAGAAGGAAGAAGTAGCTAAGGAAGTCATTAAAAAGGAGAGATCACCTAAGAAGCAAGATTCTTCAAAAGAAAAATCCCCAAAGGTAGATACTCCAATGGTGAAAATGTTGGAGTCTACACCTTCAAAAGTAAAAGCATGCTTGGGTGACAATTGGGGTTCTTTGGACTTCACCGACTCCCATGTTGTTGAGTACAAAGTAGATCCTATCCACTTAATTTTTCCTAATATTTCATTCACCTCAACTACGAAAGATGATTATGCATCTATAAAGCCAGGTGATGCTTGTCATGTAGATAACCTTTTCTATACAAAACCACCATCATTCAAAGAATTGCAAAACATCTATGGTCCTGCATACAAGTTGGTGTCTCAGCTTGGGTATGATGGGAAGGGTTGTGGACCTAAAGAACAAGATATTCAGATTTCGCTGGAGCCCAAACCTCGTCACCACAACACTAGACTAGGATACCATCACACAGATCGAAAGGCGAAACCATGGTTAACTATTAACATGATTTCAACTGATCCCCTTCCTTTAAATCTTGTTCATCTGAAACTCATTGATGTTGGTGTATCACCTAATGAAATTCCTTTGGATCTTTTCCCTTTGGAAGAATCCTTGAAGGAATTTATAGGTGTATATGATGGGCTACCCCCTTATGATCATAAACGTCAATTTCCATACTTCTTGAATGTTGAGGCATATTTTGGAGAATCCATTCTGCGGGGGGCATCTTTGTCTCACAATGGAGAACAAATATCTATCCCTTGTCCAAAAGACTGTAGTGCGCTCCTTAGTGGAGAAACTACTGATGTCATCATGAGCGATAAGGCTCTGGACAAGGTCATAAAGGTGGGAAAATGCTTATCTTCTGAAGATTTAAAATAATATTCCAATGTGCTACATCAATTCCCTGACATCTTTGCTTAGTCTTACAAGGAGATACCTGGAATCGATGAGTCCATTGTGGTTAGTCCCGATGCTAAGTTGGTGAAGTAAAAGATTCGAAAGATGAATCCTAAGGTGGTTATATTAGTCAAGGTCAAGATAGAGAAGCTCCTAAACATTGGCTTTATCTACCCCATCGACTATTCACCCTAGATTTCGAACATTGTCTCGGTAAGAAAACCCAATGGTCATATGCGTATTTGCATTGATTTTTCAGATGTGAACAAAGCTTCCCTCAAGGATGACTTTCCTCTCCCGAATATCGATATGATCATGGATTCAACCACAGGGTATGCTTTTCTCTCCTTCATGAATGGCTTCTCGTGTTATAACCAAATCTGTATCAAGAAGATCAATATAAAACCGCCTTTACAATCCCTTAGGGATCCTTTTTCTCTGTTATCATACTGTTTGGGTTGAAGAATGCAAGAGTGATCTATCAATGAGCCATGACCTTGATATTCCATGATCTCATCCATAAGGTCGTAGAAGACTATGTTGATGATATCTTGGTAAGATCTTTAGCATATGAAATGCACATTAAAAACCTCTGTCTTGTCTTTGAAAGAGTTTGGTTGTATCAAATGAGACTAAATCCTCTTAAGTGTGTCTTTGATGTTGACATCAGGAAGCTTGTAGGATTCATTATCTCCTGCTGAGGAATTGAAATAGACATGGATAAGATCTATGCTATTGTGAACATTCCCCCACCTAAGAATATCTCTCAGATTCATAGCCTGCAGTGAAAAATATAGGCCATTCGTCGATTCATGGTATAATTGGCTGATAGTACCCTTCCTTTCACGTGATCGCTGAAGAAAGATACCCACTTCAAATAGAATGAGGAATGTCAAAAGCCATTTTGATTCCATCAAGGATTACCTATCTAATCCTCCTATCCTAATGTTGGTTGTGTCTGATAGACCTTGA
The DNA here is from genome assembly GCF_030272615.1 of Cryptomeria japonica. Lineage (NCBI taxonomy): Eukaryota > Viridiplantae > Streptophyta > Pinopsida > Cupressales > Cupressaceae > Cryptomeria > Cryptomeria japonica. Next base: position 637,636,671 of record NC_081414.1, read on the forward strand.
ATCTTCTTGTATATTTCAGCCTCATCTCATGCTTTACCGACATTATTAGCCCAATGTAATGATGGACGGGAAAGAGCAATCTATTACATCAGCCGCACTTTGATAGATTATGAAACCCGATATCCTATTGTCAAAAAATAGTGCTTAGCTCTTGTCTTCACAACTCAAAAGATAAGATACTATATCCTTCATGCAAAAACACGGGTAATTGCTAAAAATGCTATCCTTAAGCACCTCTTTGCAAAGTGTGATCACTCAGGAAGGCTGGCCAAGTGGGTGATGTTGCTCTCTAAGTTTGAACTGTACTTCATAAATCAGAAGTCAATCAAAGGGAAAGTCATTGTCAGTCAATTGGGTGATGCTCCCTCAACCGAGTCTTTTCCCACTTTAGACCTCTTCCTTAATGAGGATGTTCTGATCATTGACCAAGGCCCCATATGGGACATGTATTTTGATAGTTTGAGGTGTCAATTTTGGCTCAAGCACAAGTGTGGTTTTTATCTCACCTGAAGGAAAGCTAGTTCCTCTTTCTTTTCATTTGGAATTCCATTATTTCATTAACATCACCGAGTATGAGGCCTTGATTGTGGGACTTCATGCCACAATTGCCATTGGAGTAAAGAAAATCCACATCCATGGAGATTCTGAACTTATTGTAAACCAAGTGACAAGAACCTATCATGTTAAGCAGTTGAAGTTGTCTCAATATAAATATTTAGTATTGACCATACTGAAGCAATTCTCTACTTACATGATGCAATGGTAAGCACTACTTCCCTTGTAGGCCCCGATTTTAGTAAGGATGAATATCGCTTTGTGGTACAAGTCCTCTTCTCTCCAGCCATATTTAATCAAACTCAATTTGATAACCTCATGTGTGCCCATGTCAACTCGGGAGAATGGTTCACGCACATTTTTAATTATTTAAAAACCGGAAGGTTTCCTGATGACACCAACAAAAGTTCGCGTGTGGAGATTTAGAAGCTAGCCAACCATTACATTCTCCTATCTAATGTGCTTTATAGGAGATCATACAATGGTCTTCTTTTGCAATGTTTAACAAAAGCTAAGATCCCTCTTGCCCTTCAGGGAGACCATTCAAGCTCTGGAGGTGGGAATTTTGGAGGAAATTCTTTGCTACACAAACTGAACCACATGGGGTATTATTGGAAAATGGTGTAACAAGATTGGCATTTGTAGTCAATCTACATGTTATGGGCCTATTGTATGAGTGTTCATATGACTACCGGAATGACACACTACAATCTTGTGTATGGTGTCGATGCTATTGTGCCTCTTGAATTGGAAATTCCCTCCTTGCGGGTCTCCTTAAAGGGGGTTATCGATGATGATTCCTATCGCACTCTTCGTCTAAATTAGATTGAATTGTTGGATGAGCACCTCTTAATGGCCCTTTAACATCTTCAATCTTATCAAAAGTCTCTATCCAAACAATATAACCAAAGTGTGTTGCCTCAGAGCTTTAAGAAAGGTGACCTGGTTCTTTATGAGAACTAGAGAAATGTTAATGCGTTGCCTGACCAAAAAGGAAAATTTAGCCCGAATTGGTTAGGTCCATACAGCATCACTTTTTTTATAGTTCTGGTGCCTATGGTCTATCCTCCATGGATAGTACTCCTCTTAAAGAGCCGATAAATCTTGCACACCTATGTAGATACCATGCATAGAAGATGTTTAATATGTGTCTTGCACTTGATACCTAGATTCCTATGGGGTGAGGGACCGCATCCTGACACATATCCTTTATTGACACGACATCCCTTTTTTATGTTATGAAGTGACTATGCATTGTTACATCCACGTGTGTGTGTATGTGTGCATGTATGTGTGTCATATATATAGATCATCATAAGATTTAATTATGCATACAAACATATGTAAATTAAATAATGATAAGAATATAAATTTACAACATGCATCAATGAAAACACAAGATAGAACAACAATGTTGAATCTCATGTGTGTGTGTGTGTGTGTGTGTCTCAATGTATCATATCAATATACAAGTATCGCATCACTACAAAAATAGGTGATGTTGTCATATGTGTCTCTAATATACATGAATACATCCGTGTACATATACTAAAAAAAAATACTCTACTTAAAATATATCAAAAATTTGTCATGACTGATCTCATGGTCGTGTCCTCGAGGTTGCTAGCGCTGGAGGATCCTAATCATGGCGTGGGGGTTGTCTAACTAAGGTTGATTGCGATCTTGCGGAAGTAGTACTCCACAATTGCAGGCCCCCCAACTCTCCTCATAGTTCATCCATAGTCTCTCGTTGTGTCATCAGCTCCTCCCAGGCTGCCATCTCTCGCTGGTGCGAAGCCTCAAGGTCTGCCATTAGCTGGAGCACTCGAGGGTGGTCTAAGTGATTTGTGGCACCCTATTGTGCAACATCCACCTATCCTCAGAGGTCATTTACCTAGCTCTATAGAGCCTCGTGTTCCCTCTTAGCACTCTCATTTTGCATCCTCTCCTAGCCTCTCTCTTCGAGCACAATGCGGACCTCCTGTAAGGCCTGGTCTTGCTGCCCTATCAAAGTGGCTAGTTGCACTACATCCTGCACTAGCTCCACTCAACCCTCCTCATATGTTTCCCGTAGTCATGCTACATGATCGAACAACTGCACATGTCTCCCTACTTCCTTGAGGGGTTAGTAAGTATCCACTACAGGACCCTGAATCTTCACATTGAGGATGATCTCTGCAAGCATTTAGTGTATAAGGCTCAACCACTCCACTACGCCCTCTACAAGCACAAAACATTTCACGTCAGTATCCATCATATCCAAAAATATCTACATCTATACATATGTAAAGAAAAGACTTAAATGCATCAACTAAAATCACAAGTGCATACCAAGATCGCCCCTCTGCCAGTCTAGATCCTGCGGAGGCACCTTGCTGGAGGATCCCTCCATAGTCATTATCGCTACTGTTGGTTGTGCCAGTGGCATGACTAGTGGTGCAGCTCGATCTAGACTCGGACTCCTCGCTCATCATCTCTGTTGTGGCCTCTCGCCCTCATCACTTGAGGAGGACTGATCATTGTTGTGTCCCCCTAGAGCTTTGATGTCCCCTCACTATGCATCTAGTGGAAAGATCCATGTTGGACCTACCCTACCCCACTAGCCTGCGAACCCTAGTGTGACTGACATCATCTATATTCAGTTGTGGTGCGATGTTATCATTGTCACTGCCCCGCAGACTATCTTGTACATCTCCAAAGGTGGTGCAGGGCATTTCCTATGGTTGCAATGCACTCATGGTCGATCATGTGTATGTAGGAGCTACAGGTGGAATAATATGTACCTACTCAAACTGCCGCATGCATCACAACCAGTAGTATAACATCACAATATGGTCCTAGTGACCAAGTAGAAAGTGGTCTCTCTACATCCAAGGTAGTTGTATGCGGTCTATGGTCCACACTCCCATGTCCCGGTAGGGCTGTCGGATCACATCTCTGATCCGCAACTGGTCGAATGTGATCCTCCAGTACGTAAGGTCTCTTGTCTACCATCCTCTATGTCTTAGTGGATATGCATGTGCCCATGGCATGTCCAAGGGCATCGGTGCTGGAAATCCTACTAGTCATGTGCAAGTGATGTGTTTGAAGACCCGGACCTATAGGAGTGTGCATTCTATGAGGCTGTAGTACTCATGGTGTACATATCAGGACAACTCATAATATAAATGGGCTAGAATGTTGTGACCCCATGCATAAACAGTCTCTCTCCTCCATCTCTTGGATCAATGACACAAAATCTATTGTCAGCTCTGAGCCGCAACTGTCTACTAGTACTCGTCATGCAATGGTCGCGATCATGATGCACCATACTAGGGGAATCGACACTCATCCTTGGCCTAGCTCTCGAAGGTACATGTATCTTGTGGCATCTATCCTCCACCCCAGTGCCCACTCTTGTTGTCTAGCCAGCTCCGCATCAGAAAGAATCATTGGTGACACTTTCTCCCCCTGGATAGGAAGTCATAGGATGCGGTAGACATCAATCAGTGTCACCGTCATCTCCCATCTAGGTAACTGAATGGACATCATGTCTACATCCCACCTCTCCATCAATTCTCATAGCATGGGGGCATGGAACTAGAACTCCGACAACATATAAGTCCACAATAATCCAACCCTGTGAAGGACTCATCTATTGACAATTGATAGCTTGTCTGTGCGATTGTGCATTGTCTACAATAGATGCCCCAACGTATGCTCTCGCATATCAGGCAGTGTCTACACATAAACAAATTTTGTATTAGTTCCAACTCCTCTTTGTCGGCAGATGCCTGAGCACCCAAAAGATGACATCGCATCTTATGGATGTTAGTGCTCCTTTAGGACAACAATGTATTGTCCAGACAAACACACCCATCTATGACGAAGGCACGCAGACCGAATGACAGTGTGTCCCTAGGATGCCTGCGATGTCATCTGACCAAAATTCTCTAAAAAGTGCTAAAATTACAAAGCAAGTGATGTTTTGAATCGTACTTGGTCGGGCTCGCTTCCCTGCTCGATCATGGTCTGCAACTCCTTGATCCTACTAGCCCTAAGCTCTCATCTACATAGCATTTTTGCTCAGACTCTATGCAAATCTTAGCTTGAACGCCCACAGTGAAGAGTAACAATGACCCTTCTTGGGGCCCACTTTTGAGTATATAGCCTAATTTTTGCATGAAATGGCTTTTGCTTATTTTTTGACAATTTTGGCTCGTTCTCCTTCCTATTTTTCCCCACCTCACAAGGGGCAAAACACGAGGGATCATATACTCACCTTCATCTAATTTTTCTCTTCTATTCATACCAACGCTCCTTAAGCATTCTTCTCACCGAAGTAGCTTCCTCTATTTTTTGTGCTGACAATTTTTCCACTCTTACAGTATGGAATTCATCATATCAAAAACCAGATTTACTCGTGGATACTTGGGGGCATTGCTCGTGATCAATGACTTGACCTCTGCAGCTTCTATAGTATCCTTTTTGGCTATATATTGATTGCATCTACTACACTTATTGCACTGCATGAGTCTAATGAACATATATTTCCAAACTACTTTAGTGCAACTGATCCCTATAGCCGAATAGTCCACTAAAGTGGGGGCAAAATGTAGTGTCCTAAATTGTGCTCGATGCATTTATGACACTCATGCATGACACCTAGTGCATTTATGACGAATCCATGATCAAAAGTATGTTATTTTGGCATCATGGACTTGAAGGACGAAGTAACTTGAAATGTCTTGAAAGCCCCTTTGGGCCTACTTTTTGATGGACAGAAGCGTGACACAAGGACATCCGTGCATTGCACTAATGTCCTAAAAAGTTGGTCGAATCTTGAATCTGGTAGAGAGTCAAACACTAGCCGATGTGTGTCCTTTAGCTCATGTTTCACCGTAACAACTCTTTGTGCCCCTCTTGGGTTTAATAACCCTTCCTTACTCATTTTGAAGGGTTCCCAACTTGGGTTCTTGGCTCTTCGCTTTCATTGTGCTCTCAATATCTTGTTGCTCTCTTTATTCTCTTGGACATACACTCTGCCAATATCAAGCTACAATCATCTCGTGGTGGCTTCTTACCAATAAATCAATCAAGTGGACTTCATCACGCTCACAATTCCAAATACGAGGGGTTTGGATTCATGCTCATTCTCTCTCTTTTGATCAATCTCTTTTACATGCAATGAGTCCTTTACATTATTGAATATTTATTTCCAATATTCCAATTTTATAATATTTGTTGCATGCAATAGGAGTTAGCTTCTTTTAAATGAAGTTTGGCTTCCATTTGCATTTACATTCCAGTTTACCAAGTTCCAATTTATATTTTTCCAATGTATCTATCTGGCTGTCTGTGGTGGTGGAAACAAATAAACAGGGGTCTAACTGAGGCAGGCCCCTATACAACCCCAACAATTTTCCTAGTCTTAGTGTGTGTAGGTGATGAACAAGTTCTGGGCACAGGAGACCATTTGCAACTTCCTATCTAGACTTTTCCCTGTACGTGGGTCATATGGACTACAGTGCACCGCACTAGTGTCTAGAACCTGAGAGCTCCCCAATTGGCAGGTATAAGATGCTTTTAACATTGCACTATTCTGTAAATTCAGTTTTATATATTCATTGTTTCTATAATGCCCCACTAGGAACCCCAAAGGAAAACCAACAACTAAGGGTGAAATAATTTTTTTTAAGTATAAATCGCATTAAGTGCATTAAATTACTACCTTGCACAATAATAACACAAGCGGAAGACTTACACAAGAATTCCTAAAGGGTTACCAACAAAGAATTACACTAAAAGTTAAATTCCACAATTACAATTAATCCAATTAACCATCTTACTCGTTGAACAAAATAAACCATTTACAATAACATATTACACCATTTAAAGCTCGAAAGAATACAATATAATTTTCTCTTAAATAAAGCATTTACACAAATCATAGAGAAAGCTGATAAATAACATCCAAAACATAGGATTACATTGATCTTCCAATACATGGCCCACAATATACATTTAAAGATTACAACTTTACCAAATAACAAGGTTACATAAATTCATTGATACAAGTGACCACATAGGTTTCCAAAGAACAATAATCTCCAACATGAGATAGAGCATGAGTCATGAACCATAGTAACAACTGTGAAGCCAATCCTTGCAAGAAAGTACGAACAAGAACATCTAATGGGAAGTGGCACTACCACCCCACCATGTGATCCCAAAATGGAATCACCCCATCGTGCTAGGAGATAGCAGAGGACCCTCAAGCAAGCATAAGAATGACATGGATGATAGAACAATATGACTCCATGATAGTACAATATGACTCCACAATATTCCAGGTGACTCAACATCACAATACTCAAGTGACTCGACATCACAACACACTAATGACCCTAAAGAGAGAGTGTCATTGCATAGCTTATGATGGTTACCCTAGGTAGGCCTCCATAGGTCTTGGTCCCCATCTTGGGTTATCCTGGTAACCTTTCCTAAACTTATGGCTCCATCTAAGTCTCATGCAAACCCTACCAACCCTTCATGAGGACAAGCTGGTCAGTTTGCCATTCCAGGCCTTCCCACTACATCTTGAGCCTATATGAGCACTCAACCATGCACGGGGTACAATATCTTATATAATGTTAAAAACTACCCACCCCCTAATCAATTATTAGGTTATCACTTATTATCTGACTTTCGAGGGGTTGTCCTACAATCCACTTCAGGCGCGACCCCCACTCAAAAGCCACTCTCTCATAGGATACTAAACACACATGGTCATTGTACGAGGACCCTATGGCAAAGAAGACAACCATAACACCACTATCCAAATACAAGAGGCCAAATTAAATACATCCTAACTCTTGGCTAACCATAAGGAAAAACACTACATGGTTAAGACAACGAGGTCATCATACATCACTTGTTCAAAAGATACCAAATACGCCACAATAGGACAACTGAATCAAAGATGAGAAATAAATACAAATAATACTCTTTGCAAGGAAAAATAATTCCACTAAGTCCGCACTCAGACAATCTTTGAGAAAATCAGCATCATAAACACTTGCAATTTCATTGATTGAAAATTAAATAAAAACACCCTACATTTAATGCATCATTCAAAAACGTCATTCATTTCTATATAATTTTCAATTCAATATTCCCAACAAGTAATAAAGTCCATATTAATTATTTACCCAAATAAAAGTATGAATTATATTAAACATATTATCTATTTCCAAAATTAAATTCAAATTTATCATTTGATTTAATAATCCAAAGCTTTGATTTACAAGCAAAATAAAAATAAATCTATATTTATATATATAGATACATATAAATATAACAATTAACTTTAATAACTTAAAAATTTAATCTAACATATAAAAATTTACATTAAAAACTAACATAAAAATTTATTCACAATTCAAAATATAGTGGATGCGCTTTACACATCTCGCGCAAGAGGGGAAATAAGACAACGCGGTGGGCAAGCCCTACCCATGGGTAGTGCTGCTGCTGGTGGGCCATAGTCACTACTTGTCAGTAGTGCTGCTACTGACCAGTCGCAAGCACTACTACCTGTAGCAATCACTACCGACCAGTAGTGCTGCTACCGATCGATAGTGCTGCTACCGACCGGTAGCAGTCCTACCGACAGATAGTGCTACTACCCGCGTAGAAGTCATTATCAACTAGTAGTGCTGCTACCCACATAGCAGTCACTACTGACCAGTAGTGCTGCTACCCATGGTAGCAAACCACTACAGTCCCACGTGGTGGGATTAGCCTGCCACGTGGGCTAGATTTAAATTATTTAATATATATTTTTTTTTAATTTAATCTTAAAAATCAAAACATTCCCAGAACATTTACTAGTAAAAAGACCAAGTATGCAGCATATCCAAATTTTTGGCATGATATATTTTAATGAGGAAATTTGAAAACTAATTAAACACAAAATCCCCAAATACATCAAGATCTTGGGCAAAATCAAAAGAATTTAAGAGAGATAAGAAATATTTGATAAATTTCTTCACTTCTTCTCACATAGGAAGAATTCTTGCATCATGCAAGAGGCAATTTTAATAATTTTTCCAACATAAACCCCAAATCTTGGGCAAATAGAAACTAGTAAACACACAAAAAACTACATCCATTTCTTTCTATACCAAATAGAGGAACTAAACCAAGAACTAGATTTTGCAAGAACAAATAACAAACAACAAATAGAAAAATTGAATGATTTCCTTTCAATATGCACACATTTGTTTTGAATTCAACAAAATACTCAATAACAGCTACTCTTTCTTTCAATCCAACATTCAACAAGAATCTTCAAAGAGATTTTCCAATTTTTCAAACACACAGGAAAAAAACTCAAACATTCAAAATTTAATTGCAAAAACATGAAGAAGACTATCTAACCTTCAAAGAAATCTAGGAAGCAACTTGTGGAAGAGTTTGAATCTTTCCAACCAAATCCAAATACAAGTTCCTCCTTCCAAATGAGTTTTCTAAATTTTGCATTCAAAAATCTACCTTTCCTCTTCCCATGAACTTCCAAGGATATATGGGGAAAAATATAATTTCAACCTAAACTTTTAGGTTGAAATTTATTTTCCTGGCCAATCAGCATAAAACTATTTAAAAAGTAAAGGAAATCAGAGTTTACCTTTTTCCATAAACAATTCCTTTCCATCATTCCAAAATACAAAAGCTAATTAAAAAGGTAAAAAGGGAAATGTTTTTATTTATTTTATTTTCTATTTTCCATGATACTTTATTTCAACACAAGCTTTTAAAATTTAAATGGCAAGAAATTTACTAATTTCTTTCCCCAATATAATAATACAACTTTAACACAATAAAATAAGCCAATTTAACCATTTAATTCTAGAAACTCCTTTATTTAATTAAATCAATAAACTCAAGAGCATAATAATTAACTAATTACGCCAACACAGAAATAGCATCATTCACTCAATTAAATAACTATTCAAATAAACAAAAATACGCAAAACAAGGAATGATCAAACGATGACTCCCAAGATGAAAAGACTAAAGTACTCTGACTCACATACCGGTCAAACGAAAAAGACGACCAACTGACAACACTCACATGAGTGTAACTGTGGGTCAAGTTAGGGTCCAACCACTATCTCCTCCACTCCCACCGGACAAATAAGGCACACTCAAACCTGTGAAACCAGGTGGAGTCAATACCCCATACCTACCCAGTACTTATACCTACAATGTCCTGCACCAAAGAACCACATGTGCATATAGACAAATATATAAACAAACACGACACGCACATTGATGAAGGAGAATCATGGTGTTCCCTGTCTCACTAGAGTGAGTGAAGGAAAATCATCCCCTTGCATCCCATATAGTTGCAAACACACAACATATAAATAACACGTCACATATATAAAGTAAAAGAGTCAGTCCATGTCAGTAATCTATAAAAATCTCATTAAACATAAGTAATGAAATACAGGATGAAAGTATACACCATACATCTAGATAAGGCATGAAATAAAATCATTTGAATCAATATACAAGAAAAGTATCCACTAAACAATCAACTGAAGTCAAACATAAGTGCAAAAAGAGTTTGATCGAGGAGGGGTACTACATCCTCCCCCCCAAAACTAGGCTTACTCCTGGAAGCCTAAAAAAGATAAGAATAAAGCTCTCTCATCTTCACTGCATCCTCCCATGTTTCTGATGTCTCATCACCTGGGTCCCATTGGACCCTTACCTGGTCGATGGTATGACCCCTGAGGGTCAAATCCTTTCATTGAAGAATGTGCATGGGCTCCATGGAAAGTTTCCCATCCTCGACCTACAAAGCGTTCCAATCAAGAACATGAGTCACATCAGGATGATAAGGTCAAAGAATAGAAACATGAAAGACATCGTGGATGTAGGATACACTCGGTGGCAAGGCAAGATGGTAGGCAACAGGTCCTATCCTCTCAAGGATCTCAAAAGGGCCAACAAAACAAGGTGCCAACTTAGAACCCTTTCCATAACAGATCAGACTCTTCAGTAGACGCACTCTCAAGAACACACGGTCGCCAACTGAAAATTGATGATCTACTCTATGAGCATCGACATACTTCTTCTACCTATCCTGAGTAGCAACCAAGTGCCCACAAATCTACTCAACCTCTTGCTCCATCTCATGAAGGGTATCTGGTCCTAAACTCACCCTATCCTCTAAACGATCGCAACTCAAAGGAGTACGGAAATGATGACCATACAATGACTAGAAGGGAGACATGCCTATAGAGCTGTGATATCCATTGTTATAATCAAACTCCATAAGAAAAATATATTCCTTCTAATACAACTGCTCGTCCATAACATACATGTGAAGCATGTCCTCCAAGACCTGATTCACACGCTCAGTCTGACTATTGGTCTCTGGGTGATAAGTTGAACTAAAGTTCAATTGGGTCCCCAAATCATCTTGAAGTGAGGACCACAATGCTGAAGTAAAGACAGGGTCTCTATCAGAAATGATCCACCTTGGAATCCCATGCAACCTCACCACATCTTCCAAGAAAACTCGTGCCACCACTGTTGTTGTATAAGAAGATCGAATAGGAACAAAATGAGCAACTTAGGTCAATCTATCAATAATGACCATGATCGCATCGTGACGACGTGAAGGAACAAGCAACCCCACTATGAATTCCATAGAAATGATATCCAATTTCCAATCTGGTACCAAATTAGGTTGTAAAAGCTCTGCAAGGTGTTGATGCTCCGCCTTCACCCGCTTACATTCTAAGCACTTTGACACAAAATTGTTGGCATATGTGTAGAGTTTGATGACATGATGGGATTGTATATTGTCATTGATGTCAATATGTTGAAGTATGAACCGGTATATTGAAGTAAGCAAACTGGCAAGTGAACCGGTATGATGGTATGAATTGGTATATGCAAAAAGTGAACTAGTATGTTGGAGTGTGAACCGGTATATTGGAATGTGAACTGCTATATGCAAAGTTTGTATTGGGGTTTCATTTGATATGACTACCAGTTGGTAGTCTCAGCTTCAGGGTTTTTGGTTGATGCATTCCAAGTCTGTGTGATTCGACCGACAACATCCTATGATGAGTTAGCATTGAAATAAAGATTAGATCATGTTGCCACATCGGCCCTGTGCGCGAGAAGGATCTCCTTGAGGATCTTGCATGCAGAAGATTGATTCTATCTACCTTGAGAATGTGCAATATCTTAGTAAATGGTGGAGAGCGCATGATGGGTTATCAATTTCTAGAAGCGGTGAAGAACGGACGATGGAGAATGTCTTGAAATTTGTTCAAGATTGTTTTACCCTATGTAATGGGTTTAAATGGCCAGGATTGGACTGACTGTATTATTAACCTAGATGCTTAGGGTTTTAGGTTTTGGCCACCAACCTAATTGTTGTCTATAAGGTTGATGATGATTTTTATTTGAAGTTGTTGGCAAATGAATGTATGTGAGGTGATTCTTGCCAGAACTAAGGAGTAAGCAGAGATCTGCAGAGTGTAATTGCAAATGTAAAGAAACTGAAGCGGATCTGCCTTCGCATTAAGTGTTGTTATCAGATCAGTGTATTACCTGTTGACTTCTAACCATTTCAGCAGATGGAAAATCCCTTTACCGAGTAGCTTTAACAGGCTTTTTGTAAATCCTTTAATAGGGTGACTCAAAATCATTGAGTTCTTCAAATCCTCTTATAAGGTGACCTTTAACAGGGTTTTAACCTCTAACCGGGTATTTAGCCATCCCTTAACCGGGTGATCCCTAGCAGGATCGGTTCCTAGCAGAGCCAGTTGTAAAGTCTTTAACCGGACTAGGCTCCTAATAGAGCGAACTTCAGAAGAGTTCAAGAACAGCTTGTGGGTTTTCATCCCCATTGTGGTGTTTCCCAGTTGGGTTTCCATGTGAAAAATTAGTGTGTTATGTGTGATGCTTTTTCATGTGATGTTTTAGTGTTTTCTGTTAAGTGGCAATGCAAGCTGATCCAATGGTCATTGTATTTCTAATGTATTACTTGCTGAAGCATATGGGTGAAGTTGAGATGAGATATTAGGTTTTGAGAAGATCTAGATGTTACCATTTTATGTCTTTTATAGTCATACTATGTTTTACCGGTAGTGCCTTGATTTAGATTGGTGATATTGTTTACCAGTTAGTGCAGTCTTTGTAGTTTAAGTTGTTGAAGAATTTTTTTCCCATACTGATTCACCCCCCCCCTCTCAGTATATGTTGGGTATTTACTGTTCATCATTATTCATCAATTGGTATCAAAGCGTCCTCCAGGTCCTCTGTGTTATAAGCTTAACCGCTTGAGGAAAAGATCCTATTCTAATGATGAAGAGGGAAGGTCCTAAGTTAAACAGAGATAACTTTAAGATATTGAAGGACAGAATGAAGATCTACATTAAAAGCATGGGTGCTCAACACTGGAACTATGTTGATAATACTTATGTTGTCCCTACTGGTACTCTCACTGATGATCAAAGAAGAGAAATTTAGGAGAATGGGAAAGTCATGGAATCTCTTATCAGTAGTCTATCTGATATTGAGTTTATAGATGTTCAAGACAAAGACAATCCCAAAGATGTATGTGATACTCTGGAGATTATCTATGGCAGTGATGAGCATATGAAGCAAGCTAAGGAAGAAATCCTTAGAGGAAAATTTGAAGACATGCAGATAGTTGAAGGAGAGACCATTCAACAATATGGGATAAGAATTAAAATTGTTGTTGGAGACATCAAGAGTGCGGGAGGCATAATGGATGATCCCACCATTATTAGCAAGGTTTTGAGATCCTTATTACAGGTCTATGCAATAAGGGTTTCCGCTATTCAGGAGTTGAGATCTATTGACAAGACAAAGGTACCTCTTGACTCCATCATTGCTAAGTTGAACGCATATGAGCTAAACAGTTATGATGGTAGTGTTCAGAAGACTAAATCAGCCTTTAGAGCATCTGCTGCACTATCTAGAAAGGGAAAAGAGGTTGGTACCAGCTGTGAACCCAGACAAAGTAGGGATATGGATGATGAGGAGATCCTGATGGAATTTGAAGCTCTTCTTACCAAGAGACTTCCTAAGGGAATTGGAAAATATAGAGGTAAGCTCCCTTTGAAATGTTTTTCTTGCAATAGGATAGAACACATTGCTGTCACTTGTCCCAACAGTGATAATAAGGACAAACTGGAGAAGTTTAAAAAGTTCAAAGGAGGAAATAGGAGAAAATGTCTTGTTGCAGTCGATGAAGGTGTCACTGATGATGAATTAGAAGATGAAGAGAGCAAAGACATAGTATTTGTAGTCGTTAAGGAATATGTGTCAGACAAGAAGGCTCTTGTCTCCCTCTTTGATAATTCTAATGAGTGGATTATTGATAGTGGATGTTCTCACCACATGGCTGGTGACCAAAAAAAGTTTATGTCACTAGAAGAGTATGATGGAGGTGTAGTCTGATTTGGTAATGATGCACCATGTATGGTAAAAGGAAAAGGGTCCATCTCTCTAAATGGAAAAAGCAGTGCTGATAATATGTATTGGGTAGAAGGTCTCAGGCATAACCTTTTGAGTGTTGCCAAGCTGAAAGATAAAGGACTCACTCTGGAATTCAAAGATGGAGTGTGCAAAATAAAAGGAAAGAATGGTGAACTGATGGCCACTGGTATGCATACCAAAGGTAACTTATTTCAGTTAAATACAAATATCAGTCAATGTCTAATGGCTAAGTTTGATGACAATTGGATATGGCATAGGAGACTCTCCCATGTAAATTTTGATAATACTGTGAAGGCTAGTAAGATCAAGGTAGTTAGAGGATTGCCTGTGCTGAATAAACCAAAGAATCCTTTGTGCAGAGAATGTCAACTGGGGAAAATGTATTCCTCAACCTTCAAAGGTAAATCTTTCACAACAGATAATTTACTTGATCTTGTGCACACTGATTTGTGTGGTCTTATGAAAACTAGGAGTGTTCAGGGAGATAGGTACTTTATGATTCTTATTCATGATTGCTCAAGAATAATGTGGGTCACATTCTTGAAAGACAAGTCTAAAGCTTTTGGAAAGTTTAAAGCCTTCAGAGCACTAGTTGAAAAGGAAAGCGATAAGAGGATTAAATGCCTTAGAACTGACCAAGGAGGTGAGTTCACTTCAAGTGAATTCAATAAGTACTGTGAAGAGAATGACATCAAGAGGCAACTGTCTACCCCCTGGACTCCACAGCAGAATGGCCTAGCAGAAAGGAACAACTGAACTGTAGTTGAAGCTACCAAAATGATGTTGATTCAAGGGAAGGTTGCTCACACTTTTTGGAGAGAAGCGGTGAGAACTACAGTCCACACTATGAACCGGGTACTCATTAAGAAAGGTAAGGATAAAACTCCTTATGAGTATTGGACCGGTAAGATTCCAGTAGTAAGCTACTTTAGAGTGTTTGGTAGCAAGTGTTATAAGAGAAGTGAATACCAGAGGAAGTTTGATGCAAAATGTGATGAGGGAATACTCTTAGGGTATTCCACCAAGAGCAAAGCTCTCAAGTATTTTAACAATAGGACTCAAAGCATTGTTGAAAGTATCAATGTTAGAATTGATGAAACCTCTAAGAAACCTGAGAAAGCCAGCAACGAGCGAGTGGTAGATAAACTAAATGTAACCTTCTAGGAACCAATTGCAAAACAACCAAGTACAAGTAATAGTCCTCCTACACCAGTAGATGCTGATGAAGATGGGGATAAAGAGGAAAAGAAAGAGGAATCAGTTAAGATCATTCCTAGGTATGTAAAGCTGCATCATGATCCAAAGCAGATCATAGGGGATAAGGATGCAGGAATACTTACAAGAAGAAAGGTCAGAGAGAATTCTTGCATGATTTCTGAATTTGAACCCAAAACATTTAAAGAGGAACACAAAGATGAAGACTAGATTAAGGCTATGGAAGAGGAAGTTGACCAAATAGAAAATAATGGTACATGGTCTTTGGTACCTAGACCTGAGCACAAAAATATTATTGGCACCAAATGGGTTTTTAGAAACAAGCTGAATGAAGATGGCACAGTGGTAAGAAACAAAGAAAGATTGATATGTAAGGGATATGCTCAAGAAGGAGAAGACTATGGAGAAACCTTTGCTCTAGTACCTAGACTGGAAGGAGTTTGAATGCTACTTGCATATGCAACCTTCAAGGGATTCAAAGTGTATCAGATGGATGTGAAATCTGCATTCCTGAATGGAATACTTGAAGAGGAAGTGTATGTAGAGCAACCAGATGGGTTTGCCCTATCAGAAGATGGTGATATGGTGTGTAGGCTACATAAAGCCTTGTATGGATTGAAGCAAGCACATAGAGCATGGTATGAATGTTTACACTCTCATCTTGTGAAGATTGGATTTCAAAGAACAAGTGAAGATATCAATATCTATCTGAAGACAGAAGGAGATCAGATTCTGATCTGTGAAGTGTTTGTTGATGACATAATTTTTGGTGGAGATGACAAGATGAACCATGCATTTGCAAATGAAATGAAGAAGGAATTCGAGATGCCACTAATCAGAGAGATTAAGTTCTTCATTGGACTACAAATTCAACAAATGAAAGATGGTATCTTTATCACTCAATCCAAGTATGTGAAAGATGTGTTGAAGACCTTTGGCATGGAAGACAACAAACTGGTTGGTACACCAATGATGATCAGTTGTAAATTTTCAAAAGAAGATGACTCAGCGTTGGTGAATGAGAAGGAATACCAATCAATGATTGGTAAGTTGCACTATGTAGTACACAATAGACCGGGCATTGCACATGCAATGGGCATTGCTGCATGTTTCTAGAAAAGTCCAAGAGAATCCCACTTGGTAGCAGTCAAGCGGATTCTTTGATATCTAAAGGGAACTATAGATTGTGGATTATGGTATCCATACAATAATGATTTCAATCTCAAAGTGTTTACTGATGCCGATTGGGCTGGTAATGTGGATGACCGAAAGAGCACAATCGGTGGTGCATTCTTTCTCAGTGGTAGACTAGTCTCATGGATGAGCACGAAGAAGAGTTGTATCTCTCAGTCCACAATAGAAGCAGAATATGTAGCAGCATTTATGAATTGCTTTCAGACAATTTGGATGAAGCATGTATTAAGTGGTTTCAAAGTCCATGTATCTAAACTGGTGAGTATATTTTGTGATAACACAAGTGCAATTAATATTTCCAAGAATCTGGTATTGCATGCTAGAACCAAGCACTTTGAGCTCAAGTATCATTTCTTGAGGGAGATAGTTCAGAACAAAGAGGTTATATTGGAGCAAGTTTCCAGTAAAGAGCAGTTAGTAGATACATTTACCAAGCCTCTACCAAAGGCTACACTTACCTATTTAAGAGGTGAATTAGGGGTGCTGCCCCTTCACGAGGTGAACTAAAGGTATGTGCTCCACATCAATCAAGTATTGCATTGTTAAATCTTTTTAGGATTGATGTGTTGAAGGATGTTACTCCTCAGGGGGAGCATCATAGTAGATCATGGATGCTTGTGCCTCCACTTTGGCATTGTTGTCAAAGGGGGAGAAGATGTGAAGCAGAGAAGATATTTGCAGTATTGAAGACATATTATATGGAAGAAGATGTAGAGATATCTTTGTGTCTTGCCATCAATACCAAAGGGGGAGATTGTTGGCATATGTGCAGAGTTTGATGACATGATGGGATTGTATGTTGTCATTGATGTCAATATGCTGAAGTATGAACCAGTATATTGAAGTAAGCAAACTGGCAAGTAGACCGGTATGATGGTATGAACCGGTATATGTAAAAAGTGAACCAGTATGTTGGAGTCTGAACCAGTATGTTGGAATGTGAACCGGTATATGCAAATTTTGTATTGGGGTTTCATTTGATATGACTACTGGTTGGTAGTCTCAGCTTCAGGGTTTCTGGTTGATGTATTCCAAGTCTATGTGATTTGACCGATGACATCCTGTGATGAGTTAGCATTGAAATGAAGATTAGATCGCATTGCCATGTCAGCCTAGAGCGCGTGAAGGATCTTCTTGAGGATCTTGCATGAAGAAGATTGATTCTATCTACCTCGGGAATGTGCAAAATCTTAGTAAATGGTGGAGAGCGTGTGATGGGTTATCAATTTCTAGAAGCGGTGAAGAACAGATGATGGAGAACATCTTGAGATTTGTTCAGGATTGTTTTATGCTATGTAATGTGTTTAAACGGCCAGGATTGGACCGACTGTATTGTTAGCCTAGATGCTTAGGGTTTTAGGTTTTGGCCACCGACCTAATTGTTATCTATAAGATCGATGATGATATTTATTTGAAGTTGTTGGCAAATGAATGTATATGAGGTGATTCTTGCCAGACCTAAGGAGTAAGCAGAGATCTGCAGAGTGTGATTGCAGATGTAAAGAAACTGAAGTGGATCTACATTGGCATTAAGTGATGTTATCATATTAGTGTATTACCTGTTGACTTCTAACCATTTCAGCAGATGGAAAATCCCTTTACCGGGTAGCTTTAACAGGCTTTTTATAAATCCTTTAATAGGGTGACTCAAAATTATTGAGTTCTTCAAATTCTCTTACAAGGTGACCTTTAACAGAGTTTTAACCTCTAACCGGGTATTTAGCCATCCCTTAACTAGATGATCCCTAGCAGGATCGATTCCTAGCAGAACCAATTGTAAAGTCTTTAACCGGACTAGGCTCCTAATAGAGTGAACTTCAGAAGAGTTCAAGAACAACTTGTGGGTATTCATCCCCACCGTGGTTTTTCCAAGTTGGGTTTCCACATGAAAAATCAGTGTGTTATGTGTGATGCTTTTTCATGTGATGTTTTAGTGTTTTCTGTTAAGCGATAATGCAAGCTGCTCCATTGGTCATTGTATTTATGATGTATTACTTGCTTGGGTAAAGTTGAGATGAGATATTAGGTTTTGAGAAGATCTAGATGTTACCAGTTTATGTCTTTTATAGTCATACTGTGTTTTACTGGTAGTGCCTTGATTTAGATTAGTGATATTGTTTACCAATTAGTGCAGTATTTTTAGTTTAAGTTGTTGAAGATGTTTTTGTCCATACTGATTCAGCCCCCCTCTCAGTATCTGTTGGGTATTTACTGTTCATCATTATTCATCAATCAAAAATGTCAAGTTTCATACTAGCCCAATGATATTTATGTCGAAGATCTACGTGCATCTTTTTGACATCGAGGTGTGCCAAATAAGGTGCACAATGCGCCTCAGTCATGATCAAAATGCGAAGACCCTCCAAAGGAGGTACATAGAACCATCCAAGATGTCTAAGAAGACCATCTACCTCAAGATTATATCCAAAATGTCTACCCTCTAATGGCCTTCCAGACTCTGCCATGGCTCTAACATCCTGATACCAGGTGTCCTGAGGAAGAATTCCAAGAATTCTCTCCCTCATGTCCACTCCAAGGGACAATGTTGCAACCTCATGCCACCTATGACTCAAAGAATATGCCACTACATTCTCTTTCCCCTGAATATATCGAACCTCAAAATCATACTCGCGGAGGAATTCTATCCATCTTCGCTATCGAGCATTCAAGTTTGGTTGCGTGAAAATATACTACAAACTATGGTGATCACTATGTAGCTTGAACCGATGCCCCAATAGAAAATTTCATCGTCTAACCAACACATGCACTATAGCTATCAATTCCAAGTCATGACCTAAATAGTTCAACTCCTGGTCCTTGAGTTTGCAATACTCATAAGCAACCACACGTCCATCCTGCATAAGCATTGCACCTATACCTTCTAGAGAGGCATCTATGCATATCATAAAATCTCTAGATGGATCAGGGACTACCAAAATCAGAGCACTAACAAGGAGTTCCTTCAAGATACAAAATGTTGACTCACACTGCTCTGACCAAACAAACTTCTTCCCTTTCCTCTGAAGAGAAGTGATCAGGTAACCTATCTGAGAAAACCTCTGAACAAAGCGATGGTAATATCTGACCAAACCCATGAAACTTCGAACCTTTGAAACATTGGTCGGCGCTGGCCAATCCACAATGGCTTGGATCTTAGAGGGATCCACAGATACACCTTCTCCCGAAACTATATGACTGGAAGAAATCACACTTTGCCAAGTTGGTATAAAGTTGATTCTCCCTCAAGCACTGCAATACCTGTCGCAAGTGGCCCTCATGCTCTTCCATAGATCTATAATAAATAAATATGTAATCCAAGAACACAAGGATAAAATGATCAAGGTAGGTGCGAAAAACCCCATTCATGAGGCTCATGCAAACTGAAGGTGTGTTCGTAAACCCAAATGGCACCACTGTGAACTCATAGTGACCATAACGACTACAAAACATTGTTCTATGAATGTCTGCATCATGAATGCGCAACTGATGATACCCAGATTTCAGATCAATCTTAGAGAGCACCTTGGTTCCCTTTACCTAATCAAAAAGATCATCTATACGAGGCAATGGATATCGATTCCTGATGGTTACTTTATTCAGCTGTCAGTAATCAATGCATAACCAAAGAGAACCATCCTTCTTCTTAACGAAGATAACGGGCGCACCCCAAGGAGAAACACTAGGATGAATGAACCCCTTGGCCAATAATTCCTCCATCTGCAACTTCAACTCACTCAACTCTTGAGTAGTCATCTGATATGGTGCTCTCAAAATAGGTTCCACACTAGGAACCAAGTCAATGAGAAAATCTACGTCTCGCTTAGGAGGCATATCAGGAATATCCAAAGGAAACACATCAGCATACTCTCGAAGAATAGGGTGACCATCAAGAGAAATTTATTGACTCTCTTCCTCATCCACATCCTCAAGGGAAACTGCAAAAAGCTGACACCCTTGACACATACACCACTTAAGTTGCATAGCGGAAATCATATGTAAGGATATTGATCTATAAACACCAACGATCCCCACTTTCCTTCCATGGTCATCTAGACACTCTACTATCTTCAGATGGCAGTCTACACAAGCGTTGTGAGATGATAGCCAATCCATCCCCAACACAACTCCATAGGACCCCAAAGGAATGACTCAAAGGTTAACTGAAGTAACAAAGGGTCCTAGGTCCAACTCACAACTGGGAATGAAAGCATCAACAAACACACACACTAGTAGCTAACTCTACTTGCCACCTATCTGCTTGCTTACTAGACGCGGGCCCGCATCACTCCACATTGGATGAAGAAATAAAATAATCTAAAGCACCGGAGTCAAAAAGTACAGAGATAGGGATACCCCACAACACACCTATAGCCTCAATCACTGTACCTTGATGCTTAGCCTGCTGGTCATCAACCACTGCAAATACTCTATGGGATCTACCTGCATCCCCCACTATCAGCTCTGATGCTACCAGCCTCTAACTACCTGTCTGGTGAGAACACTAAGGGCACTAAGCGGCTATGAGACCAAACTGTCCATAGGAGAAGCAAGCTCCCCTACCAGGTCCTCTTCTCCTAGATGGCCCACTGGAATGCTAAAATATTTCCCTACTAGGGGCCTGAGATGCACCCTGAGAGGTCTACCCTAGGAAACTTTGCCTGCTACTCTGCTAGTTCCTGCTCTTCCTATACTGAGAGTTGCCACCCTGCTAGCCCTAAAACTATTTTGGTCTCGGTGGCTGTTGCTACTGTCCAGCCTTAGCGGGTTCCTGAGAACCCCTAAATGGTGCAGCAGTCTAGGACTGATTCCCTCGAACTCTAGGCCCATTGAAAGGTACACTCCTGATCTGCACTCCAAACTGACCACCATGCGCACAGCCAAGATTTTGCTCCACCAACCTAGATTTTGCCATGACTACCTCTACTAAAGCTGGCTCAAACACTCTCACTCCTCCACTGATGCAATCACTTAGACCCCTCAAGAAGTATTGAACAAGCATCGCCTCATCGTTGCCAATATCGACAAACTGTTTGAGCTCATAGAACCTATTCTCAAACTGATCTACAAACATACCAAACTGGCGCAAAGCATAGAACTTGTCTACCTATGACTACCTTCACTGGGGTGAGAGGAATCATGCCCTGAATCTCTCCAAAAAGATCTCCCATGATACATTGTTAATGCTCACACCAATCCTCTCCTCCCCTAACCACCACTAGATAAATGCAAAGCTCTCGAGATGCATGATAGTGCATCTCATCTTAGTGTTTCTACCATATGGATACATAGTGAAACACCGATCTAAACTGATAAGCCAGGTCTCTGCCTCAAGTCCGGTACCTTTACCGTCAAATAAGGGAGGATGGGACCTCATCAAGTCCCTCATGTGTCCCAAAGTAGTTGAGTCCTGGTCCACTGGGACCTCTCTCCTTCTAGGAGCTCTCTCTCTCTCTCTCTCTCTCTCTTCTAGAATCTGTTGATGCGACTCCTCAACTTGAGCATGGAGGGGCTGATCAGCCTCAAGTCTAGGGCCTAGTCTAGCAAGAACCTCCTGAATAATCTATCACAACTCCTCCCTTTTGGGAACCTGCTCTCTTGAATGTTGTTCATCCTGATGAATAGAATGATCCTGATCCACACTCGCATGAGTGGGTAGTGGTGAAGGACTAATGCGGTTAGTGGTGAAGGACTAATGCGGTCAAAACCTCAACCTCGTCCCCCACCTCTGCCTCTATTGTAGCCACCAACACAGCCACTACCCTTGGCTCTCCTAGCCACAACCTAACACTGCACAAGAGAAAAAGGTTCAGATCTACGGCAAGGACAAAAACAAAGAAATCACAACCACTAAGACCTAATCAAAAGGTCTAGTTGAATGGGCTCACTACAAACCCGGAGTACCCTGTGTTGGAACATGGGCTCTGATACCAAATGTAATGCCCCGCCAGGAACCCCCAAGGAAAACCAACAACTAAGGGTGAAATATTTTTTTTTAAAAGTATAAATCACATTAAGTGCACTAAATTACTACCTTGCACAATAATAACACAAGCAAAAGACTTACACCAGAATTCCAAAAGGGTTACCAATGAATAATTACACTAAAAGTTAAATTCCACAATTACGATTAATCCAATTAACCATCATTACTCATTGAACATAATAAACCATTTACAATAACAGATTACACCATTTAAAGCTTGAAAGGATACAATATAATTTTCTCTTAAATAAAGCATTTACACAAATCATGGAGAAAGCTGATAGATAACATCCAAAACTTAGGATTACACTAATATTCCAATACATGGCCCACAATATACATTTAAAGATTACAACTTTACCAAATTACAAGGTTACATAAATTCATTGATATAATTGACCACATAGGTCTCCAATGAAAAATAATCTCCAACATGAGATAGAACATGAGTCACGAACCATGGGAACAACTGCGAAGCCAATCCTTGGAAGAAAGTATGAACAAGAACATCCGATGGGAAGTGGCACTACCACCTGACCATGTGATCCCAAAATGGAAACACCCCACGATGCTAGGAGATAGAAGAGGACCCTCAAGCAAGCATAAGCATGACATGGATGACAAAAAAATATGACTCCATGACAGTTGAATACGACTCCACAATATTCCAGGTGACTCAACATCACAATACTCAAGTGACTCGACATCACAATACACTAGTGACCCTAAAGAGAGAGTGTCATTGCATAGCCTATGATGGTTACCCTAGGTAGGCCTCCATAGGTCTCGGCCCCCATCCTAGGTTATCCTGGTAACCTTTCCCGAACCTCCATCTCGATCTAAGTCTCATGCGAACCCTATCAACTCTTCATGAGGACAAGGTGGTCGGTTTTCCATTCCAAGCCTTTCCACTACATCTTGAGCCTATATGAGCACTCAACCATGCACGGGGTACAATATCTTATATAATGTTATAAAGTACCCACCCCCTAAACAATTATTAGGTTATCACTTATTATCTAGATTTTGAGGGGTTATCCTGCCATCCGCTTCGTGTGCGACCCACACTCGAAAGCCACTCTCTCATAGGACACTAAACACACATGGTCACTCTATGAGGACCCTATGGTGAAGCAGATAGCCATAACACTACTATCCAAATACAAGAGGCCAAATTAAAGACATACTAACTCTTGGCTAACCATAAGGAAAAACACTACATGGTTAAGACAACGAGGTCATCATACATCACTTGTTCAAAAGATGCCAAATACACCACAACAGGACAACTGAATCAAAGACAAGAAATAACCACAAATAATACTCTTTGCAAGGAAAACTAATTCCACTAAGTCCACACTAAGACAATCTTTGAGAAAATCATCATCATAAACACTTACAATTTGATTGATTGAAAATTAAATAAAAACACCCTATAATGCATCATTCAAAAACATCATTCATTTCTATATAATTTTCAATTCAATATTCCCAACAAGTAATAAAGTTCATATTAATTATTTACCCAAATAAAAGTATGAATTATATTAAACATATTATCTATTTCCAAAATTAAATCCAAATTTATCATTTGATTTAATAATCCAAAGCCTTTATTTACAAGCAAAATAAAAAAAAATCTATATATATATATATATATAACAATAAACTTTAATAACTTCAAAATTTAATCTAACATATATAAATTTACATTAAAAACTAACATAAAAATTTATTCACAATTCAAAATATAGTGGACGCGCTTTAAACATCTCGCGCAAGAGGGGAAATAAGACAACGTAGTGGGCAAGCCCTACCCGCGGGTAGTGTTGCTGCCGGTAGGCCACAGTCACTACCTATTAGTAGTGCTACTACCGACCGATAGCAAGCACTACCACTGGTAGTGCTACTACCACTGGTAGTAGTTACTACCGAACACTAGTGCTACTACCCGCGTAGTAGTCACTACCGACCGATAGTGCTACTACCTGCAGTAGCCAGCCACTACCGTACCACGTGGTTGGATTAGCTCGCCACGTGGGCTAGATTTAAATTATTTAATATTCTTTTTTTTTTAATTTAATCTTAAAAATAAAAACATTCCCAGAACATTTACTGGTAAAAAGACCCAAGTATGTAGCATATCCAAATTTTTGGCATGATATATTTTAATAAGGAAATTTGAAAACTAATTAAACACAAAAGCCCCAAATACATCAAGATCTTCGGCAGAATCAAAAGAATTTAAGAGATATAAGAAGGATTTGATAAATTTCTTCACTTCTTCTCACATAGGAAGAATCCTTGCATCATGCAAGAGGGAATTTTAACAATTTTGCCAACATAAACCTCAAATCTTGGGCAAATAGAAACTAGTAAACACAAAAAAAAACTACATCTATTTCTTTCTATACCAAATAGAGGAACTAAACCAAGAACTAGATTTTGCAAGAACAAATAACAAACAACAAATAGAAAAATTGAATCATTTCCTTCCAATATGCACACATTTGTTTTGAGTTCAACAAAATACTCAATAACAGCTACTCTTTCTTTCAATCCAACATTCAACAATAATATTCAAAGAGATTTTCCAATTTTTCAAACACATAGGAAGAAAACTCAAACATTCAAAATTTAATTGCAAAAACATGAAGAAGACTATCCAACCTTCAAAGCAATCCAGGAAGCAACTTGTGGAAGAGTTCCAATCTTGCCAACCAAATCCAAATCCAAGTTCCTCCTTCCAAATGAGTTTTCCAAATTTTGCATTCAGAAATTTGTCTGCCCTCTTCCCGTGATCTTCCAGGAATATATGGGAAAAATATAATTTCAACCTAAACTTTTAGGTTGAAGAGGTTTTTCCCAGCCAATTAGAATAAAACTATTTAAAAAGTAAAGGAAACCAGATTTTACCCTTTTCCATAAACAATTATTTTCCATCATTCCAAAATACAAAAGCTAATTAAAAAGGTAAAAAGGGAAATGCTTTTATTTATTTCATTTTCTATTTTCCATGATACTTTATTTCAACACAATCATTTAAAATTTAAATGGCAAGGCATTTACTAATTTCTTTCCCCAATATAATAATACAACTTTAACACAATAAAATAAGCCAATTTAACCATTTAATTCTAGCAACTCCTTTATTTAATTAAATCAATAAACTCAAGAGCATAATAATTAATTGATTATTCCAACACAAAAATAGTATCATCAACTCAATTAAATAACTATTCAAATAAATGGAAATACGCAAAACGAGGAATGATCAAATGACAACTCCCAAGACGAAAACACTAAAGCACTCTTACTTGCATACCGGTCAAACAGAAAAGATAACCGACTGACAACAGTCACATGAGTGTAACTGTGGGTCAAGTTAGGGTCCAACCACTATCTCCTCCACTCCCATCCAACAAATAAGGCATGCTCAAACCTGTGAAACCAAGTGGAGTCAATACCTCATACCTACTCGGTACTTGTACCTGCAATGTCCTGCACCAAAGAACCACACATGCATATAGACAAATATATATATATATATAAAGACACGACACGCACACCGATGAAGGAGAATCGTAACGTTCACTATCTCACTGGAGCAAGTGAAGGAAAATCATCCCCTCGCATCCCATACATTTGCAAACACGCAACATATAAATAAAACATCGCATATATAAAGTAAAAGTGTCAGTCCATGTCAGTAATCCATAAAAAATTTCATTAAACATGAGTAATGAAATACTGCATGAAAGCATACACCACACATCCAAATAAGGCATGAAATAACATCACATAAGGTCTGAATCAATATACAATAATGTATCCACTGAACAGTCAATTGAAGTCAAACATAAGTCCAAAAAGAGTTTGATCAAGGAGGGGTCCTACAGTTTCTGCACAGTAATTTTGTTATTTATCTCATGTAGTGTAGTTAGTTTAGTTGTTTATTATCCCCTAGGTCATCTTAGCACTTGTTTGAAGAGGCAGTGGTGGATAGATCTGCCTTCAAGATTTATCATCTTGGAGGGGGTGAATCTCCTCCCCTACACATAATATGTTGAGCCATGAGATGATGATGAAAGAATATGAGAGATCTTGACATATGAAGAGATAGGCTACTCCAACACATTTAAACTGAGATACCAAAGGTTGCTTGTATATCATCACATCAAGTGCACATATCATATATGCATAAAAAGAGTACCAATTTGACATACAAGAAATTGGTAATGATAACACATGAATACATTTAGAACACACGAACTAAGATGCATTCTTCATTATATTTTTGAAAATATACAAGTCCAAAAAAATTTCTGTGCATAGTATGAACGTAAAAATATCTTTGAAATGTCTCTAAAAATTTCTCCAAAGTTTTACCTCTATAAGAGTCACCCATTTACATTACAAATATCCTTGTATTTATAGGCCTCATAGAATAAATTCCTAGCAACCACCTAGTAACTACCCAAATAACTACCTTTCCAATTTTTAGAAAATAAAATAAGCGTCATTTAAGTTAGGAATCTCACAACTTTTGCATAAATAAAGTTTATTTCCTAGCCTATTATAGATATATGACAAAAGCCTCTTAATAAGAAAAGCATCTAGAAACTTGTTTTTGTGGTCATTGCACCATTCAATGATCATTGATCACTATCAAGCAACCATATATGCCCTCCTTAGGTGGCTAATTTAGCACATATGACCTGCCCTTTCTCTCTAGTATTTGTTCCCATATTTATTTTCTTTGAAATTGATCCATCAAACTTACCCATGACATGGTCAACTATGTAAGATTTGGGTCAAATTGGCAAATTCAACACACAAATGGACTCAATCTAATGCATCCCCTAAAGCTTTGTACCCAAATCTACAATTTGAACCTGCTACAACTCCATTCACTCCTAATTCCTTTGAGAGCCTCTCCACAAATTGATGGGGGCTCAAGAACGAACTTGAGAAAATTGGACGTGGTATTCATGTGGTATCATACCACCACACAAAGATGCCCATAGTTAATGTGCTCTCTCTCAATCACATTTAGCAACCACAAGGATACACTTCGCATAAGCTTTCAATAGAGCACCATTTTTAGAATTCGGCTTGTGGCTGGCACTAGGTGCATTTGCTTCAAAGTCTTTGAAAACCTATCAACAAATCTATTTGTTTAATATCTTGCATTCACTATGTTCTATGTAATGACATCCTCTGAGTCATACTATCAAACAATTCAAGCATTGCCTATTATTCTAGCTTTGGCATTTCTTGCAATTACTTTTTGATATATTATTATATGATCTGCATACACCAAGAAACACATCCACACAACCAACACAAGTTTAATTTTCATTTGAATAATAGTGTTTTTAGAGTGTTCTCAAGGTATTCGCTAATGGCATGAAGGTCAACCATGCACATATAATGATTATCCTCATATACAATACATCTTTCATGCTATCAAACTATGTGCAATGCTCTTTCATTAACAAAATGCAAATAAAGCTTACAATATTAGGATGCATCTAGAGGGAACGACTTAAATTGTTAACATAACAATGTCTATTACCTCTGCAATTCATGGATCTGACTCCAATCTTCTCCTTTGTTTATGGTGATAAACTGATGATTGCTTTCTCCAATAGACTTACGGTAGACTTATGTTTGCATAATCGCTTAGTTAAGCCTAACCAAGGTGAACAACAAGTTATTTTTTCTTGCTCCACCTCTTTCACTATAACCAGCCAGTTTTGTGGTTGTTCTTCTTTGTTTCCTCTATTGCTCATGTGGTGGTTCTTTGTATAAAAACATGCATTCAATAGATTGTAATTGTGACAATGAATTAATAGAATTACATTAATTTTGTTTTATTATGATTTGATTTCTTTCCTGCAAGTTTTGTTCCTTCTTTCATGCTAGATATATATTCTGCAATGTAGAAAATTTAACATGGTATCAGATCTTTAGAGCTAGGAGGAAGGACAAATTATTTGCACATAGAATTTTTAAGAATGGAAGCTGATGTAAACCTCTATTCATGGGCCTTGCCTATTGCCCATTTGGTGGAATTGATTATGTGTTTCATTGATGTTTTGTCATTGATGCCAACACTAGTTGTTTGGATGCTTTACCGACAACCTTCTAGTCCCGATAGGTTGAGTGGTTTCTGGTTCATTTGGAACCGACATGATCAGGTAGGATCTAATATACTTTGGTGATGGAATTGGCTTGTTCATGATAGTCATGCTCATATTTGGTTAGTTGGTTTTGGTTTGGTGATCGGATGCTATCATGTTTGCTTGGAAGCTTGGTTTCTAGTTTTGGCGAGGGTTTCACCGACAAAAATTTTGATCAAGATCTTTGATGAATTGCATAAGTGGTTTTGGTGCAGCTTCTGGTAGAGTTTTAGGATGCTATTGGTGATCATGTTTGAGACTTGGTGGATGGACATCATTGTTGTAGCGTGTGGACCTATATTGGGTCCTGGTTCATCTAGGTTATGGACCGACTTTAATGTAACATGAGGATTGGACCTCTCGATGTATTTCCGAGATGTCTTATGTGTTGGATATTATTTGTTTGGTCTAAGGCTGACATGGTTTGTAATTATGTAATTGGTTTATTGTCTGGTGGCTGCCCTAATTGTTTATGGTTGACGGTTTGTATATATATAGATGTAAGATCTCATTGTAGATTATCATGATTATGTTAGAGGTCATGGTCAAAGGAAGTAATGTGTGAATAATGCAATATCATTTAGGCAAAGTATTTGGTTGATCATTGGAGATCGAATTGGGTTTATGTAAGAGGATTTAGTCCTCTGGTATTGAGCTTAATTGGAACTCTACTCAGGCATAGGAGATACTATATTTTGTAGTTCAATACTTCTCCAGATTGTAGTCTAGATTTATATGTAGTCTATGAGGCTCCTTTTGTGATGAGCAGTGCACTCTAGGTTGTTGTCCTTCTTGCAAGTGCAGGCCCCTCAATTGTAATTCACATACTTACTGCAAAAGTATTATATGACTGAGGGTAGGCTTCCCACCGTGGTTTTTCCCTTTACCAGTTTTTCCATGTACAAATCTTGGTGTCATGTGGATGGTATTTATTTTGTGATTATTGTTTATGCTTAATTGGTTTAACTAATATTCTGGTATTAATTTTTTGGGTTCTGGTGTTAAATTTTAAATTGCTAATGGTTCTGATAATATGTGACAACTGATTCACCACCCCCCTCTCAGTTTTCTTCTAGTTATTTGAACTCTCTAACAATTGGTATCAGAGCTTTGGTTCTCTCTGCAGAAAGCTTAACCACTTGAGGAAGATCCTATGGCGACTAACAGTTCAAGTTCATCCAGTTCTTCTGGATCTATCTTTTGGAGGGATATTCCAAGGATTGATGAAACAAATTACACAGTATGGAAGATTCAGATGGAGACTCATTTGAGATTTCTTGGCAAGGAAATTTGGGAGATCACATAGAATGGTGTCATGCCTTATAATCTAGGATTTGGTGATCCTCCTCCAACAAACCTAGACAAGGAGATTGAGAATGATTGTAGAGCAAGAGAATCCCTCTTGTGTGCACTTTCTGATTAGAAAATAATGGGATTAACTGACAAATCATCTCGAAAGGTTATATGGGATAAGTTGGAGACTCTTAACGAAGGTGACCCTACAGTGAAGATTGCTAAACATTATGGTTACCGGGTGAGATTTGAAAACCTGAAGATGGAATAAGATGAAAGGATTACTGCATTCATGGAAAGGGTAAATGAGATTGTTATGAGAATTCAATGTCGGAACTATGAGCAAAGTTGAAATTATTTCTAGAGTCGTAGGAGCCCTACCATCGGCTTAAAAAATGAAGGCTACTACTATTAATGAGTTGAGAACAATGGCTAATACATCTATCAACATAGATACTTTGGTTGGGAAACTATCTACTTTTGAGCTTGAAGAATTTGGACCTTCTGGAGTTGTGAAGTCTTAACCTAGTTTTCATGCATATACATCTACAATCAGTAAGCAAGACTGGAAAGCTTTGTATGAAAAGGAATTGGAAGATATGAAGAGAGAAGATGATGAGTTTGAGCAACTTGAAGCACTATTTTATAGAAGAGTACCCAAAGGATCGGTATAAAGTAAATATGAAGGAAAAGAACCTTTTAAATGTTTTGTATGTAATAAGATTGGTCATTTTGCATCTAGATGTCCTAAAAGGAATTCAAGATTTGAAGAAAAAGTTAGAAGATCATTTAAGCCTAACACTCGATATCAGAACAAGTATAAGGACAAGAAAAAAAAAGACAAATCATGCTACATAGCGGATGAGGAAGGCATTACTAATTCTGATGATGAATGTTGGTATTATGGATGTGTTGCATTAGTTTTGTCATTGATGTCAACACTCATCCTTTTGGAATCTACATTGTTGATATGGCACTATGGTTAGATTGGTTTACTATTCGACCGACACATTGTGTTCACCGACAAGTTCAGTGACTTATGCACAGTCACCGGTATATTGTCCACCGGCAGGTTATATTGTTCACTGGCACTGAGGATGACTTGTTATCATCTCGAGATCACTTGATTATATCAAAGACATAGTTTGGATACATGGTTTTGGTGTTTTGGTTATTGGTCTAATGGGGCTGACATATTTGTTGTTACCAGCAGATTGGTCAAGGTTATGGACCGGTATGCATTATCTATTCCAGATAAGCACGACACATTATGGAGATATTTTATTGATTGGATATTGTTGTAAATGTATTGAGTTGACATGATGCATCGCATCTAGACTTGTTTGTAATTGATTTAATTGTAATATTCTTAGTAAGCTAGCCTACACATCTGGTCTTAGGTTTTGTATATATGTAAGATCTCATTTGTAAGATGATAGAAGAGATAGGGTATGTAAGGTTATGATATGGTATGGTAACATGGTATGTGAAAATATTGAAGATCATATGAGAAGATCATAGAGAAGGTTCAAGGAAGGTTTGAAGGTGATTATCAAATCTTAACTGGTACTGAATCCAACATTGGAGATGCTATTTTGAGCAGTACATTATTCTAGGATTTAACCATCCTACTATAGTCATTGTGACTCCCATTTGAGAAGTGTGCTCTAGGCAGTTGGCCTTTCTGCATGTGCAGACCCCATTTGTATACACATACTATCTACAGTAGTATCATCTGATTGTGGGTAAGGTTTTCCACTGTGGTTTTTCCCCTTACAGAGTTTCCACATTAAAATCTTTGTGTTATGTGTTGTGAATGTTGTTTGTCTTTCTGTTTCATACATTAAGTTTCATCGATATTGATATTAACTGTTAATCTGTTAACCGGTATTAAATTTGGATTACCACTATTAAGTATCAAGTTTGATTAAGTTATAATTGGGTTGTAATTCATAGACAACTGATTCACCACCCCCGCCCCTTCTCAGTTGCCTTCTGGTTCCTAACAATTGGTATCAAAGCCAAGTCCTCTTTTTGCAGAAGCCTGACAGCTTGAGGAGATCCTATGGCAACAAACATTTTGAGGAAGGACACTATGAAACTTGATGGAACTAATTATGGTATATGGAAGATCAAAATGGAGACACATCTGAATTGCATTGGAAGAGACATATGAGAAGTTACAAAGAATGGCTATGTTGGTCCTACACCAAATCAACCTAATGCACCAACATT
Organism: Cryptomeria japonica; assembly: GCF_030272615.1. Classification (NCBI taxonomy): domain Eukaryota; kingdom Viridiplantae; phylum Streptophyta; class Pinopsida; order Cupressales; family Cupressaceae; genus Cryptomeria; species Cryptomeria japonica. Next base: position 637,668,867 of record NC_081414.1, read on the forward strand.
GGGTAAAGATCAAGAAAATGATTGCAAAGCAAGAGAAGCACTTCCGAGCTCATTATCAGATCAGCAAATCATGGGATTATCAGATTGATCTACTGCTAAAGCTATTTGGGATAAATTGGAGACATTGAATGAAGGAGATACCACTGTCAAAATTGCAAAACTGGAATGTTTCTAGGTCAGAGATAAAAATTTGAAAATGGAAGAAGATGAAAGAATTTATGCTTTTATGGAAAGAGTTAATGAAATTGTTCTAGGAATATAATATTTTGGAGGATCCTTAAGTGAAGATGAAATTGTTTCTAAATTTTTAAGAGCATTGCCACCAACATACAAAATGAAAGTAACTACTATTAATGAGTTGAGAACAATGCCTAATACATCAGTATCTAGGGATACCTTGGTTGGAAAACTTTCAGCATTTGAGCTTGAGGAATTTGGTCTTGTTGCTACAATTAAGACAGATTTAGCCTTCAGAGCATCATCATCTGCACCATCATCATCATCATCATCTGACAAATCTGATTGGAAAGCACTATATGCAAAAGAACTTGAAGATATCAGAAAGGAAAATGAAGAACTGGAAGAACTTGAAGCACTATTTGCAAGGAAAATGCCTAAAGGTCCAGTTGGAAGTAAGTATGAAGGTAAAGAACCATTTAAATGTTTTAATTGCAATAAAGTTGGTCATACGACATCTAGATGTTCTGACAGACATGCAAGACTGAGAGAGGAAGCAAAAAGAATATATAAGCCTAACCCTGAATATCAGAGATACAGATTTAAGAAGAATAGAGACAAATCTTGTTACTATGCTGATGAAGGAGTTACTGATGATTCTGATGAAGAACCGGCAGACAATGGATGGGCTTTTGTTGCAATAAAAGAAGATCAACTGACACCTACTGTTGCACTGGTAGAGAAGACCCTGGCAGCTAAAATTGAAGAAAAGGATGAATGGATCATAGATTTTGGATGTTCACATCATATGACTGGTGATAAAAGTAAATTCTTATCTTTTCAAGAATATAGTGGAGGTCTAGTAAGACTTGGCGATGATAAAGCTTGTTTAATCAAAGGAAAAGACACTAAATCTTTGGATGGTAAGCACAATACTGACAATATTTATTATATTGAAGGTTTGAAGCATAATCTTTTGAGTGTTGGTCAATTAGTTGAAAATGGATTTCAGTTACAGTTCAAGAATGGTAAATGCAAAATCAGAAACAAAATTGGATTGGAGATTGCAACCAGTAATCAGACTAAAGGTAATATCTTTCATTTGAACAACAATGATAAGACATGCTTGATTGCACATATTGATGAAAGTTGGTTAAGGCATAAGAGACTTTGTCATGTAAATTTTGATTGCATTGTAAAGATCGGTTCAACTAAGGAAGTAAGGGATTTACCTAAGATTGTGAAACCTCATAATCCGGTATATAAGGAATTTCAAATGGGAAAGCAAGTTCGAACAACTTTTAAGAGTATTTCTGAGAAATCCAATAATGTTCTTGATTTAATTCATAATGACTTGTGTGGTCCAGCAAGAACAAGAAATGTTCAAGGAGATAGATACTTTATGCTAATTATTGATGATTATTCTAGAATGTGTTGGGTTACTTTTCTCGAGGAGAAATCAAAAGCTTTTGGAAAATTCAAACTACTCAAGGCAATGGTAGAGAATAAAACCGGTAAGAAAATCAATTGTTTGAGATCTAATCAAGGAGGAGAATTTACATCTAAGGAATTTAATATATTTTGTGAAGTAAATGGAATCAGAAGACAACTATCAGCACCTCGGACACCTCAGTAAAATGGAATTGCAGAAAGGAAGAATAGAACTATTCTGGAACTAGCTAGAAGCATGATATTGGAAGCAAATCTACCTCATGTGTATTGGAGAGAAGTGGTGAATACAACAATTTACACTTTCAACAGAGTTCACATCAAAGGTGAAACCGGTAAGACCCATTATGAACTATGGTTTGGTAATACTCCTACTCTTAAATACTTCAGAATTTTTGGAAGAAAATGCTATATTAGGAGAGATGAGTATGTTGGTAAATTTGATCCTAGAAGTGATGAAGGAATATTTCTTGGTTATTCATCCAAGAGAAAGGCATATAGATGTTTTATAAGAGATTGCAGAAAATCATTGAGAGTGCTAATGTGAAGATAGGTGAACACTTTAGAGGAAATTCAAGGTCTGTAGATTTTGAACCAGTAGTTGAGATGATCATAAATGAACCTATACAGAGTGCACTGGCACAAAATGTGGATCCAGTCACACCGACATCATCAGAGAATTCCATAATGACTGAAGAACAACAACGTGTGAATAAACCAAAGTATGTAAGACTGAATCACTTAGAAAATCAGATAATTGGGAATAAGTATCAAGGTGTTATGACAAGAGGAAGACTGACAAATGAAGAGGTATGATTAATTTCTCAAATTGAATTAGCATCTGTTATTGAAGCTTGTCAAGATGAACATTGGATAAAGCAATGGAAGATGAACTAGAACAAATTGAAAAGAACAATACATGGACATTAGTTCCCCAGCCTAAAGACAAAAATGTAATTGGAACTAAATGGGTATTCAGAGATAAACTTAATGAATATGGTAAGGTAATTAGGAACAAAGCAAGATTAGTGTGTAAAGGATATTCATAGAAAAAGGGAATTTATTATAATGAAAACTTTGCACCAGTAGTTAGAATTGAGGCAGACAGATTATTCCTTGCATTTGCAGCTCACAAAAACTATAAAGTATATTAGATGGATGTAAATGTAGGATTTTGCCAAGATCAAGGGCACAATGAAAAGCATAAAAGAGACAATAGAATGACAAGAAAAAACTATATTCTCATCAATATGCAAAATGATCAACTGGATTAACCAATACAATGAATATAGGCCTGCTTATATAGGCAAGGCCATATGGATGTATGAGCACACAAATATGACATGTGGCTCAATGAGAAACAAGGGTAGGTAAGAAATACTAAGGGTAGGTAGGAGAAATAATATAATATTCCACAAGAGGTGGATGACCCACCGAATGTGGAGTGTAACAACAAAATAAGACCACAAAAGGTGGAATTTCTCCTACAAACTCTATCCCTAAGTGCACACTTCCCTAAGTGTCTCAAATCCAAACTACGAAGAGATGCATTATCCTAAGTTAAGTGTAATAATATCCATAATGAATATTTAATTACACCAACACCCCCCCTTAAGTGCAACTTAGGGGAATGAAGACTCAAGTCAACAATGCAAGATGGGTCCCAGCTACTAGGCCATGATAGGTACCCATGTACAATATGCAAATGCAAGCAAAACTATGTAATGCAATCTCTCATAAACGGAGAAAGGGAGAAAACCCAGTGGGAAAAAATTCCCCCCCAAAAGAGAGATGAATGTACAAAAGACTCTCAAAGAAGAAGGACAAAACCTCAAAGAGGAAAAAGTCCCCCCCATAAGAGAGGAAGGAGAAGTCAGCTGACCCCCCCTAATGACACATCCCGCACCCCCAAGAGAGCTCGCAACTGCTGAAACTTACTCTCGGTGAAAGGTTTGGTGAATATGTCAGCAACCTGCTCTGTTGTAGGACAATACTGCAAATCAATGACTTGCTCCTAGATGAGCTCTCAGATATAGTGCATATGAATCTCGATGTGTTTGGTCCGTTGGTGCTGGACCGGGTTCTTCGAGATCGCAATGGCACTCTGATTGTCACAAAGTAGAGCTGTCGGCCGTGGAGTGGTGAATCCAAACTCTGTGAGAATCTGCTGGAGCCAAATGGTCTCAGTCGCTGCGTTAACAACACCTCGATACTCAGCCTCAGTCGAAGAGAGAGCAATAGCATGTTGCTTCTTGCTCTGCCAACAAATGGGGCCCGAACCAAGGTGAAAACTTTAACCAGAAGTAGACTTACGATCAACTAGATCGCCAACCCAATCGGAGTCTGTGTAACCAACCAAGCGAAGTCCTGTGCATGCTGCATAGTGAATCCCATAGTGATGTGTACCCTGGATAAAATGAAGGATGCATTTGGTGGCTTTCCAATGAAGCTCATGTGGATCCTGCATGAAGCGGGAAACCATGCCAACTGCAAATGAAATATCAGGGTGTGTATGAGTCAAGTAGATGAGACTACCCACAAGCTGCTGATACAAAGTGGCATCAACTGGTGGAGAAGAACACTGAGCCTCAAGCTTGACTCCTGAAAGAAAGGGAGTCGGGGTAGGCTTACAATCAGCCATATGAAAGCGTGCAAGTAGATCAAGAGCATACTTGGGCTGCGATAGTGTGATCCCGGAAGGTGACTGTGAAATCTCTATCCCGAGAAAGTAGTGCAAAAGACCCAAGTCAATCATAGCAAATCTGTCATGCAAAGCAGATTTGACCCTGCTAATGATGGATGAAGTACTCCCTATAATGATCAAGTCATCAACATAGAGCACAAGTATCAAGTGAGAATCATCCTGTCGCAAAATGTAGACATTCGGATCGGAATGACACCTGGTGAACCCTGTGGAGAGAAGAAAGGAATCCATCTTGGCATACCAAGCCCTGGGGGCCTGCTTAAGGACATAGAGAGATTTCCTTAGTCTGCAAACCAAGGAAGTATCCTGGAGGAAACCCTGTGGCTGCTCCATATAAATCTCCTCATCAAGATCACCATGAAGAAAAGCACTCTTCACATCCATCTGATGTATAGCCCAACCATGAGTTGCAGCAATAGCAAGTGTCAAACGAATGGAGTTCATCTTGGCTACGGGTGCAAAGGTCTTAGTATAGTCAACACCTGCAACCTGCGAGAAACCTTTTGCAACAAGCCGAGCCTTATACTTATCCACACTACCATCTGCTGCAAACTTGGTCCGATAGATCCACTTACATCGAACCATCTTTCTCCCCTTAGGAAGATGGACTAAATCCCATGTGTTGTTCCTCATCAAGGAACTATACTCTTCCTCCATAGCTTGGTCCCACTCAGGAACCCCTGATGCTTCCCTAAATGTCTATGGATCGGAAGCGGTAGCAATGAATGCATGTGGAAGATCCTGATGTTGTGATCAAGTTCTCCATGTATCTGAAGGATCCCCAACAAGAGAACCTATGGACTCAAGTGTCTGTCGAGCCCAACGAGGTCTAGGTGGAGGTGGAGAATGAGGCTCCTCAACTGCAAGTGGACCCTGCGGAGGTGTAACCCTGCGAGTCGGAGTTGAGGGAGTCTCATCATCTAAATCACTAACATCACTATCCACAATGGAGGAAGGTGGAGGAGGTAGAGAGGTTAAGCTAGGAGAGCTTTCCTCAAAGTGAACACTCCTCTCAATGAATACCTCATGTGTCTCTGGATCCATCAATCTGTATGCCTTAACACCCTCAAGATATCCAACAAATATGCAAGGCCGACTCTGAGGTTCCAATGCCTTGCATTTCTGTGGAGGTATGCGAGCCCATGCTGGACACCTTAAGTCTCTGAAATGTCTCACAATCAGTTTCCTACCAGCCCAAGCTTCAAAAGGAGTAATACCTTGCAAAGCTTTGTGAGGAACCCGATTCTGGATGTGTGTGGCACAACTGATAGCCTCTACCCAAAAGGCGGGATCAAGAGAACATGCATGTATCATACAACTAGCCATTTCTTTGAGAGTTCTATTCTTGCGTTCTGCAACCCCGTTCTATTGTGGAGTGTATGCAATAGAATGCTAAAGATCAATCCCCTCAAATGTACAAAAATCCTCAAGTCTCTTGTTCACATATTCCCTTCCATTATCTGTGCGAAGAATCTTGACCACTTTCCCTGATTGCTTCTCCACACGAGTCTTGAAGTCCTGAAATCTATCAAATACTTCACTCTTATGAATGAGAAAGTAGACCCAAGTGAAGTGGGAGTAGTCATCAATGAAGGTAAGAACATAGCGGGCCTTACTGAATGAAGGTGCTGGAAATGGACCTGCTACATCGCTGTGAACAAGTTGAAGAACTTCCAAAGCTCTCCAAGTTTTCCCTTTATCAAACTTCTCTTCAAGATGCTTGCCCATGGAACAACCTGAACATACACCCTCTGAAAAACTGATTTGAGGTAGACCTGTGACCATGTCTTTAGTGCTTAGCTGCTAAAGATAGCGGTAGTTGAGGTGACCAAACCGCTCATGCCATAGCTTACTTTCTGAATTTGAATGAGTAAGCAAGGCCCTAGAATGTGAACTTGGCACAAAGTGGGAGAAAGAATAAAGTCTTGAGTTGTCATTGACTTGCCCCACTGCTACCAAGGCATTATCATCAAGTTCCTTTACCACAACTGAATCTGGTGTAAACTCAACCTTTTCCCCATTCCCATAGTGAGTGATTTGGTAGATGGAGAGAAGGTTGGTAGACAAGTTAGGAACATAGAGAACATTCTCAAATGTTCCATCATCCATGTCAACTAAACCTTTCCCTTCAACCTCTACTTGTGTGTCATCACCTATGTAAATGTGAGGTACCTTAGATGGCTCCAATGAAGAAAACTGCTCCTTTGTAGAACCCATGTGATATGAGGCACCTGAGTCAAGTATCCATTGCTGTGAAGAACCTGTTGTAGCCACAAATGCTTGCCCTTTTCCCTTAGACTGTGAGGAAGAGGAAGGAGTTGAATCGTTCTTTGTGTAGGTGGATGGCAAGTTGATGTTGTTTTTCTTGAGAAGATTTGTTAACTCATCAACTTGCTTTGCATGGCATCGATGCTCATCATGACCATACTTTTTGCAATATGCACAAGTTGGTTTATCCTTCTTAGGTGGTGTCCCCTTCTTGGAAGAGGATGAAAAATCACCTTGTGATGGAGAGGATGATTGTCCTTTTTCCTGGTGTGGCTTAGACTTGGATTGCTTCTTCTTCTTGTTGGAATCTTTGCCTTGACTTCCTTGATTTCCTTGATTTGCTACCAAAGCCTTGGACTTTGAAGACTTGAGAAACCCCATGTTCAACAACTTAGATTGTTCCAATATCAACATTTCTGTGAAAGCATCAAATGAAGGCATAACATAAGAACTCCCCACTGTCAAATGATGAGTTTGGAAGCTAGATACAAATGCTGCATATTCTGGTGCAAGCTTGTCCAACAAGTTGAATATCAACTGAGCATCCTTTTTGTCAATTCCACAATCCTTTAGCTTTGCTCTTAGCTCATTTGCTTTGATTACATAATCTTGGATTGTATCAAAACTCTTGGGATCTAAGTTGGTGAGCTCATTGTCAATCTGATAGCCTCTGATTTCATCAACTTGTCCATACAATTTCTGAAACATATCCCAAGCCTCTTTAATTGTTTTACACTTCTCAATGTGAAAAATGAGGTCTTCTGATACATACTTGCATAAGGTTTCAAGAGCCATGCAATTCTTTGTGAGCCATTCTAATTGAGCAATTGGATCAGCCTTAGGATTAGGTGGTGCTGTTATTGTTCCATCTATGTAGTGTGTGAGACCCTTTTCCATTAGTTTACTCCATACTTTAATTTTCTGTGAGGCCCTACCCCGACCCATCCTATCCTTTCAGTTATTTTCATTTTGGAACTATTTTGGATGCTAGTTTTGACACACTATGGATATAGAACTTTTCATGATTCCGCGATTTTGGTAACATTGATATATGTGGATGCTTCATTTCTATGCCTTGTGGATTATAGAATATTATATGATTCTAGATTAGGGTAATATTGTGATGATGCAGGTTATTATCTGAATTTCAGGATTTGATATAATGTTGGGAAAATGTTTGCATATATTGTAGATGGATCAAATTTTGAGGATTATGAGGAAATTGCTTTGAATTGTGACAAATTATATTTCATAATGTCAAGTCTTTGTAGAATGAATGTATTGTATTCTGATTTTGTGATTTTATATATATTATATGAGGCTATTTGGGAAGTACTAATGTTTAAATTGAGATGTGCAGGAAAATATCCATGTGACCATGGAAATATTAGGGAGAATCAAGCCTAGGCCAATGTGCGTTAGTAAAACCAGGGGTTGTCTAATTGGAGAGACAACACCCCGTATGTACTGTATTTTATTCGTAAATGTAAAATGTTGCATGAGTGTAATTTGTATTTATTGGATTATTTAAATTGTTTAAGGGACAATTGCCATGTGTTTATTGTGATGTGGAATTATGTTGTAGTGTCACTTGACACCTATGTAGTATGTTGTGTTGGCAATTTGTCATGTCACCTTTTTGAAAGTTTTATTTTTGTTAATGGTTATATCCCCTAATTATCCTTGAAGGAACCAAGAAATCTAGGTTAGAGAGCCACAAGGAAGGTCAACTCAGAGTTGACCCGTAGGTTAACTTCAGGTGGACTTTCTGAAGGTCAAATCAACTCCTAGAGTCAATTTTAGAGCTTTTCTATTAGGCCTCATGGGGTACCTATGGGTGAAGGCCAAAATTGGCCATGTGTCTTTCCCTTAGGACTTGTTTAACCACCCAAAAAAGTGGTTTTCCCAAGATGGACGAATTCCATCTATAGGAGTGCCATCCTTGGAAGGAGAACCTTCTTGGAGATAGTAATCCCTCTTCCCCATTCCATTTCCCTTCTCTAGGCACCTAGGTTAGGGAGTGTGTAAGACCTAGGGAAGACCAACCCAATGGGAGATCACTCACTCTATCCAAGAGGTTGGAAGGAGTGAGAGAGGCCTTCTTAGGCTAAGAATGGAAGCTTAGTGAGCTAATCACCCACTCTCCATTCTTGGAGATTTTTGGAAAAACTTGGGAAAAAAAAAGAGAAAACCAGTTTTAGGAATTAGAGGAATTTGGGGGCCAAGGATTGCAGAAAGTTGTGTGGATTGGGCAGCTCATCTCCAACTAAGTTTAGCATACCTATTGGCAGAATAAGGTTGGTTGTAATCTCCTCTTGGTTTTGTTGTCTATGTTAGTTATGTTGTTTTGTTGAAGGAAAGAAATGCTTGTAAAGAAAGTGTGTATGTAAATTGTTGTTGAAGAAAATAATGTGTAGTTTATTTCTATGTTTTTTCTGTTTTGTGTTCTTGTTTTGGGAGTGTCCAAGATCTCCTACTCTTGGGAGAGTAGGATGATCTTGGGGTGGAAGAAGCATGACAGCCTTGGGTGAGAGGCTCTCCTTAAGGAGAGTGATCTCAAGGGTGTCCCTTGTGACCCTTGCTGCATAGCCTTGTGTATGCATTTGGGGGTCATAAGGGGAGAGAAATGGCTTTGAGCCTTTGGGGGGCATAAGGTGGTTGGGATGAATTCTGATTGAGTATTTTGTGTTGCCATGAGGTGGCTTGTGATATATTTGTTTGGCTGCAGTCTCCCCAATGGTACTTGGTCCACTTCCACCCATAGATTGATCTCCACAAATGGTGGTGATAGTGTAGCTTGGGATGGGAAAGTGTATGTGATGTGTGTTTGCCCTATTGTTGTGTTGTATTGCCTGATTGTAACCCGTCTAGGTCTTGATTCTCCTAGCTCGGGGGTGGCTTCTGGTAAGCCTAGGCTGGGAGGTGAGCATCCCATGGTCACAGTCCTAAAACTTTACTTGCAGGTGGCTTGGGGAAAAAGACTAGGAGTTGCAGGTTTTGTGTTGCAGACTTCTATTTCAGATTTCGGATTTTTATTTAAATGCAGAAAAGAAGAAAGAAATGTAACCTTATGATTTGTAGCAAAAAAAAAAAAAAAGAAGAGAAAGTGCATATGTAAATATAGGGCTTAAAATGATTCTGTTTCTGTTTAAATAAATGTAATTATTATTTTCTGTGTAAAAGATTAGAAAAAAAAAGGGGACTGTTAGATTATCTACCCATTTTCATATTTGGGTTATTGTAACTATCATTCTGGAAAAACAATGTAAATGTGACTTTTATTATATTTGATGACTATTGTGTTTGTTGTAGTCTACATTTAAATCTGGTTTGTAACATGTTATTTACTGCAATATTAAAGAAAAGAAAACAGAAAAAAAAAAAGATGCATTAGGATTTCTTATTCACTATTTACTAGTTTATTTACTGCAATATTAAAGAAAAGAAAACAGAAAAAAAAGATGCATTAGGATTTCTTATTCACTATTTACTAGTTTATTTACTGCAAATGTCAAAGAAAGAAAAAGAAGAAATGCAGTAGGGTTATTATTTACTTGCTTAGTTTTATATTCTGTTATTTTATGTCTATTAGAAAGAAAGGAGAACCAGTATTGCTTTATTGCTGTAGAAAGTTTAAATAAAAGAAAGAAATAAATAGATCTATTCTAAATGCTGTTAGAAGACTAAAAACGGAATGTAGATGGTTAAAAACCTCAGATCAATATAAGGGTTTTTAACCCTATTACTTCAACATTTAGTCATATATATCTCTATATGTATATAGGTATATATATTGAAAATATATACCTATATAGATATAAAATATATACATATATAAGCTCCCTGTATGTGTATACCCCTGTAACAACAAAATAAAGGATGCATTTTGAACTTGTGCATCTCTGTTTCAAACATATAAAAGAATTGCAGAATAAACTTCGTATATATATATATATATATATATCTGCATCTGAAACACATACCCTGTAGATGTCTGTAGAACAAAACCAACAAAGACATTTATGTTATGATCTGATCATAACAATGGATATATGTGTATATAAACATATATATACAAATATATATATATATATATATGTATTTATATATATATATATATATATATATTCGATATATTCGATATATTCAAAAAAAAATCACATCTTATAACACTTTTACCAAAACCACGAAATATAATAAAATGTGTTTTTAAAAAAAAAAAAATGAGGAAATGGAGTCACGCGGGTCACTGTGTGTAACACAGTGGACGGCCACGGCTGAGCCACTGTGCTACACATAGTGGGCGGCGCCGAAGGGCACCGCACTGTGTGTAACACAGTGGGCGGTCACGGCCGCCACTGTGCTACGCATAGTGAACGACGACCGCCACTGTGTGTATACACAGTGGGCGGCGGCTATGCCGTCCGCCACTGTGTGTACACACAGTGGGCGGCGCGGCCGCCACTATGTGTATACACAGCGGCGCCCGGGAAAACCCTTCCTCCACCACCTTCTTCCCACATGGAACCCTCCGCCTCCATACCTGCGATCTCTCTCTCCCTCAAACAAAATAAGCAATAAAATATAGGGGTTTAATAAACCCTAACCCATTTCGGGTTAGGGTATAAAAGGGTAAAAATAAAATAAGACAAGTGTTATATATAAAAATGCAACCCTAACCCAATTTCGGGTTAGGGTTAGCATTATAAGAATTATATATATATATATATATATATATATATATATATATATATGAATATATTATATATATATGAATATATTATATATATATATATATATATGAATATATTATATATATATATATATACATATATATATATATATATATATGTATATATATATAATATATTCATATATATATATATATATATATATATATATATGAATATATTATATATATACATATATATTTATATATATATATATATATAAGAGATTTAGATTGGTGTATTATAATTAGATTTTTAATTTCACAATGAGGGTTAGTATATAAGAATATATACTGTGATTTTATATATATATATATATATATAAGGAATTTTAAGTTGGGATTTTAAACCTTGATTTTTTAATATACATATATAATTGGGGGCAATTCCATAATGGAATTTTTATATGTCCGTTTAGATTGGAATTAAAAACTTGATTTTTTGTAATATATGGAATGGGGTTATTTTAACGATAGAATTATTATATGTCTATTTACTCTTTAGGAGATTTAGAATTTTAAAATAGTAAAATTTTAAAGGGATTTGAAAACAAAGGGATTATTATGGTTGGATACCCCATACATTAAATTGATTAATTTATTTAATTAATCAATGGATTTCCCTCAATATAATTGGACTTTAAAAAAAAAAAAAATTTAAAAGGAGGAAATTGTAGATTTTTGAACTTTAGGCCTTGAGACCGATATTTGGCCGGATCGAAATTTAAATGACAAAATCAAGGGATTTAGGGAAAATTAGAATTGGCCCTAGTAATTGTCGGTTTCAGTGGGCAAATGACATTGTAGTAATTCGAAACCCCCATTGGGTGGAGGTGGATAATAAATTTTATATAAGCATCAAATAATCATTAGCAATATCATTATATGACCTGGAATGATTTAATACGTTAAGATAGCCAATTATCCCTTGGTTTAATTAGCAGCAATTTGTCTTAGGTAATTGAGCTAGCTAACTAATCCGCAATGCAAATTAATCTCCACCAATCAAGTCACTCGCTCGAGTTGGATTTTTAACTTAACCTTAGTAAGTAAGTTTATTTACATCCTAGGAAAGACAAAACCTTAAATGCAGTTGTTATATATTAGGATTTTTAGCGAGTTCATGACGTCAAAAAAAAATTTTGTTGTTCCGTTTTTGTGCCCTAAAGTTTGGGCACGACATTTTCCATGATGCATAATTATGTGGAGTTAATGGTGGAAACTTATTAGGACTCATTGCAACAAGAATGGAAAGAGCACAAAGAGAGGCACAATCACACAAGACACCCCCCCAAATTCACTCAATCAAAGAACCCCCCCCAAATGTGATGATTTGGCACTTTATAAGTAGTGTGTATACAATGGGCCAGTTGCAAAAAATGGCAAAGTGGACTTCTAATTTACAATTTTACAACTGCCTCAATAAGGCCAAAAGAGTCTCAAACTGATAATGGAAGAGATCTAGCTAAGATCCAAGCAATTTACAAGTACCTAATAGGCCAAATAAGACCAATATCTGAAAGTACAATTTTCACTCAAAATCTTTGAAATCTGATCATATATTCTGAAAGTAGACAAAAAAATAAGCACTTTAAAAAAAAACGGCACCTGAAAAGGAGGTCGTATGAGCTCAAACGAGGCCTTTGAAGTTGCAGAATTGAGGATTGGACAGGTACAGCTGAGAGAATCCAAAAATTCTAAAAAACCTGTGCACCAAAATCAGAAAATAACCACACCACTACGAAGATCACGAAATTTTAGCCCATTTCAAAAAAAATTGCACCAAAAAAGGAGCAAAAATGAGCAAGATATGGCCTTCCAAAATTGGACTGCAAAACTGAAAAGCCCAACGGAGAGGGGTCAAAAAAATTTCAAAAAGTGCTGATGTGGCACTGATGTCAGCAAGTCACTATGTTAAATTTGATGGCCATATGACCATCACAAAAACTTCGCCTCCCTGCTGACTGGGCGTCCGTACTGTACGGACTGCTGACTGTGCAGATGACTCTGCAGACCGTACTAATGATGTGGCACTGTACAGACAATTGCGTGTCACAGTGACTGTGCGGTACGGACTGTACAGATCTGACATGGTAGTGCAGATGACTGTTTTCTCACAGGACGGTGGTCGCCTGCCACGTGGCGGGCGCGGTTGCCGCCTGGGTTAGGTGGTCGCCGGCGGAGGAGGTTGCAGGAGTCGAGGAACCGGCGGCGGCCGGGAGCAGGGAGGACGGGAGCTGCCGGAAAGCAGGGGAGGTGCTGGGAACCTGCAAGCGCCAGTGGCGATGGAGCTAGCGGGTCTCGGCGCGGGCGGCGGCGGGAGGACCTGCACAAGCGGCGGCGGGTACACCTGCGACAGCGTGCGGCGGCGGCGCGAAAGAGTATGGCGCTGCGACTTGCGGGCAGAAAGGGTACGGGGGGGTCTGTGGACCCCCAAAAAACTCTTTTTTTTTTTGTTTTTTTTTTATTTTTTTCAAAAATTTTGAAAAATAAATTTATTTTTTTAAAAAAAATTTCGAAATCCGTACGATAATAGCCAAAATGGGGAAAAAAAAATTCTCACCAAAATAGGTCGACTTTATAGTCGAAATTTATGGAAACGGCCTCTCGGATTCAACGGTGATGTCCAAATCGTTGTATGACACCCCCAAAAAAATGAAGATCCCCAAATCCAAAAATAGAAGCCTTCCACGATGTCTCCAAAAACCGATCAATGAAGCCCCAATAGCTCTAATACCATGTAGGATTTTGCCAAGATCAAGGGCACAATGAAAAGCATAAAAGAGACAATAGAATGACAAGAACAAACTGTATTCTCATCAATATGCAAAATGATCAACTAGATTAACCAATACAATGAATATAGGCCTGCTTATATAGGCAAGGCCATATGGATGTATGAGCACACAAATATGACATGTGGCTCAATGAGAAACAAGGGTAGGTAAGAAATACTAAGGGTAGGTAGGAGAAATAATATAATATTCCACAAGAGGTGGATGACCCACCGAATGTGGAGTGTAACAGCAAAATAAGATCACAAAAGGTGGAATTTCTCCTACAAGCTCTATCCCTAAGTGCACACTTCCCTAAGTGTCTCAAATCCAAACTACGAAGAGATGCATTATCCTAAGTTAACTTAAGTAAGTGTAATAATATCCATAATGAATATTTATTTACACCAACAGTAAAATGTGCATTTTTGAATGGTGATATTGAAGATAAAGTTTACATTGAACAACCTGATGGATTTCATTGACAAATGTTAAGGATATGGTTTGTAGATTAAGGAAAGATTTGTATGGATTGAAGCAAGCTCCTAGAGCTTGGTATGCTAGATTGGACAAATATATTTTGAAACTTGGTTACACTAAAGGTAATGCTGATAGCAACTTATATTTCAAAGTGACTAATGATGACATCTTGGTTATTGAAGTTTTGTTGATGATATCATTTTTGGAGGAGAAGATGGATTGTGTAAAGACTTTGCTAACAAGATGTCGAAAGAATTTGAAATGTCTATGATTGGGGAGATAAAATTCTTTTTAGGATTGCAGATTTCATAAACTGATAAAGGTATATTCATGTGTCAAACAAAATACTTGAAGGAACTACTGAATAAAATTGGTATGGAAAACTCTAAACCGGTAAGTACTCCTATGACTACAACTGATAAATTGATATTGAAGGATGATTCAACTCCTATTAATCCGACAATATACAAATCTATGATTGGAGGTATACTGTATTTAACACAAACAAGACCTGATATAATGAATGCATTATTTATTGTTTCAAGATTCTAGAGTAATCCTAAAGAAAATCATGAATCAATAGTAAAAAGGATTTTCCAGTATCTATAAGGCACAACAAATCTTGGTTTATGGTATCCTAAAGATGAAAATTTTGATTTATGTGCATACACGATGCAAATTTGGTAGGAGATGTAGATGACAGAAAGAGTACCACTAGTGATGTATTCTTCCTTGGTAGAAAATTGATTTCATGGTTGAGCAAGAAGCAGAGTTGTACATCATTATCAATAGAAGAATCAAAATATCTGGCAGCAACAACTAATTGTACTCAGATATTATGGATTAAGAAAATGTCGAAGGACATAAAGGTAAAATGCAAAGAACCTATAATCATTTATTTTGATAATTCAGTAGCAATTGATATATCAAAGAATCTGGTATCTCACTCTAAGACTAAGCATGTTTCTATCAAATATAATTTTCTAAACAAAAATGTTGAAGCAAAAGAAGTAAGATTGGTTTATGTGAATACTAAAGAGAAAATTGCATATATCTTTACTAAGCCTTTGCAAACTTTTGAATATCTCAGAGACCAGCTTGGGGTAATACCCCCATCGGTAGAGACTTAAACAGTTGAAGATTGGCATAAAACCGGCAGAAACTAACAGAGAAACCTTTTTCCGACTTTGATGGAGGAAAGCTACTTCACAGGGCAAGTAGTTGGTTATATTAATTGGTCATATTAGTTGGTTATATGTTCTAGTATTTATTTGCTTTGGCATTTGATGTCAAACGGGGAGAGAGATCTATGGAAAAACATTATCCTAGGGGGAGAGATTATTCTTTGGAGACATTATTCATTGAGGGAGAGATATATACTCTCTGCATTTTTATTTTTATTTCTGGTATTGATCTATTTTGGAGATTGTTGGTATTTAGTCTTTGGCATTTTATTTTGGCACTTAGATGTTTTTCCATCTAGTGTTGCCATCAATGCCAAAGGGGGAGATTGCTGGTATTATGGATTTGTTGCATTAGTTGTGTCATTGATGTCAACACTCATCCTTCTGGAGATCTACATTTTTGATTTGGCACTATGGTTATTGTAGTCACACAAATCTGTCCAGCCTAATTAAATAAATATTCTCTATTTATTTGATTAAAAATCCACTAGCCACTAGTTAATTAAATTAATATTTAATTAATTCATCCCCAAACATTCTTCTATTAATTAAATAAATTATTCAATTTATTTTAATTAATTCATTAAATCAAATTCCAATCAATTAAATAAATAAAATCTATTTATTTAATTAAAATCCCTTTTTCCTCTTTTAAATAAATTAAATAAAATATTTATTTAAATCATTATTCCCCCCACTTGCATTTTCCTACAAATGCAACTTGCACACATTTATTGAAATAAATGAATTTTTATTTTAATAAAATCCTATTTTTCCTCACCCACCAAATCCACTTGCAAAATCTAATCCCCTTCTAGATTCTTCTAACCCCTTCCTAATTAGCCTAATCCATCCCCTAATTATTGTCACATTCCTAAGCAAAATGGAGTCACTTCTCAAAGATTCCAAAGTCTTTGAAAAGCATTTAATGCTTTGTGTGTTCAACAAATTAACCCCCAAAGTCTTCCAAGATCACTAATGGCTCTTACATGACCATTTATGGCTCTTGCATAACCATTTATGGTTATTTCAAACTTGTCCCCCCAAACATTTATTGTTTTGACCATATTCCTTCATTTCACATTTGCACAAGAGTTTATCCATTGGATAAAAGCTTTATTCTTTGAATAAAGAGTTTATTCATTCAACCAACCTTGACATTAACTCCCAAGGTCATATCAGGCATTTAATGCTTATTCCCTCCCCTCTCAACCTATCTCACATTGACACTTGTCATCCTGGGATTGGGTTGAAAGCCTTCACATGGATTTGAAATCATTCAAATCCTGATCCTTGTTGAGATTGCTCAATCTCAACCATCCATTGCTCTATTTTTCCTATAAATAGAGCCCATTTCTTCATAATCCAGATCCTAAAAACTTGTATGCATTTAAGCTATAGGCATTTTTAGAGAGCATTTAGCATAGCAAACTCATGTATTGTCATTTTGGTTAAAATAAATCATTTTAGTATCAATAAGCTTAGTATTAGCTTTTCATTTCAGATTTGGAGCACAATACTACAATCTCAATCCTCCATAAGCATCCATAGTGCAAAAAGTTGCTGAGAGCTACACTATTTTGGAACTTGGAGAGGAGAGGAACAAGGGAGAAAGAGCTAAGAGAATGTTAGGAGGTATTTGGAGATGCCTCATCATATTTGCTTCTTTAGTTAAATATGCTTTCATGTTTTTAGTGTCTCTCTTGATATGCCTATTTAGATTAGTTTTTAATTAAATAACACTAACGGTTTCTTGTGTGTTTTGTGTTGTTTCTCTCAGACTAATCTTGTCCATTTTGTAGGGCATCATTTGGTGAACCCGACATGAATTGAACACCAAAAATATCATCTTTTTTTAGCAAACTAACATGTCTGAATGTTGAAAATGTCACACAGGTTGCATTTTGGCGCTATTGAACATGTTTTAGCGCTACCGACACTTATTCTTTTAGTGCTATTGTTCTTACAATAGCGCTATTGTTCTTACAATAGTGCTATTGTCCAAATTTAAGCGCTTTTGGAACTGTTTTGGCGCTTTTGGCTTTGTTTTGGCGCTATTGACCCTCTTTCAGTGCTTTTGACTCTTCTGTCTTTCCCCTTCTTTCAGCGCTTTTGTGTTAAATAGCGCTTCTGTTCGAACGCAGACTAGCGCTATTGTAACAGAATGTCGTAAAATTCGCCTTGTAACCAAAAAAGTGGAAATTTTAGGCTTGTGGAAGCCCCCCTTGGACATCGATTTTACTAACACATTGTTGTTTGTACAGGTTAAAACGCACTATTAAAAATCACAAAATTTTCCTTTGGTGCATTAAAACTTGAACACAAACAAATTTCCATTGCTTTCTAGTTAGGATTACTTGTCTTTTGGTGCTTAAAATCAACAAACAAATTTGATTTCCTTGCATCAAACTAAAAAGATTTACAATCCACACTTTCAAAATTGGTGCACATAAAATGCATAATCCATTTGTTTTAATTTTTGCAAACAAATTTTACTTCAAGCAAACGTGTATTTCATTAAGTTGACTAGGATTTCCAAATTCTAGATTACAAAACACATTGCCTTTGAAGTTAAAAAGAACACCATGGCTATTGGAGCAACATCTCCAAATAGTTAGATCACATTGCAATGGTGGATTAAATATAACAAGTGTCTTTCGTGCTTGGCACACTTGTGCAAAAAGTCAGTCGAGTGGTCCTACCTCTAACACACACTATCCTCTCCCTTGGCTTTCGTGGTCCTAGGTGCAAGAGAAAAGTGTTAGTAACACTCAAATTTTATCTTTTTAAGAGAGGCCTGCCAAGGGATCGATACTCTTGGGAATGACCTCGAGTGGTAAATCCTTCGAGCCGCTATAGAAATCAGGTGAGAGCGAAAGTTGTAGCCTT
This sequence comes from Cryptomeria japonica, assembly GCF_030272615.1. Lineage (NCBI taxonomy): Eukaryota > Viridiplantae > Streptophyta > Pinopsida > Cupressales > Cupressaceae > Cryptomeria > Cryptomeria japonica. Next base: position 637,687,521 of record NC_081414.1, read on the forward strand.
GGGTATAGTTGTTCCTACAGTGTAACTGGCCGAAAGGACAAATGGGCCCCACCACCAGTTACAAGGCTCTTAAGTGAGTCACTGCAGAATGAACTTATGTCCAAAAACATTGAACATGACTAAACACCTTTAAGTAGTAGCCCACCCGTTCTATTGATTGAGAATATTTGCGATATAATTTAGTGCAAGAGCATAGATGGTTTTGCTCCCAAGATACTCACCATACATATTTCCTTGAGTAGAAACATAGCTTTTTGAAAAGTCACTTGTGGTTTGATAAAAGTGGTGACTCCCCCATCATAGGGATCATCTATTTGTTATGCTTGTGCAAGACTTAGTATATCACATCCTTACCTGCCACGGTAGGATTCATAAGGTATGTAGTACCAAAGTCGAAGAAATATCAAGATGTGGGCTAAATTTATCACAATTGGCCATTTGACCTTAGGGATAAAAAGTGTTTGAAATATGTTCATTTTAAAGACCAAGTGCAAACTAAGCCGACTTCAGGCTTTGGAAATACACCTTAAAATACATCTAAAGGAAGGGTCATATACAAGTCCAAGGATTGGGTTGGTCTAGACCCATACTCATTTGTGCCTTTTAGGCAACATTCTTGTGTTTGTGTGCTTGCTTTGTTTTCTTGTCAAAGAAACATCAAATCAGAAAATCAATCCCAAAAACAAAGTATTCATCCAACCAGACATTTTTTTCAAAACAAACAAACACATCAAAAACAAAAGTGCAAACAACAAATAGTCAAATTTTATGACCATTCTTCACATCTTGCGAAAGAAGAAGCGTCATCAGAATATCAACTTGAAAAGAAGACCCTTAAGCTCAAAGGCTTTGATCAAAAGGAGGAAATTCTTCTATATCAATAGACAAATCTGTCTCTGATAGAGTTTTTCTGCATCACATGCATCTCTACCTTCAAGGCAAAACAAACGAATTTGATTCAGAATCATTGAACCGTAGAGCTTTTATGCAATATAGAGCTCTAAGTTATCACAAAAACCAAGGAGGTAAGATTAATCCCAACCTTTTCCCAAACGTCTATATCACCTACAACATAGCTCGAGAAATACCATCAACACCTGAAAGGGAAGAGGTAGAGTTTGTCCCATTTGTGACACAAAGTTTTTATTGAAGTTGAAAACATTTTCATCCATCATCCTTTTCATACATCATCACTTCATCCTCAATCTGTTCCAACTCTCAAAACATTAAGAGGTTCTTGTCCCAAAGTTCTCTTTTTAGATATTGCTTGAATCAAACACTTCGCATCACTTTTTAGATTGTTTCTACATCTAGGATAAGCTCATCCTAAGAGACACATCTACGCAGGTTAAAACTAGTTCATGAGTGAATCCTCTCATTTCTAGGTAGTTAAATCTGTAACACATCTCAGATTTCTCTACACCTTATCACATCCAACCTTATAAAAAACAAACAAGCAATTCAAAGAAGGAATTTCGGTTACATCTACCTTAAAAGTGCTAGAGATCCACATGCAGCACAATTCACCAATCATCAATCTTTCCTTTCATCAAAAACTCATCATCATATTCACACAACTTCAACAAAAGCTTGTAAACAAAATGGCCCAAACCCGATCACAGTCAAGACAACGAGAAATAGAAATGGAAGAAGAAGAAGAGGAAAATATCAATGAATTTCAAGAAGCACTTGGAGGAAATGCAAATGACGAAAACCCAAGTACTCCCACTCCTGCAACAATAGAAAGGGCCCAGCATAACCCTCTCTTTAACAGACTTTTTGACGAAATACTCAGGAGCAATGCGGATGCTCACTTTTTAAAGCTCGCTCAAGAAGGAGCAAAACTCCCCTCTAACTTTGATCTTGCCCAGTTAAGACAAGCATCAGAATGAAAAAGTCACCATGAAGAGGACAGAGGAAGAGATCCCATCAGATATAACATTCCTTGAGGTAACCCACCACCTCCTCCTCCAAATGAAATAGAGATGTTGCGGCAACAAGTCGAGAATCTCGCCCAACAACTTCATAGTGGTATCAAAACTAACCAATTCTCACTCAATGACATTTGTCCCTATCCTTTTGATAGAAATATTTATATGCCACCCTTTCCACGAGGATTCGAAACACCCAAATTTGAAAAATATAGAGGAAAGGGAGATCTCCGTGATCATGTCAGAGAATTTCATTCCGCTTGTCTCGAAGTGGCATATGAAGACACATACCTAATGCGCCTTTTTCCCCAAAGCTTGGAAGAACAACCACATCATGGTTTTCCCGACTACCAGGTGGCATTAGAACATTTGAGGAACTCATCCAGAAGTTCCTAGCTCATTACTCTCATAACATTGAACGCAACATCACCATGGTTGATCTGTGCAACACTAAACAAAAACCAGGTGAACTATTCTCAGTATTCCTACAATGATGGCGCCAAATGTCTAGCAGACGTTCTCTTCAGTTACCTAAACAAGAACTAGTGGAAATATTTATTTCCAACTTAAACAAAGAAATGGAATTTCACCTGGATGTCAAAGACACAGACTATTTTAATGATATGATCACCAAGGGTTTGAAATGTGAAAGGGCACTTATCAAGAAAGGACTCATCAAAATCTTTAATGAACCAAAAGATGGTCCTCGCCCACGCTTCAATAGCGATAAACCAAACTTCTGGAATAAAAACAAGAATATCGTCAATGATGGGGTTGTGGATGCTCGGACTATACAAAATGCACAACTTGTGGTTCGGTTTGCAGGACAAAATCCTCCACCTCAGAATAACACAAATGTTCCTTCCAATCAAGGTTGCATCACATCTCATGATGAACGAAGACCTCGTCAGCAAAAAAAAAAATGCACATACACTCCCTTAGGGGCACCCATTGAAACAGTATTGCGACAACTCATTTCTCAAAATTTGGTCACTCTACCTAGGCTATCAAACTATGAGCCTCAGGTCAAACTGGCATGGTGGAGAGATACTGAACACTATGAATTCCATCAAGGAAGAGGACACAAGACAAGTAATTGTCACCGATTAAAAGATCTTATTCAGGGTCTTATTGACTGAGGAGAAATTGAAATTGAAGGACATGACCCAAAAACAACAAATAATGATCATCTGGTGTTTAAAAATCCACTTCCATCACAAGATCAAAGGGGTCCTTCCACTTCCAGCGAGGCACTGATACCACTGATTATACACAGGTTGCGTATAATTACACTGTAAATCATCTGTATGATGCCAGTGAACAAGTTGCAACTATAACCTTCAAAAATCCCAACTCAAATTGCAATGTTGTTACACGTCACAGCAAAGTTACCATCAAGGCAGCTCCACAAGGCACCACCTCCATCCCAAAGCAGTACAATCTTGTGGAACAATTAGACAAAACCCCTGCAATTATATCCATTTTAGAGCTATTGCGCCTATCGCCATCTCATAAAACTATCTTGGATCAAGCCCTCCAAGAGGCGTCAATCCTTGCAAAGCTGAATACAAACCAATTTCAAGCCATGGTTGGAAGTCTAAAGTCATCACCTTGTCTCACTTTTTCTGAAAGTGACAACTCTTCCTTCCAACAACCTCATAACGCTTCGCTACACATTGAAGGCTTTATCAATCAACATAGGATCAAGTGAGTCTTGATCGATAATGGAGCAGGCCTGAATATTTGTACACTATAGTTGGTCACAGCATTGGGATATGTGGTAGAATCAGTGGATCCTCGTAAGAAGATCACAATCAAAGCCTATGACGATGCAGAGCGGTCATCCAAAGGAGTTGTGGTACTACCAATCCGAGTGGGCCCTGTGGTAAAGCACATCATTTGTCAGGTTCTGGACCTTCCTCTGCCATATAATCTATTGTTAGGAAGACCTTGGATACATGCCATGCACACCGTTCCATCTACCTACCATCAATGTATCAAGTTCCCACATAACGGTGTAGAGATCACAATCTTGGGCGATGCAAATCCCTTTGCGTATTGCCATAATATCAGCCATCAACCAGAGATTACCGTTCCTAATAATAGAGAAGCCATTTCCTCCACATCATATATAAGTCTTGCCTCTCTTGCCAGTTCAAACACCACTATACCAAAGCAAGAAAAGCTTAAGATGAAAGTAGCCGAGGAAGGTCCTGGGGAATACAACTTGAGTCAACTCTTTTGTGTGGGACAAATGCCCATTTCCCCTAGAACACATGGTAAACCACAGCAGCTACTCCAGCAACCACTAATCATGCCAACATGTGCTTTGACACCTTTCATCCTTGGAAAGAGTCAAGAAGAAGAAACCCAAGATGAGGACTTAGCGGACTGGATCTATAAAGATCCCATCACCACTGATATACCGCAAGTTAAACTTCCTATGGATCAGTATGGCAAAGGCCTCCTCATTATGAAAAGAATGGGATATGATGGTCAGAGTGCTTTGGGATATTGCAAACAAGGACGACATGAACCTCTGCTACCGGAATTAAAGCCCAAAGGTAATACAAGCCTAGGCTTTGAAAAAGAGATCTTTCCTAAACTCAAATTCAAAGGAAAACCCAGCAAACCATTTTGTCTGCCTACAGCAAAAAGGACACCTTTCATTATCAAAGCGGCATCAAGCACCATCCCAACTGCCCCACCGAGGCTCAAAACCCCAACACAACCATCACCAATGCCACTCATCCCACCAAACAAACTCGTAATCCCATCAGCAGCACCATGAGCAGCAGCAACTGTATCAAAACCCGCAGTAGCATCTATGGCACCAGCAGTTCCAGCAGAAGTAACTGAGTCAATATTACTGATAATCCAGGTACCATATTCTTTTATCCCCATCAACTGTCCTGTAGCACCGATCACTACAAAGGTACATCAACCAATCACACCTACAGTATTTAACTCAAAAGACATCCCAGTATGGTATAGTAATCGGATGCTGGAAAGTGACTCCGAGACCGACTCACATGAGTGGGAATTTGATTCATTACAACTTAATACTTCAGATGAGGAAGACACATCACCACCTCCACCATGCAAAGACATCCCTATTTATGGAGAAACACAGATAAAGACCACATGGGTTCCTGAACTGGAAACATCTTCCACAGACCCTACGTCTCATCCTACGCCTGATTCTGATAGGGAAAGTACCATCAACGACCTTCACCATAGCATCTTAACCCTCACTGATACCTCTAATGAACTTAACCTAATCAATGAAGTAATGCCCATTATCCACCCTGAACTCATCAAATGGAACCAACCAAATCCCCCATGTCTTGACCTCTTCCAAAATGATGAGGCCATCATTGACTTTTTGGAATTAAGGGATAACCTACCAAGTGGGGATCACAAAGCTGGATTCGCCATTGAACTTAATAGCACAGCATACTTCGGGGCGGATGCCAAACCTTTCAGCTGCAAAAATATAACAATAAAACATGGATCTTCCAGTGAAAACCACACTATGGCACTGTTTGATCCAACAAAAGCAAAAAGAAAGAGCGTATCCAATGGTGAAAACCTCTCTGAGGTGCCTTAGGATGAAGGGTTTGACATTCTCCCTGCTAGTACACAATAGGAACGATCAATGATTCTCATAGAGGAAACCAAAGAATACAATGTGGGGACTCCTGAAAATCCTCATATCATACATCTGGCATCTCTTCTCACTCCAGAGGAATAGCCTAAATTTATAGAGTTCTTCCAGAAACATCAGATCAACTTTGCATGGTCATATGCAGACATGCCTGGGCTTGATCCCAATTTAGTCATGCATCACCTCACCGTCGCAGCAGGTGCCAAACCTGTCAAGCAGAAGCTTCGTAAGATGCATCCTCAGATTGTAGTGCTAGTCAAAACAGAACTCAAGAAACTCCTAGATGTTGGTTTCATTAGACCAATTGATTATGCAGAATGGATCTCCAATATTTCGCCTGTCGGCAAACCAAAAGGGGGCATCCGCATTTGTACTGACTTCAGAGATCTGAATAAGGCCTGTTCTAAGGATGACTTCCCCCTTCCAAATATCGACATCATAGTGGATCTGACAGCAGGACATGCCATGCTTTCACTCATGGATGGCTTTTCAAGATACAATCAGATAAAGATCGCACCAGAAGATCAACATAAGATAGCCTTCACATGTCCATGGGGCACATATTGCTGGAATGTAATGCCTTTCGGTCTAAAGAATGTAGGAGCAACCTATCAAAGAGCAATGACCACCATCTTCCATGACATGATGCATACTATGATGGAAGATTATGTGGATGACTTACTAGCAAAATCACTCACCAGAGACGGGCATCTCCACATCTTAGATAAAATCTTTGATAGACTGGAACAATACCATGTTCGACTCAACTCCAAGAAATGTGTCTTTGGAGTAACCTCTGGGAAGCTTCTAGGGTACATTGTCTCAAGCAAAGTCATTGAGGTTGATCCAACAAAGGTTAAGGCAATCATGGACATGCCATCACCAAAGAATATCAGTCAGCTAAGGACATTACAAGGGCGACTTCAATCCATCCGAAGATTCATTGCACAATTGGCTGATAAGTGTCACCCATTTACACACCTACTACACAAGAACATCCACTTTCAGTGGGATGCCAGATGCCAGCAAGCATTTCAGATGCTTAAAGACTATCTTATGAATCCACCATTGCTAATGCCACCAGATCCAAGTAGACCGTTGTTACTCTATATCTCAGCAACAAATACAGCATTGGGTGTACTACTGGAACAACATAATGTATAAGGAAAAGAGTGTGTTGTATACTACATCTCTCGCACACTGGTGGGCTATGAACTCAATTACACGCCTATTGAGCGAGCTTGCCTAGCAGTAATCTTAGCAGCCACTAAACTGAGGCACTATCTGTTAACACACAAGGTACAACTCATTGCAAAGATTGATCCTCTCAAGTATTTACTCAGCAAAGCAGCATTGACAGGCCACTTGGCCAAATGGGTGATGATTTTAAGTGAATTTGACATCGAGTATGTAGACCATAAAGCTGTCAAAGGGCAGGTTATTCTAGATCAGTTGGCTGATGCACCTCTCATAGGTGATCATCCTCTCATTTCCAATTTTCCAAACAAAGAGATATTCACGATCACAACAACACAACCATGGAAACTATACTTTGATGGCTCGTACACTAGGCATGGCTCGGGGCCAGGCATTTTGTTTATCACACCCCAAGGTGATAGCATCCCAAAGTCTTACAGGCTCACATTTCCATGCACTAACAATATAGCAGAGTATGAGGCCTTGATCACAGGACTCAGGCTAGCCGTACAATGGAAATTACAAGAACTACAAGTATATGGCGACTCCCAACTGGTCATTCGACAAGCAACCGATGAATATCAGACCAAAGATGATAAACTCATGCCATATAAGCAAATGGTGGACACTCTAAAGACATCATTCTCTACTATCACTTTTGAGCAGATACCAAGAGATTAGAATCGAGCTGCTGACACTATGGCTACCATCGCATCTCTACTAGATCTTCCACAGAATTCAACATGCTACGAGTTCTTGGTAGAACAACTTTGGATTCCTGCTTATGATATCCTTGAATCCGAAATGATATGTCGCCTTGTCGGTTCTGAATCCCCATGGTATGGTGAATTTTACACCTATCTCCGCGATCACACCCTTCCTCCCAACCAATCTAATAACCAACGTAAAACCTTCATTCGCCAAACCGCTCGATATACCATTATTGCTGAAACCTTATACCGCCGCAGTCTTGATGGTACTCTCCTTCGATGTCTGGAACAAGATGAGATAACAAAGGCTTTGGAAGAAGTCCATGAAGGAATTTGTGGGACTCACTCAAGTGGTCCATCACTAGCCAAGAAACTCCTGCGCAATGGATACTTTTGGCCATCTATGGAAAAAGATTCCTACTACTTTGTCAGAAAATGCAAGAAATGTCAAGTTCATGGTGACCTGATACATGCACCAGCCCAGGAACTGCAACCAATCACAACACCATGGCCTTTTTGTCAATGGGGTCTTGACCTTGTAGGTAAGATCCATCCATCTTCATCCAATGGCCATAAATTCATTATTACCGCCACCGAATATTTCACAAAGTGGATCAAAGCTATTCCACTTACCCAAGTCACCAGCAAGCAGATCGCCTCATTCATCCTCAACTACATCATCTGCCGGTATGGTGTGCCCATGTCCATCATCACAGATAACGGTCTTTCTTTCAAAAATCAGGATGTCCATGAACTTTGTGAGAAATTTCATATCCAACACCACTTTTCCACTCCCTACTACCCACAAGGCAATGGTCAGGCCGAAGCATCCAATAAAAACATATTGAGGATCCTAAAGAAGACAATCAATGATGTTGGCCATGATTGGCATGTTCAACTAAATCCAGCACTATGGGCATATCGAACTAGCATTCGAACCCCTACAAGAGCAACTCCTTATTCATTGGTCTATGGTGCAGAAGCTATCTTGCCTGTTGAGGTTGAGATACCATCACTACGGGTTTCCTTGCATAATCTAATAGATGGCAAAGCCTACAAAGCATCCCATCTTCAGGACTTAGAGTTACTTGATGAGAAGCGACAAGTTGCATACAACCATCTCAAAGCCTATCAGCAGCGCATGAGCAGAAGCTATAATCACCGAGTTAGACCTCGTACATTTGAGGTAGGTGATCTTGTTCTACGAGAGAATCCTCGCAACCAACCAAACAGAGAACATTAGGGCAAGATTGAATCAAACTGGCTGGGCCCATATATTGTCACTGTTGTGTTCGGGTCTGGGGCATATCAGTTCGCTACATCAGAAGGAGAACCGCTTACAGATCCCATCAACAACATGCACCTCAAACGGTTTTATACCTAAGGTGTACAGAGCATCAGGCTCCCCTGCATACTAGAAAATACCAAAAACATTCAGAAAAATATCCTGAAGAAATACAAAAACATTCAAAAAAGTAAAGAAAAATCATGCATCCAAACGGTGAACAACTACTCCGGTGGCACCTTGGGTAAGTACAATGGTGAAAACCTGGCAAACAGGCGCCACTCGTAAAGACAATGGCTCCAGTATCTTTCAGGCTCATTGCGATCACATTCATGCATACACACCATCCATCCATCCAAAACCATGGCTTGTTATAAATCTACAATTAGAGAAAGTACTTCATGCATCTTGCATCCTGCTTTTTCATAGTCATGTCTACACTTGGGGGCAATGCCCTTAAATCTAGTTGCTGGTAGTGGATTCTACATTGTCTTATGATTCATTAAGTTCTTCATTCAAGCAATCATCAAAATACCAAAAACATTGGAAAAAGTCTCACCAAATACTACAAACATTCAAAAACGTCTCACAAAATCCAAAAAAATCCAAAACAACACAAAATCCAAAAACATCAGAAAACATCAAAAATCCAACAAAAACATGGCAACACCTTGTACATACTCATCCCTGCAGATACCAAAACAAGCATCGACAAAATACTCACACGATGACCATTTACCAATCGACCACACAATCCACATCAACACTCAAAACTGTCTTCAACAAGGATGCATCCTTCCTTACCAAAAACAAAGACAAAAAGTGACGTTTTCTTTGACAAGAAAATTATGTTAAGCTATCAAATACTTGGTTGATTTGTGAGTACAATCATTTTTTTATCTGTATCGGGATCTTTCAGCATTGTTTTGTATCATTTGTGCATTATTTCCGATGAAGTTCTAGGGCATGTACTAATGGTGTCTACGTGGAAAGTTCACCAAGCTACGTGATCTTATGCCAAATGCAGTCATAGATCATTACGGCTTGCTGACTACAACGTATACCTCGACCATATGGGCATGAACCATTACCAAGGATCCTTATTCTTTATTCTTTATGTATATACTGTTTGTGTGCAGGTACAATGCTCTTCCTTTGATTCCTCCTACCTCATCCAAACTGGATAAAGGTTTTTATCTCTTAGTACAGTATGCACTTGTCTCAGGATATGATCAGCCTAAGATCAAGGAGGACGATCCAAGTCATGCATGAACGGAGATAATCCTTGTCTGTTCCGCAAGCAATACTCTGGTCGACTTGACCCTTGTATATCAAGTCATTTGTATTAACTTGCTATATAAAATCCATGAAAGGAATACTCAGGTCATCTCGAATCATTATGTCAAGATGCTTGTATTCTCTTTCGAGATTTTAAAGCTCAATGATGAAAATAGAGCACTATGGATCGTCATTTCATCTCATCTATTTATATCTTGCATTCCATTGCATATCACCCATTCATTCATTCATTCATTCATATGTAGGTTTTATATATAGTGACCATAAAAGTTGGTCTTGGATACAATCACGACCGAGTACTCTGATACATCATCAATGCATCATGCAAAGTCTTAAAAACCTTGCATTCCTCATGGTCATATCACCATCGCATTTAGTTGCATCTTGCATTAAGTACATTCATATCATTTTTAACTTAACATTGCATATAGTTCGTTCTGGACATTAGTTTTCATTATACATTTGCATCATTGCATCAATCATAAATGATTAGATTCATTCATGGGATCAAATTGTCTTTGATTATATTAAGCCATTTACTATGCATTCCTTTAGTGATAGTTATCCATTACCATTTATTATTGTATACATTCATTTATCCATTTAGTGAAAAAGTGCATTCATTCATTTATTAAAATACCTTATTATGCTCATTTTAGGATTCATTCAAATTGCATTCATTATCCTCTTTTTAATTGCATTAAGGTGCAATTATTAAAACATTAGTTATAGTATCATCACATCATCATTTATACTCAAAATCATATTTAAGTATTTAGAATCATAAATCCCTTTGTTTACAAAACATTGGTTTTTAACATTTTATATCCATTATATATATATGCATTCATTTAAACATTATCATATAAACATTTGTACTTTACATTTTGTTTATCCATATTTATTCATCTAAAAACATCTAGATGCATATCCATACATAACATCTATATGCATTCACTTAAACATTATCATATAAACATTTGTACTTTACATTTTGTTTATCCATATTGCATTTATTTAACAAACATCTAGATGCATATTCATACATAACATCATTCATTCAACCATTGCATTAACATCATCACATAAATCATCTCATCATTATATTACAATAGGAAACACCAAAATCTTGTTCATAAATCAACACAAGCATACATCATCATCATGGCATTACATACATAAAAGCATTACATCCAAAATCAAACAAATCATACATATATAAACCTACATTCATATGTCAGTATCATCATCAAAACATGCATATAAGAAACATCTCATCAATGCATATATATACACATATCCATCTAAGCAATAAACTCATCATCCTGCATAAACATCCATACATAATCAACTGCATATCATCTAAATATGGGATCTCCTCATATATATCTCATCTCATATATCAGAGTGCAATGAAGTCTACAAAATCGACTACCAAGAGCCATCCAAGATACAGTCCAAAAAATAAACAATGATACAAATACATATATGCATGAATGCTCTCTCAAATGCCACTCTGGCCAGATGCTGTCCCAACACCTCCCCCTGCTCCACCACTAGTGTCTGCACCACCTGATCCATCTCTCCGTGGAGGCCTCATCGAACCACCACTCTCTCCTGCATCCCCTGATCTCTCCCTCCTAAAAGAACCCATCACACCCCCATTGCTTTGCACCCTCTGCGATCGCTCTGATCTCGCTTGCCACATCTGCGAATAGCTAAGAGCTCGCTGACTAACTAGCACCACCTACTCATATAAACCCCGCCAGTACTCTATCTCTGCCTGTGCTCGTCGCATCTCCCTCATCACCTCCCCTGTAGGCCCCTATGCTCCTACTCCAATCTGCACTCTCTCCTACAGCTCCGCCAATCTCTCCACTGCACTATCTCTCTCCCATAGCACCACCGTCAGCTCTGACTCCCATGCAAATAGCTGCACACCCCTAGCTTCCACCTCCGCCTCCAAATACTCTATCCGTGTCTGCAAGCGTACTATCATGTGATCCCGTAGATCTCCAGTGGCTCCCGCCTCGGTATCCATAGCTACCTCCCCTGCACCACCCTCTCCAGTAATCCCCTCCCCTCTGTCCATCAGGATCTCCCTCTCCATCCCCCTCCCACTCAGCTAAACTCCTCCCTGTATCAATGGTCCCTATGATATCCGTAAAGACAGTCCACCTCTCCCTCTCCGCTAACTCTGCATCCCCAATCCTCCTCCACCTCCTCCATCTCCTCTTCCACCTCCTCCATCTTCTCCATCTCCTCCACCACCTCCTCCACCTCCTCCATCTCCTCCACCTCCTACTCCTCCTCCTCGACCTCCTGCCCTCCTCCATCTCTGTCCCCTCTCATCCTCAAAAGCTGGGATCGGCTCTACTAGATCTGATATCCGTGGGATTGGGTGCGCTGCCTGGTACTACATATACTCATCTGTCACACCTACATCCATGACCCTCGGTCGTAGGTCCTATGGTCTCACCTGCAGTGTCTGAAACTCTGCCAGTGCCTGATCATATGGTAGCACTGGACCCCATGCATACCTCTCCCGAATAACTCAAGCATACTCTCCTGATCCCCTAGACAATCCCTACTGCCACCCAAACTGTCTCAGCACTCGTCCGGGCACCTATCTCTCCACATGGTATGAGGTCCTCCCAATGAGGAATTGAGTCATAAACACATATGGCAGTGCCTCTGCATCATCATCCCATGGCTCACACTCCAAGTATGGCCTCCATATCACTGCATCCAGGTCATCCAATGCCCGCTGCCACCACTCTAACTTCCCAAGGTGGGGCTGACTCATCATGCCACTATACATAAACATGTATGGTTGATCCACTGCACGGAATCTAAGACTCATCGGTCGAGTCACTGGTAGGTGCTCCCAAACCCAAATATGCAGCAACGTCATGCCCACTGCTAAGGAACCCCTCCCCTGGTAAACCACCTCATGGAGCTCCTGGTATATGTGTACAGCACGCACGCCCCCCATGCAAATTGGGTCCCCTCGATCATCATCATCTCGATAACCTGTCCCCATCCGACGACCAAACCATGTGATCGCCTGTCAGGACACAGAAGACCTCCCACAATACCTGACAACACTGCTAGTAGAGGCTCATATAAAGCAGCTATATCCTCCCAGGCAATCGAGCCATCATCAATGAACACATCCTCATCAAAAATCCTCTGCACTACCAGAGTCCCCCAGGATCTATCATATGTGACCAGCTCCCCTTGAATCAGAATCCGCAGGATGCGCCACACATCCTCCAAAGTCACTATCATCTCCCCCTGTGCCAGATAGAAAGTGCATGTCTCGCTGTGCCACCGCTCTGCTAGTGTTGTGATCAATCTGTGATTCATACGAATCACGGGCATGTGCATCACCTCATATAGTCTCGTCGAGACAATGCAATCAATCTTCGCCTGTGTCAATCGATCCCACAACCCCTGTGTCGCAGGATGGCCCTCACGTAACTGCAACACGCGCAGCTCCTCCTACACATGGACATTCATCAATCACCATCAGTTGTTTTGTTTTCAAACTTTCTTAAGTTTAAACCTAGACTATCAACAGATACTTTGATCAAGTATCTTCGGGTCTCAACAGGCAAGCAATCATGGCCACCTAGACTTCAACGGACATTTATCCTAACAAATGACCTACGTCTCATCAAGCTGCTATGGTTCAAAACAACTCCCCCTTCACCTCACCATCCATCAAACATTGGCATCGGGAGATTTTCTTCATCCAAACTGGGGCATCTTTTTATCCTAAGACAACAGCGCTATTATACCAACAAAAGCGCTAGTTTCCAAACAATAGCGCTACAACCCTAGCAAAAGTGCTCAATAAGCTATACAAAAGCGCTCAAACTACAAAAGCGCTAAAACAACTACACAGTAACGCTACTTAAAATCAATAGCACTCAATTAAGCCCTCAATAGCGCTTATTTAGCAACAGCGCTAAACATTGCATACAATAGCGCTATATCAAACCAAAAGCACTCAAACAATGGGGCAATAGCGCCATTGCGGTGCAGTAGCGCTATTTTATGGAGCAAAAGCACCAAAACTGTACTTCCAGTGCTTTTGCTCTGACTTGACTTGGACTCAGCTAAAAACCTATCCAAAATGCATAAAAATTAAAAATTCGAATTTGCGTACCGCTGGTCCATAGTCATCTGGGCGCTGGTACCGTCGAACTCACTCAAATCTGTGCTCGATGATTGGAATCGGCATCCTGACTGCTACTTGCTCCTCCAAATGTCCCTATCAGAGCTCTGATTTCCAAATGGTCGCGGTCACAAATGATCCTGTTTTCACCTCTTTCACCCCATTTATACCCTTCGCTGTTACCGTAACTTCTCCCCGCTCATCGCCGTGGTCCCCATGAACTTCTCGAGCCCCTCATTTCTCCATTTTTCCCCCGTGAACTTCTCGAGCCCCCCATTTCTCCATTTTTCCCCCGTGAACTTCTATTTTTCACCCATATGGATAACTTCTTCTCTTCTACCACCTCGCCAATTTTCATTCTTTTTCGGCCCATCTCTCGAGGGGGCATACCACCCATTAAATTTACATTTTATGGGGCATTTTCTTCACATCAGTTTTTCTTTCTTTGAAACGACGCGATAAACCGCACCGTCTCAAAGAGGGGCAAATGTAGTCACAAAAATTTGTCAAGCCTAATTAAATAAATATTTGCTATTTATTTGATTAAAAATCCACTAGCCACTAGTTAATTAAATTAATATTTAATTAATTCATCCCCAAACATTCTTCTATTAATTAAATAAATTATTCAATTTATTTTAATTCATTCATTAAATCAAATTCCAATCAATTAAATAAATAAAATCTATTTATTTAATTAAAATCTCTTTTTCCTCTTTTAAATAAATTAAATAAAACATTTATTTAAATCATTATTCCCCCCGCTTGCATTTTCCTACAAATGCAACTTGCACACATTTATTGAAATAAATGAATTTTTATTTTAATAAAATCCTATTTTTCTTCACCCACCAAATCTACTTGCAAAATCTAATCCCCTTCTAGATTCTTCTAACCCCTTCCTAATTAGCCTAATCCATCCCCTAATTATTGTCACATTCCTAAGCAAAATGGAGTCACTTCTCAAAGACTCCAAAGTCTTTGAAAAGCATTTAATGCTTTGTGTGTTCAACAAATTAACCCCCAAAGTCTTCCAAGACCACTAATGGCTCTTACATGACCATTTATGGCTTTTGCATAACCATTTATGGTTATTTCAAACTTGTCCCCCCAAACATTTATTGTTTTGACCATATTCCTTCATTTCACATTTGCACAAGAGTTTATCCATTGGATAAAAGCTTTATTCTTTGAATAAAGAGTTTATTCATTCAACCAACCTTGACATTAACTCCCAAGGTCATATCAGGCATTTAATGCTTATTCCCTCCCCTCTCAACCTATCTCACATTGACACTTGTCATCCTGGGATTGGGTTGAAAGCCTTCACATGGATTTGAAATCATTCAAATCCTGACCCTTGTTGAGATTGCTCAATCTCAACCATCCATTGGTCCATTTTTCTTATAAATAGAGCTCATTTCTTCATAATCTAGATCCTGAAAACTTGTATGTATTTAAGCTATAGGCATTTTTAGAGAGTATTTAGCATAGCAAACTCATGTATTGTCATTTTGGTTAAAATAAATCATTTTAGTATCAATAAGCTTAGTATTAGCTTTTCATTTCAGATTTGGAGCACAATACTACAATCTCAATCCTCCATAAGCATCCATAGTGCAAAAAGCTGCTGAGAGCTACACTATTTTGGAACTTGGAGAGGAGAGGAGCAAAGGAGAAAGAGCTAAGAGCATGTTAGGAGGTATTTGGAGATGCCTCATCATATTTTCTTCTTTAGTTAAATATGCTTTCATGTTTTTAGTGTCTCTCTTGATATGCCTATTTAGATTAGTTTTTGATTAAATAACACTAACGGTTTCTTGTGTGTTTTGTGTTGTTTCTCTCAGACTAATCTTGTCCATTTTGCAAGGCATCAGTTATATTGGTTTACTATTGGACTAGCACATTGTGTTCACTGGCAAGTTCGATGACTTATGCATAGTCACCGGTATATTGTTCACCGGCACTGAGGATGACTTGTTATCATCTAGAGATCACTTGATTATGTCGAAGAGATGGTTTGGATACTTGGTTTTGGTGTTTTGGTTATTTGTCTAATCATGTTGACATATTTGTTGTTACTGACAGATTGGTCAAGGTTATGGACAGTTATGCATTATCTGTTCCAGATCAGGACGACACATTATGGATATGATTTATTGATTGGATATTGTTGTAAATGTATTGAACTGACATGATGCATCACATCTAGACTTGTTTGTAATTGATTTAATTGTAATATTCTTAGTAAGCTGACCTACACATCTCATCTTAGGTTTTATATATATGTAAGATCTCATTTGTGAGATGATAGAAGAGATAGGGTATGTAAGGTTATGGTATGGTATTGTAACATGGTATGTGTAGACGTCTAAAAATGGTCAATGCTTGCGGAATCATACTTTAACATTGACAAATTGCCTTATTTTAGGGTTTTTGCGTCGCATTAACATTCCTCCTATGATTCGCACTTGGTCTTTATCATTTGCGAGCATCGAGTCCTTCTTCTGCATTCTTCATTTGTCTCGCTTTCGAATTTGGTCTTGTCAATAACAATATTTGTCATGATTTTGGTCGATCTTATCTTTTCGCATCAATGTGCGTGCTCATTTGTCATATTTTGACATCGTCAATTCGATTTCATTTTGGACATCGTCAATCCTAATTAGGGTTTTGTCCTCTTATCAATCTTGTCATCTTGCGATCGATTTGTCAATGATCGTTGTCGTTATCAATCTTGTCATCTTGCGATCGATTTGTCATTGATCGTTGTTGTTTTCAATCTTGTCGTCTTGCGATCGATTTGTCATCGATCGTGGTTATTTTCAATCCTATCGTTTTGCAATCTATTTTGTCATCGATCCTTGTCTTCTTTTCAATTTTGTCATTTTGCGATCAATTTGTCATCGATCGTTGTCTTTCTCAATTGTGTCAATTTGGATCAAGTAGTCATTGTTCCTCATCAATTAGCGCATTTATCAATCAAATCGTTTGTCAGCATTGGTCCTTTGTCAGTCAGAATCATGATCAAATCGAATTGATATCAATTATCCTTTGTCAAGACCTAATTGTCATTCTTGCATTTCTAATTCATCTTCTAGGGTTTCATGATTTAGTCATTTAACCTTGTTTGTCATTTCTCCCTGTAGGTTAAATAATTTATTTATTTATACTAGGTCTTCTTGTCACAATTAAATGTTTATTTAATTGGCTAACTAATTCTTCCATCTTTGTGAATTAATTAATAAATGAAAAATTATTAATTAATTGACTTAATTCCTAATTTCCTCAATTTTCTAATTTTCCTAATTTCTAATTCAATTCTATCCTATTTTTCTTCTAATTTTGTGGGAATGACATTTCAATTTGTCATAATTGACAATCAATCAATTTTGCATAGAAAGTGCAAATTTGTCATAATTTGTCATTCTTGATTTTTGCAATTTCCATTTGAATCTAATTCATGCTAACCTTATCTTTTCTCCAATTTGTCTATAAATTGGATGAATTTCTTCAATCAAAGCCCCTGATCCCTGGTCGAATCAATCACGCTTCGAGTATTCTTATGCTATCATCTTGTCTACTTGCTTTCACATCATGCTCATGCACTAGTAGGTGAGATCCACAACAAAGCTATTTGAAGGAGAAAGAAGGACAATGGAGCCACATGAAGGAGACATTCAAGTTTGCAATGGTTTGTGTTTGAATTGATGTCTTGTTTTCATGTCTTTATTGAGTGTAATTAGGATTGTTATCATTGCAATTGAGTTTTCGTGATTGAACTAGGCTAATATTGATTTGCTTTGATGATTTCCGATTTCCTATCTACATTAATTGGTGAACCCGGTGTGAACTAACCCCCTAACCATGCTTTTGAGTGCTTTTGAGTTGATTTGCAGGTGAAAAACCCAAGAAACAGGGTAATGCAGGGTTTTCTAAGAACTTCTGTGCCTGTGTGAGACAATCTGTACCTGTGTTAAGGACAATCTGTGCCTGTGTCAAACATTCTATGCCTCTGTGAGACATTCTGAGCCTGTGTAGGGCCAAAAACAGAGGTAAAAGACAGTGTTTTTTTACTTGCAAATTGTTTTGTTTTGCATTCTATTTCTGCTTTTTGGTTTTGGGTACTAATTCTCTATGCATCACCTTGGCATTACACATGGAAAAGTCAAAGATGAAATTACTAACGAATTTTATGCAGGTTCACTAGTCAAAGATCAAACAAAATCAAACTTCTGACTTGGTGGTTTTGCAGGTTGCCTTGTTCTCCAACTAAACTTTGTGTTTATAATTCATAGTTAGGCACCTAGTATGATTTCTAAATAGGAAGGAATGAATGTGTGTTTGCTTTGATTGTTGAGTTTGACATCAGAGTAGGAGAGTATGCTCTCATCCTTCTTAGGGTGATCAGAAATCCAGATCTTCGATACCATTCTCTTGGTTCGGATTGTTTGTTACCTTTAGAGGGTCTGCCTTCCTGACCATTTGCTTTCTTTTGCAAGCAAGTGATAATCGTGAGAAGGGAACGACCCAAAGTGAGTATAGCTAGAATACCTTGGCATTCTAACTCACTATAAATAAATACCTGATGGGCGAAAGCTTTGAAGGAAGGGTTACATGGGAATTGTAGTTACTTGGGAAGTGATGACCCTTGGACTCTTTCTCATATCAACATCTAAGTAGGACCTCACGGTCTAAATCATGCTTGTGCGACTATATTTGTTTGGTATCTTGGTGGGCTTAATGTCTCAATCACGCTTGTGTGACACCAAGGAGTAACGCTTAACAGAAATCCTAAATAAACACCTTGTATTTAGAGGCCAAAAATCCTTCTAGTTGCTTGAGAAGGACAAGTTCAGATACTTGGAAGAGATACTAAGTTTGCCATGGGGAGATTTCCATGGGGACTGATGCTGGCTGCCCTGAGAAGTGAGTGTCGTGGAGGGGAGCTCATGGGGTCAAGCATCTATGTATTCTCCTTGAATCTCATAACGAGTCTACCTCTCAAGTACCTATTGTCCTTACCTACCATAAGAAATGTGTGAATGAGCATGATTGTCTTGAGTCTAAGTTGAAATATCTTGTCTTCTTTATTTGTCAAAAGTTGAGTTGTGTCTCATTTCAAAAACAAGACAAATTGATTCAAAACAAGGTTAAACACAAGAACATTTCATCCAACAAAGTTCAAAACACTTTCAAACATGGTTGTCAAACATTTTTCAAAATCTTGTCTCAACATTCATGTCACTTAGGTTTAGGTTCATATTAGGTTTGTATTTTGCAAATTCATTGTCAATTACCAAGGTTAAGTTTCACCTAGGTCATACTCCTTTGTATATCAATAAGGGTCATCCATTTGCATATGTCCTCTTGCATTAGAGTAATACAATTTCATAATTCAAACTTAGGTTGACATTGTCATACATTTGCATTTGAATACCCTAGGTCTCTTCATCAAGCATAGGTCATTATCATATCATATTAGGGTCATTTGCATAGTAATTGTCCCTTTGCATATAGTGTCAAAACTAGGTTTTGTCATACTTGAGTAATCCAAATCTTTGATAAACCCTAAGTCATTGTTAGGAAGTCTAGACCTTATCAAACCTTTTCTCCTTTTGTCATTATTGTCATTTCGTCAAACCTAGCTTAGTATCCAAGCATAATAGGGGAGACATTGTCATTTTGTCCTTTTGTCACTTGGTCCTTTTGTCCTTTGAGGTCTAGACATTGTTTCAATTTCCTAAGGGTCTCTTTTTAGATTTGCATTCCAAAAAGTTTGTCAAAATCTTGAAAACACCAAAAACATAGATTGCATTCTTGCCATAGATTTGCATCTTCATTTATTTAGTTTGCATTTAGTTGCATATCATACATTATCCTTGAAAAATTCCAAAAATATTGCATTTGCATAGTGACATGCCTGTTGAGACAAGGTCAAAATCTAAAAAGATGGGCGAACCAACATATCAACCCATTGACAACATATCAAATTCACAGTTTCAAACTAGTCAAACAGTACAAATTGAAGGTTCATCAAACACACCATTACCACCATATGGAATGGTTCAACTTGGACCACCTCCATTATATGAACCAGTGTTTGTACCCATGAAACTAGGACATGGGAGTGTTCCACCAACTCCAAGAGGAAATGCACCTTTCGATTGGAATCAACCAAACCTGCAACATGAAATTCAAACATTACATGAGGAACAAACTCTTTCACAAGGATTTGGTTCAGATCAAGGCATTCAACAAGAAATAAATCAGAACATTTTACCAGATTCTTCATCAGATTCTGATGCTTTTGATGATGTTGATATGTTCCTTCAAGATCCAAAGTTGACAAAAAAGATGGATAAATTCTTGAACAAGGTCTTTAAGATGTTCCCACAAAAATATCTTGACATGATGAGTAATGTGACCTCCTCAAGTGAGCAAATCAATGTGCAAAAACAACAAGGCGGTGAGTGGTTAAGTTTCTCTCTGCATCCAAATGAAGAACATGTGCAACAAGAAACTCAACCTACCTTGATGAGTAAATGTGCCTCAAAGGCATTGACAGTGACTATTCCTCAAAAGTCACCATTTGAGACAATAAACAATCCATTATTTAACACAACACCTGTAACACAAGATCAAATGAAGACCACGCAAATATTGACAGCTGTCCCTCAACAAGAAGTGGTTCCTCATATGCATAAAATTGGATCAAAATCTAAGATGCAAGAAAGCTTCATGACTGGAATGCCTGATATCACCGATGTCCAAAACAATTCCACAATGCAACAAAGTTCCTATGTCCCGTTAAGCTTAATATATTTGCCAAACACTATTGTGATAGATCCTTCAATAATGGTGACACAAAGAGCTATAGATAGTGGCTTGCACCAACAACAAATGTTGCAACAATTGAGTAATACACAAAAGGTACAATCGAATGTGCAAACAAACAATGCTCAACAACAACAATATCGCATTCGACAACAAGTTGCAGTGCCTTCTGCACCATTACAAGTTAATGCAAACTTGCAACCACCACAATGGATTGGACAAACAACATAGCAAGTTAATGCAAGTGCCATACCCCATCTTAAGGAGAAACAACAAAAACCACCCAAACAAAGTTTTTTGCAAATGATGGGATTTACACCGCGACAACAATTGGCACAAAGTCAGCAAATTCCAATTCGTCAACATCAACAACAACATGTGCCTCAATATGTGCCAAGACAAACAAGCTATTATACTTCACAACCGCAATTGACGTCTGTGCAATATCAACAACACCCTCAATTGCAATATCAACCTAGGTTATAAACGATGATGCCACCACAAGAAGCACAGCAACAAGGTCAATATCAAGGCATGGCACAACCACAACAACAAGAGGTGTACCAAGAACATTATATGTCGGAGACACCAAAGATGACAATTTCAGAGCATCAACAACCGATTGAAAACATGATGAATCGACAAAGAGTACCCACTAGGATTAATGATGGACCTCCAAAATCTGATAGAATTGCGCAACAGCTTGAGAAATTGCAACGACAAGTTGATGCATTAGAAACTAAAGGAACAAAGAAGTTGTACACAGATCAAGATTTATGTCCTAATCCATTTGACAAGAGCTTATACATGCCTCCATTCCCTAAACATTTTGAGGCACCTAATTTTGAGAAATATAAAGGGAACGGCAATCCAAAAGATCACATTCGAGCATTTTTTGTGGCATGTACTGAAGTGAGTTATGAGGAAACATATTTAATGCGCTTATTTGCACGAAGTCTCACTAGACAAGCCATGGATTGGTACTCGCATCTGCTAGGAAATATAAAGACTTGGTCAGAATTGGCTCAAAAGTTTATATCTCACTTCGCATTCAACATCGATAGTGATGTGACCATGTCAGATTTATGCAACACCAAGCAAAAGCAAGGTGAACCATTAGTGACTTTCTTGCAACGATGGCAAAGCTTGTATAGTCGTTCTTTCCTAGATATACTTGAAGAACAACAAGTGAATTTGTTTATCCAAAACTTGGTCCCAGAAATGATGTATGAACTAAAATTGAAAAGTCCCAGTACTATCAAGAAACTCATTAAGAAAGGGATGAACATTGAAACCACTCTTGTAGCCAAGGGAATCATTAAGCTCAATAAAGACAGTGACAACACAAACAAATGATGGAGTTATTGATGCAAGAACGGTGAATGCAAATCAACCCCCATTCACAATCAAGAAATTAAGTGTTCCTAATATGTCAACTATGGAACAAAATCAAACACCAGTGATCAATGTTACTCAACAGCCGCAATACCAACAACATACTCAACAATACACTCAACAATTTAATCAACAACAAGGCCAGCAACAAAACCAGCAACGCAAACCTTTCTGACCAAGGGATGGGCCTCCTCGACAATTTACGCCATTGGGAGAGCCTATTGAGTCAGTAATGAAATAATTAATACAAGCCAAATTTATCAAGTTACCAGATATCAAGGCAGAACCAGTGGTAAAGCCGCATTGGTGGAATGATAATGCATATTGTGAGTACCATCGGTCAAAAGGACATAAAACCACGTCATGTTTTCAATTGAAACATATGATTCAAGACTTGTTAGAGAAAGGAGTAATTGAGGTAGATCCACCCAATGCGACCTCTAACACTGATCATACAATTTTCAAAACTCCTTTGCTTGATCATGACAAGGGTAAAGTGTCTTCTTCAAACTCTACCCAAATAGCAAATTATGCAAATACTAGTTATAATAATGTCATCAATTGTTTTTGCGCATCAAATGAGTATGTTTCCACCCTAAGAATAAAGGGACAAGATCCTTCTTGCGCAATCACCACTCGTCGATCCAAAATAGTCCTGAAAGGAGCTCCTGTAGTTCCTCCCAAATCAACTCCTGTGAGTCAATATAATCTCCTAGATCATCTAGGAAAGACACCTGCACAAATATAAATCCTTGAGTTGTTGAAAGTGTCCCCCATGCATCACGCAGTCCTAGATAAAGCTTTAATTGAGTCCACTATCCCGACAGACATTGATGTTGACCAGTTTCAAGCCCGAATTGGACATCTAGCTATTTCCCAAAATGTTGCATTTTTTGATAATGATATCTCACCTGATAAGCTCCCTCATAATGATCCTTTACATCTTGAAGTCTTTGTCCATAATTGCAAAGTCCGACGAGTCTTGATAGATGGCGGAGCAGGTCTTAATATTTGTACCTTGAGAGTGGTCATTGGCCTTGGTTATACAAAAAATGACATTGATGCTTCTAGAAGAATAACAATCAAAGCATATGATGATGCTGAGCACCCATCTAAAGGGATAATTACATTGCCTATCAGAGTTGGTCCAGTGACAGAAAACACTTTCATGCAGGTCCTAGACCTCGATCTCCCTTATAATATGATTCTTGGCCGTCCATGGATCCACGCAATGAAAGCAGTTCCATCCACCTATCATCAATGTTTAAAATATCCTTACAATGGAACTGAGATAACAATTCAAGGAGATCCTAATCCATTTCAATTTTGTGCTACCCTAAAGGATTCCCCTCAGCAACAAGTCCCAGTCAATAGAGAGGCCCACTCACATAGTTATGTGGATCCTAAAGAATTGTTAGATGTTGTCAAAGGAAAATTAAAGATACAAGACCAAGGATGCGGAGAATATTCAATGGATCAAACATTCCTCATTGGGAATTTACCAATATCTCCAAAATCATATGGCAAACCACATTTGTTGCAAAAGGAACCCAAGGTAGTTATTCAATATCAGCCTCCCACTACATTTACAAGATGGGGTGAACTTGACAAAGAAACTTTAGATGATGATGTCATAGATTGGCTTTATAAAGATCCAACTGAGACCCCACCTGTCAAGTTGTCGGTGGAACGGTACAGCAAAGGATTTACTATGCTGCAGAAGAAAGGATATGATGGCTGCAATGGCTTAGGCCCAAACAAGAATGGAAGGCTAGAACCTATTATACCTGAGATGCGACCTCCAACTTTAGGGTTAGGTTTTGTACCATTACGAATTGGATCCTCATCTACCAAAGTGACCACATGTGGAAAGGGGCATGACTCTGATGATGAAATAACACCTGAGGATACCCGACCCAAAATTGATTCCAATGAATGGGAGTGGAGTTCTTTTTCTTCTAGCTCCTATGCCCTTGACAATGTTTTCCTTGACCCTAATGATTTGCCTATGGAAGACAAACATGAAATAACTACCCCTCCTAAAACATGTCCTAATGCTTGGATAGAGTCATTCTGGGACCCAATCTCTGAATCAGATACAAGCAGTTCAAATAGTGATACCACGGATGTTTACATCTTTACCATCTTAGTCCTCTCTCTCCTTAAAACCGATGATGACATGCCCCTTGTTTATCCCCAACTTATCCAACATGACCAACAAGAACCACTCACATTGGATTGTTTTCAAAATGATGAAGCAATTGCAGAATTCCTCGGACTATGGGAAGGCATACCACAAGGTGATCATAAGGCGGGATTTGCTATTGATCTGGATTCCACAGCATATTTCGGGGAGTCAACTCCATCTTCCAGTCATCAAAATGAAAAAAGAAAAGAAAAAGTACAAAATCAAAAAGATATGTCTTTGAGTGAAAACTATAAGGCACTCTCTGATTATGAAAAAGTAAAAATAAAAGACATACCTATGGGTGAAAACCTCTCTGAGGTGCCCAAAGGTGGAAGAGTGGACATACCCCTATCAAGTCAAGATAAATCAACATTGCTTGTGGAAATGACTGAAGAGATAAATTTAGGTACACCTGACAACCCTAAGGCCATTCATTTTGCTGCTTCTCTATCAAAACAGGAAAAGATAGATTTTGTCAATTTCTTTCTTGAGAAGAAGATCATCTTTGCATGGTCCTATGCAGATATGCCTGGCCTTGATCTAGAATTAGTCCTTCATCACTTGCCATTAAAAGCAGATGCCAAGCCTGTCAAACAAAAACTCAGAAAGATGCATCCCTAGGTGGCTCTTTTGGTCAAGGTAGAACTGAAGAAATTACTAGACATGGGCTTTATCAGACCCATTGATTATGCAGATTGGATTTCAAATTTGGTATCGGTTAGCAAAGTAACTGGAGGCATCAGAATCTGTACAGATTTTAGGGATCTCAATAAAGCATTCCCTAAAGATAACTTTCCACTGCCAAATATAGACATCATAGTTGACATGACTGTGGGATATGAGATGCTCTCATTGATGGATGGTTTCTCCGGCTATAACCAAATTCGCATTGCTCCTGAAGATCAACATAAGACTGCATTCACATGTGCTTGGGGTACTTACTGCTGGAATGTGATGCCCTTTGGTCTTAAAAATGCAGGAGCAACATATCAAAGAGCGATGACGACAATTTTCCATGATTTCATGCATACTTTGATGGAGGACTATGTTGATGACTAATTATGCAAATATGTCACAAGAGATAGTCATCTAGCCATCTTGGGCCCAATCTTTGACCGAATGGAAACTTACAAGCTTAGACTCAATCCAAAGAAGTGTGTCTTTGGTGTCACAGCTGGTAAATTACTAGGGTACATTTTTTCTCATCGAGGCATCGAAGTCCACCCGGCCAAGGTTAAAGCAATAATGGATATGCCTCCTCCTTCTAATCTCTGTCAACTAAGAAGTCTGCAAGGAAAACTGCAGTCAATCCGCCAGTTTATAGCTCAATTGGCAGACAAATGTCATCCATTCCAGCATTTATTGCATAAAGGATTCGCTTTTAAATGGACTGAGCAATGTCAATCAGCATTTCAAGCTCTTAAGGACTATTTGCTGTCAGCACCTATTCTAATGCTGCCTATAGAAGAAAAGCCATTTATATTGTATATTTCTGCAACTGAAATGGCACTAGGAGTTCTCTTGGCCCAACAGGATGAGAACGGCAAGGAGCGAGCTATTTATTATATCAGTCGGACACTAGTAGGCTATGAGCTAAATTATTCAACTATTGAATGGGCATGCTTAGCAGTGGTCTTTGCAACACAGAAACTCCGACACTATATGTTAAATCACCAAACATTGCTGGTTGCAAAAATTGATCCCTTGAAATACTTGCTTAACAGAGCAGCTTTGACGGGTCGCCTGGCAAAGTGGGTTATGATCCTCAGTGAATTTGATATTGAGTACATGGAGCGAAAGGCAATAAAAGGACAAGTCATAGCGGATCAACTTGTAGAGGCTCCTATTTATGATGATCATCCCATGTTGACCGATTTTCCGGATGAATTAGTCTTTGCTCTTACATCTTCTAATGAATGGAAGTTATACTTTGATGGGTCCCATACCAAGTTCGGATCCAGAGTAGGCATATTGTTTGTCACCCCTCAAGGTGATGCTATCCCTAAGTCCTATAGAATAACTTTTCATTGTACCAATAACATTGCAGAGTATGAAGCTTTGGTCACAGGACTCCAAGTAGCGGTCTACTGGAACATCACACATTTACAAGTCTATGGAGATTCTCAGTTAGTCATCCGACAAGTGAATGATGACTACGAAACAAAAGATGAAAAGCTTATTCCCTACAAGCATATGGTAGATTTATTCAAGACAAAATTCATGGCTATCCATTTCAGTCAAGTTCCAAGAATGCAAAACAAGTCAGCAGATGCGATGGCCACGATTGCTTCCATGTTAAATATGCCCCACAATATGGACAAATGTGAATTTTTGGTCGAATAGTTGCTTGTCCCTTCTCTTGACATTTCGACAACAGATGTGATGTGTGTTCTTGTTGGTCCTAACTCCCTGTGGTACAATGATGTATATCAATATTTGAAATCCCAAACCTTACCACCTAACCTTTCCGCTAACCAATGTCGAGCCTTCATCCGACAGATGACCAAATATGTCATCATTGCCGACACCCTTTACCATCGTTCCTTTGACCATACCCTCCTTAGGTGTTTGGATTCTGATGAAGCACAAACGGCTTTACACAAGGTTCACGATGGTATATGTGGGGGCCATTTCAATGGTCTGAGCTTAGCCAAAAAGTTGATTCGTGCTGGGTATTATTGGCCCACTCTGGAAAAAGATGTTCATGATTTTGTTAAGAAATGCTACAAATGCCAAATCCACGGAAATTACATTCATGCACCAGCCCAAGAGCTTCATTCTATCATATCTCTGTGGCCTTTTTCTCAATGGGGATTGGATCTTATTGGAAAGATTCATCCGACATCTACAAATGGACACAAGTTTATCATTATAGCCACAGAGTATTTTACAAAATGGATCGAGGCTATCCCCATGACCTATATCACTGGTGTGCAAATTTCAAAATTCCTATTGAATTATATCATATGCCGGTATGGGGTTCCCCTTGCCATAGTCACAGATAATGGTCGTCCCTTCAAGAATAAAGATGTCAAGGAACTCTGTGAAAAGTTTCATATCCAACACTGTTTTTCTAGTCCATACTATCCACAGGGTAATGGTCAAGCCGAAGCATCAAATAAAACCATTATCAAGATCCTAAAAAAGGTTGTCAATGACGCTGGTCGAGATTGGCATGTATAGTTGAATCCAGCACTATGGGCTTATTGCACTTCTATTCGCACACCTACTGGCGCAACACCTTATTCCTTGGTGTATGGTGCGGAAGCCATTTTACCCTTGGAAGTGGAGATTCCTTCTTTGTGTGTTTCCTTGCAACATCTGATTGATGATGAAATGCACAGAGTCTCTCAGCTGCATCAGCTTGAGATGTTAGATGAGAAACGTCAGACAGCCCTGACACATTTGCAAGCATATCAAAACCGTCTCCATCGCTCTTATAATAAGAAGTTGAAAGGGCGACACTTCGAAGTGGGAGATCTAGTTTTAAAGGCAAACCCCAAGAATGTACAATCTACTGACATCATCAAAGGCAAGTTTGAACTTAATTGGGTTGGGCCTTTCATAGTGACTGCAGCATATGGCTCGGGGGCATATCAGCTTGCCACCCCAAAAGGTGAACCTTTGTCCGATCCTGTAAATAGCATGCACCTTCGCAAGTACTGGGCTTAATTTTCTATCAACACTTCTTCAAGTATGATCTTGAAAAAATACAAAAAAAATCAAAAAAGCAAAAAAATACAAAAAAATCAAAAAGATCAAAAAAATACAAAAAAAAAGTGAAAAACAAAGGAAAAAGAACAAAAAAAAAAAAAGAAAGGAAAAAAGTAAAGGAAAATGATTTGCCCTCTAGTGAAAACCTGGCAAACAAGTGCTTTGGGCAAGTACCGTGGTGAAACCTGGCAAACAGGCGCCATGTGTAAAAATGATCATTGCTCTGTCATCTATCATGACCTCTAGCTATGCTTTCTCTCTGCAAGTTTATCATGTCCTGACCCAATGTGCTATTCCAGGCCTGTGATTGGTCAACATCATTGTCTTGCATACTCCAGTTTCTTGTGCATGCGTTTCAGTCTTGGTCTCTATATATGTTTTTCAGATGTGCATTGGGTGTGTTCCCCTTGTCATGATCAATCACTGGAATCATAAAAATTGAAAAATGTCCTAAAAAAAATCATAAAAATTGAAAAATATCCTAAAATAATCTAAAAAAATTGAAAAATGTCCTAAAAAAAATCCAAAAAAATCAAATAATGTCCTGAAAAAATCCAAAAAAATCAAATAATGTCCTGAAAAAATCCAAAAAAATCAAATAATGTCCTGAAAAAATCCCTAAAAAGTCAAATAAAGTCCTGAAAAAATGAACAAAAAAATTAAAAAAATTGTAAAAACTCGAAAAACAAAACACCAATATCACCTTTGTGCATAGACAGATCGCTGAGCATACATCCAACGACACATCGATCAAACATTTTTGTAGACAATAAATAGATAACATGTCACAACATTGCGTTTTACTGCAAATCATGCATTAACAGATGACCTTTTTCAATCAAACCAGACATTCAAACTGATCACAATTGTCATATCAATCTATCAACATCACTATCATTTGTCCTTGTCACATTATCATGAGTCTTATACAGGGTGTGGTATACTCAAAACCGGACTGTGTCCTGTCTTAGACGGGGTACCACATTCCCTGAAACCAGACAACATGAATGTCCTATCAACACTTTCAACTTTTGACAATGAAGATCAAGATGTTTGTTTGACTTGTTGAAATTAGCAAGTCTTATCATTTATTAATTTATCTTTGATCATGTTCCTATGTTGCTCGATGATGTCACTGAGTGATTTAGAGTGACCGGGATGGTTCATGGTCCCTTTCTTTTTTGTTGTGATTGTTGTTTGTCTGCAATGTGTCTGTCTTTTGCAAAAAGGGTTGCATTTTAGCTCTGGCCTTCAATGCCATGATGCTACGCATCCATTTTGCTACATTAAATAAAGGTTCTCACCTACAAAGTGCATTAGTGAAAGCAAGTTCTTCTTCGTCTCTAACTGTCCTCTGTCTCATTTCTTCTTACTAACATTTCTTCCGTCAGTTCGGATAGTCAGTTCGGTCTAGTGCTCTAATTTCCCCAAACACATATGTTGCATCCTGCATTCATTGGTTAGTACATTTGCATTGCATCAAGCATCATATCAAGCATTTTATCCATTTCATATTATAAATGCATCGAAAACACATCAAAATGTATCCATACATATTCCACAATAAATAGTGCATAAGACATCCATGCATGGAAAATAACATAAGTGATAACACATTGCATCCCATCATATTGATGCATATCATATCATATATCTAAATAATATCGGAGTACAAAATTGGACTGTCTGTCCTAAGTATGGCCCGTAGGCTGACTACAAAATGTCAAACTACATCTGTCTCTATCCTAAGGAGCATGTGCCTCTATCACTAGGTGCTCCCTCTGTCCTCCTCATCCCTGCCATGTCTCAAGGATGATGTCCCTCCTGTCCAAGGTCCTGGCTGTGGTGGTCTCATAGGTCCACTCACCCCCATGCTGCTCACTGACCTCCAAGAGCGTGCCCTGCTCTCTGTACTTGATCGTGCCCGATATGACGATGCTCTCTTCTCTAGTGGAACTGCACTCTCATATAGTGTCCTCCAATGGCGTATCTCCTCTCCGGTCTCTACCAACATCTGTGCCATCTCACGTGCACTGGCATCCCTAATCGACCCAGTATACTCAATGACTCTTTGTTCTTCTCCCTGTGCCTGGGCTATTGCTGTATCTTGAGCTGCTGTAAGTCTGGCTATCTCTGCTCTGAACTGATCATGCTCTATCCTCAAGATGGCATTCTGTCTCTCTAATGTCATAATATTATCATGCTGACTCGCTATGGTAGCCCTGCACATCTCCATCTCCTCTATCCTAGTTGTCTCCGGCTCTATGGGTATATCCTGCAATGACTCCTGATCGGCTGAATCTGGCTCATCGTCATCCCCCTCATCATCTCTATCCTCATCATCCCCCTCATCCTCATCACTACCCTCATCCTCCTCATCCTCATCATCTCCCTCCTCCTCTCCTGTAAGTGGGAAGTCCTCCTATCTCCTAGGTACCAGAATATCAGGATCTATCAATGGCACTGGCTGTCATCATGCAAACCATCGCTCATACTCCTCTGTCATCCTGGCATCCACCACATCTGATCTCCAATCCCACTATCTCTGCTATAGCTATGTGAAGTTGGCATATGCTATGTGTGGCTGAATCATACTCCCCCACTGACTCATCTCTCTGTGAGATCGAGCAAAGTGTGTAGTCCTTCTAGGAACATCCTACCTCTCTCCAAACTGTCATCTGACTCTCTCTGGCAAGTACATTTCAATCACTCTCTAGCAATTCACTGGTCGCCCAATTAGGTATCTCTCCTGTCTGCAATACGGTAGCTCATCACTATCATCTGACCATCCAGGGCAATCAAGATATGGCCTCCATGTGAACTCTCTCAGTCTGTCTAGCTCGTGTCGCCAATACAATATGTATCCAAAAGGACCCTATCTCAATGCTCCTCCATAGCAGTATACATATGGTCAATGTGGTACTACCTGTCTCTCTGCAATCGGTTGACATATGGCTATGTGCTCAAATGCCCATACTTGTAGCAATGTGACTCCACAGCTCAAAGTCTGCATTCCCTGATATGCTATCTGATGCAGCTGAAAATATAGCATAGCAAGTATACATGGTCCCCATGCGTACACAGTCCCCTCTATCGCCGTCCACTCTAGCAATCTTCCCCATCCAATAGGGAATCCATGTCCTCATCTATCCCTTGCTAGTAGGCATGCTATAACCACGGCTATCACCACATATCATCGATTGTACTCTGATGCCATGGTCTCCCAGCCAATCTCCCTCTCTACGATATCCAGATCATTTGCGTCGCACTCAAATAATCTGCACAAAGCATCTCTCCCTATCACTGGGTCATATTCTATCATCTCTCCATGAATCAGAATGCGGAGGATATGCCATACATCCTCTAGTGTCACAGTCGCCTCTCCAGTCGCAAGATGGAATGAGGAGGTCTCTGAATGCCATCGCTCTGCCAATGCAATAAGCAGTCCTGTGTTTGCCCTAATCTCAGGCATGAATGTGATATAGTATATCCCAAGTCCTACTAATGTATCTCTGTCCATGCTTCTGAGTCTATGTCATAACATGAAGCAGTCAGGTCGGTTCTCCCGCGTGATCAAAGGATACTGTTGACTCTGCATCACAATTGGGGCACATTTTGTCAATTTTAGGGTTTGCTCCTACAGGCTGCATTTCCTTGTTTCATGTCCAAATTAGGGTGTTTCTAATCTATTTTGACCTATCCTACCCTTGTCCCCCCTTTTCAGATCATTCGCATGCTATTTTTGACCAAAATTGACTTCCCAGGGGACAACTGCGCCTGTGTGATAAGTCCTGCACCTGTGTAGCCATAACCTACGCCTATGTACCCTACACAAGTGTAGGATACCCTACACAAGCGCAGGATGAGCTCACACAGGTGCAAAAGTCAGTTTCTACATTCCCTGTGGGCCCCGCAATGTCCCACAAGCGATCAAAATTCATAAAATTGACAAAATGGGTTTTTGAGATACATACCGCTGCTCCCACGTCGTTCGGTCATCTGTAGGTGTGCACATGTTCTCTAAGGTGATCTGCCATTGAAATGTTCGCCATCTCTCTACAAGTGTCCTTTTCCAGAGCAACAAATCCTCCTCTTTGGCTAGTGCAAATGAGCAATTTTCACTCTCTTTGTCTCATTTATAGATCTTTGTTAGTGCATAGATGGACGTGCACTCTCTCCATCTCATGTTGGTCATTGTCTTTTAAGCTTTCAATTGCTTGTCCTTCATGCATCTGATCTCCGATTGTCAGTTTGTTTGCTCCTATCATGTTCTATCATTCTTATCGATCAATTGGCCTCTTTTCTGGATGTTTCTGACCAATTCCTTGAGGGGGCATGCATATGTCATTGTCAGTGTCTGGGGCATTTTCATTATTGTTCTTTGAAACAACGCTTGAAATCGCATTGTCTCAAAGAGGGGCAAAATGTAGACATCTAAAAATGGTCAATCATACTTTAACATTGACGCATTGCCTTATTTTAGGGTTTTTGCGTCACATTAACATTCCTCCTATGATTCGCACTTGGTCTTTATCATTTGCGAGCATCGAGTCCTTCTTCTGCATTCTTCATTTGTCTCGCTTTCGAATTTGGTCTTGTCAATAACAATATTTGTCATGATTTTGGTCGATCTTATCTTGTCGCATCAATGTGCATGCTCATTTGTCATATTTTGACATCATCAATCCTAATTAGGGTTTTTTCCTCTTATCAATCTTGTCATCTTGCGATCGATTTGTCATCGATCGTTGTCATTATCAATCTTGTCATCTTGCGATCGATTTGTCATCGATCATTGTTGTTTTCAATCTTGTCGTCTTGTGATCGATTTGTCATTGATTGTGGTCATTTTCAATCCTGTCGTTTTGCAATCTATTTTGTCATCGATCCTTGTCTTCTTTTCAATTTTGTCATTTTGCGATCAATTTGTCATCGATCGTTGTCTTTCTCAATTGTGTCAATTTGGATCAAGTAGTCATTGTTCCTCATCAATTAGCGCATTTATCAATCAAATCGTTTGTCAGCATTGGTCCTTTGTCAGTTAGAATCATGATCAAATCAAATCGATATCAATTATCCTTTGTCAAGACCTAATTATCATTCTTGCATTTCTAATTCATCTTCTAGGGTTTCATGATTTAGTCATTTAACCTTGTTTGTCATTTCTCCCTCTAGGTTAAATAATTAATTTATTTATCCTAGATCTTCTTGTCACAATTAAATGTTTATTTAATTGGCTAACTAATTCTTCCATCTTTGTGAATTAATTCACTTAATTCCTAATTTCCTCAATTTTCTAATTTTCCTAATTTCTAATTCAATTCTATCCTATTTTTCTCCTAATTTTGTGGGAATGACATTTCAATTTGTCATAATTTTGTCATAATTGACAATCAATCAATTTTGCATAGAAAGTGCAAATTTGTCATGTTTGTCATTCTTGATTTTTGCAATTTCCATTTTTATCTAATTCATGCTAATCTTATCTTTTCTCCAATTTGTCTATAAATTGGATGAATTTCTTCAATCAAAGCCCCTGATCCCTGGTCAAATCAATCAAGCTTCGAGTATTCTTGCGCTATCATCTTGTCTACTTGCTTTCACATCATGCTCATGCACTAGTAGGTGAGATCCACAACAAAGCTATTTGAAGGAGAAAGAAGGACAATGGAGCCACATGAAGGAGACATTCAAGTTTGCAATGGTTTGCGTTTGAATTGATGTCTTGTTTTCATGTCTTTATTGAGTGTAATTAGGATTGTTATCATTGCAATTGAGTTTTCGTGATTGAACTAGGCTAATATTGATTTGCTTTGATGATTTTCGATTTCCTATCTACAGTATGTGCGAATACTGAAGATCATATGAGCAGACCATAGAGAAGGTTCAAGGAAGGTTTGAAGGTGATTATTAGAGCTTAACCAGTATTGAATCCAGCATTAGAGATGCTATTTTGAGTAGTACATTATTCTAGGATTTAACCATCCTACTGTAGTCATTGAGACTCCTATTTGAGCAGTGTGATCTAGGATGTTTCCCTTTCTACATGTGAAAACCCCATTTGTATACACATACTATCTACAGTACTATCATCTGATTATGGGTAAGGTTTCCCACTATGGTTTTTCCCCTTTCAGGGTTTTCACGTTAAAATCTGTGTTATGTGTTGTGGATGTTGTATCTCTTTATGTTTCATACATTAAGTTTCAATGGTATTCATATTAACTGTTAATTTTTTAACCGGTATTAAATTTGGTTTACCAGTATTAAGTGTCAAGTTTGATTGGGTTGTAATTCATAGACAACTGATTCAACCCCCCCCCCTCTCAGTTGCCTTTCAGTTCCTAACAATGAACCGGCAGAAGACTCTACTAGTGCTTCCAGCAATAGGAAGGGATGGGTGTTCCTGGCTATCAAAGAAGATGATTTGGCACTGGAAGAGAGTGTACCTAAAGAGAAGGCACTTGCTACTAAAATTAAAGACAAGGATGAATGGGTAATTGACAGCGGTTGTTCACATCATATGACTGGAGATAAAGGGAATTTTTTGTCTTTGCAAGAATTTGATGGCGGCCTTGTTAGATTTGGAGATGACAAAGCATGTATGATCAAAGGAAAAGGAACTATATCATTGGATGGTAAGAACAATACTGACAATGTTTATTATGTTGAAGGTTTAAGGCATAATCTTTTGAGTGTAGGACAATTGGTAGATAAGGGATTTCAATTATAGTTCAAGGATGGAAAATGCAAAATCATTAACAGATCTGATTTGGAGATGGCAACCGGTACAAAGACAAAAGGTAATATATTTCATCTAAATTCCGGTGAGAAGACATGCTTGATTGCACAAATTGATGAGAGTTGGCTATGGCATAAAAGGTCATGTCATGTGAATTTTGATTGCATTGTGAAGATCAATTCAACTAAGGCAGTTAGAGATATACCTAAGATTGTTAAGCCCTATAATCCGGTATGTAAAGAATGTCAAATGGGTAAACAGGTGAGAACCTCTTTTAGGAGTATACAAGATAAATCAAATGATGTTCTTGATCTTATTCATACTGATTTGTGTGACCCTGCTAGAGTTAAAAGTTTTCAAGGTAATAGATATTTTATGCTAATCATTGATGATTATTCTAGAATGATGTGGGTTACTTTTCTAAAAGAAAAATCTAAAGCATTTGAAAAGTTTAAAATATTTAAGGCTAAAGTGGAAACTTAGATAGGATTGAAGATTAAATATTTGAGGTTGGATCATGGTGGAGAATTCACATCCGGTAAGTTTAATAACTTTTGTGAGAAGTATGGTATGAGAAGATAATTTTCTGCTCCCCGGACACCTCAGCAAAATGGAGTTGTGGAAAGAAAGAACAAAACTATCTTGGAGGTTGCTAGAACAATGATGATAGAAGCTAGTCTACCTCATATCTACTAGAGAGAAGCAGTGAGTGCAATGATTTATACATTCAATAGAGTACATATCAAAGGAGAAACCTGTAAGACACCTTATGAATTATGGTTTGGCAATACACCTACAGTTAAGTATTTTAGAATTTTTGGTAGTAAATGTTATATCAAGAGAGATGGTATCATTGGGAAATTTGATCCTAGATGTGATGAAGGCATATTTCTTGGTTATTCTAATGAAAGCAAGGCATATAGATGTTATAACAAGAGATTGCAGAGAATTGTGGAAAGTGCTAATGTCAAAGTGGATGAGCTGAATAGAGGTCAAATCAGAGTTTGTGAGAAGGAATTGGCAATGGAAATGATTATATCTAAACGGGTAGCACCTTTACCAAAATAGAATGTTGAACTAGTTACTTCGGCACTATCAAAAAATTCTACATTAACTGAAGAACAGGGAAGAGGAACAGAGAGTTAGAAGACTCCTAGGTATGTGAGATTGAATCATTCAGAAGATCAGATCATTGGGGATAATAACAATGGAGTAATGATAAGAAAAAGACTGACAACTAATGAGGTATGTTTAATTTCTCAAGTTGAACCGGTATCAGTAATTGAGGCATGTAAAGATGAATATTGGTTGAAAGCTATGGAAGAAGAATTAGATTAGATTGAGAAAAATAACACATGGACTTTGGTTCCTCGACCTAAAAAAAAAAAAAATTATTGGAACTAAATGGGTTTTTAGGAATAAATTGAATAAGGATGGTAAAGTTGTAAGGAATAAGGCTAGATTGGTTTGTAAAGGATATTATCAGAAGGAAGGAATTGATTATGGAGAGACTTTTGCACCTATAGCTAGGATTGAAGCTGTAAGATTATTTCTTGCCTATGTTGCTTATAAAAACTACAAAGTCTATCAGATGGATGTTAAATGTACATTTTTGAGTGGGGATCTTGATGAGGAAGTTTATATTGAGCAACCTGATGGTTTTTCACTATCAGATGATACAAATATGGTTTGCAGGTTAAGGAAAGCTTCATATGGATTGAAATAAGCGCCTAGAGCTTGGTATGCAAGATTGGATAAATATCTTTTGAATCTTGGTTTTACTAAGGGCATTGCTGACAGTAATTTATATTATAAGATCACTGATGATGATATACTAATTATTGAAGTATTTGTTGATGATATTATTTTTGGAGGTGAAGATAAGTTATGCATATAATTTTCTAAGAATATGGAGAAAGAATTTGAGATGTCTATGATTGGTGAGATG
Source organism: Cryptomeria japonica (assembly GCF_030272615.1). Lineage (NCBI taxonomy): Eukaryota > Viridiplantae > Streptophyta > Pinopsida > Cupressales > Cupressaceae > Cryptomeria > Cryptomeria japonica. The sequence continues at coordinate 637,724,617 of NC_081414.1, forward strand.
AATTTTTTCTTAGGTTTGTAGATTACTCAGATTGACAAAGGTATTTTCATTTGTTAAACTAAATATGCTAAGGAATTGTTGAATAAATTTGGTATGGGAGATTATAAACTGGGAAGTACTCCTATGGTTACAAGTGAGAAATTGACAAGAAAAGATGTTTCTGCACTAGTAAATCCTACAAGATACAAATCTATGATTGGAGGTCTGCTTTATTTGACTCAGACTAGGCCTAACATTATAAATGTTGTTTGTATTGTTTCGAGATTTTAGAATGATCCTAGAGAAAATCATGAGATGGCAGTGAAAAGGATTTTTAGATACTTGCAAGGTACATCATAATATGGTATGTGGTACCCTAAGGATGATAAATTTATTTTATGTGCATATACAAATGTTGATTGGGATGGAGATGTTGATGACCGGAAAAGCACTTCCAGTGGAGCTTTCTTCCTTGGAAAGAAGTTGATTTCATTGATCAACAAGAAACAGTCACGTACTTCTTTATCTACTGTTGAATCTAAGTATGTTGTTGCTGATACTAACTATACACAAGTTTTATGGATGAATTAAATGTTCAAGGATATAAAGGTGGATTGTGATGCATCGGTAGTTATTCACTGTGATAACTCTGCTGCTATTGATATGTCAAAGAATCTGGTATTTCATTCTAAAACAAAGAACATATATATCAAGTATAAGTTTTTGAAGGAAAAGGTGGAAGCAAATGAAGTTAGACTAGTTTATGTGAACACTAAAGAGCACATTGCATATATTTTCACTAAACCTTTGCCCAAGGAATCATTTGAGTACCCAAGAGACAGATTGGGAGTTTCTACCCCTCTAGTAGAGACTTGATTGATGCGGTTTGGCATCATTGTGGCATGCATTATCATAGATACTATTCATTCTAGCACTGATGTGGGATGCTACTACTCAAGGGGAGTAGTCAGCTTTCAGATTCAATGGTTTATGTTTTTGCTTTGATATTTTTGTCAGATTTTTGGCATTGATGTCAAAGGGAGAGAGATATTGATGTGAAAAAGACAAAGGAAGAAAAATAAAAAGTCATAGGGGGAGAGATATGAATAAGAAAAGTAAAAGGTGGAGACATTGACATTTAGAGTTATATGTGGGAGATTATTGGTTGTCTTCCATTGGGGGAGACTTGTTTGGCATTTCTTGGTACTTAGATGTTTTTCACATCTAGTGTTGCCATCAATGCCAAAGGGGAAGATTGTTGTTCATTTGGTGGAATTGATTATGTGTTGCATTGATGTTTTGTCATTGATGCCAACACTAGCTTCTTGGATGCTTTACCGGCACCCTTCTGGTCCTGGTAGGTTGAGTGGTTTCTAGTTGATTTGGATCTGGCATGATCCGATAGGCTCCGGTCTAGTTTGGTGATGGAATTGGCTTAATCATGATACTCATGCTCATATTTGGTTAGTTGGTTTTGGTCTGGTGATCGAATGCTATCCTGTTTGCCTAGAAGCTTGGCTTCTGGTTCCGGCGAGGGTTTCACCGACAGAGCTTTTGACAAAGATCTTTAATGAATTTCATAAGTGGTGTTGGTGCAGCTTCTGGTGGAGTTTCAAGATGTTGTTGGTGATCATGTTCAAGACTTGGCAAATGGAGATCATTGTTGTAGCATGTGGACTTATACTGGGTCCCGATTGATCTAGGTTATGGACCAACTTTAATGTAATGTGTGGATTGGACCTCTCAATGTATTTACATGATGTCTTATGTGTTGGATATTATTTGTTTGGTCTAAGGCCGACATGGTTTGTAATTATGTAATTGGTTTATTGTCTGGTGGAGGACCTGATTGTTTATGGTCGAGGGTTTGTATATATATACATGTAAGATCTCATTGTAGATCATCATGGTTATGTTAGAGTTCATGGTTAAAGGAATGTAATGTGTGAATAATGTAATATCATTCAGGAAGAGGATTTGGTCGATCATTGGAGATCGAATTGGGTTTATGCAAGATGATTTATTTCTCTGGTATTGAACTTAACCGGAACTGTACTTAGGCATAGGAGATGCTATATTTTGCAGTTCAACACTTCTTCGAATTGTAGTCTGGATTTACATGTAGTCAATGAGGCTCCTTTTCTGATGAGAAGTGTGCTCTAGGTTGTTGGCCTTCCTGCAAGTGTAGGCCCCTCACCTGTAATCCACATACTTACTGCAGAAGTATTATTTGACTGTCGGTAGGCTTCCCACCGTGGTTTTTGCCTTTATCGAGTTTTCCACATATAAATCTTGGTGTCATGTGGATGGTATTTATTTTGTGATTATTGTTTATGCTTAATTGGTTTAACTGCTATTTCGGTATTAATGTTTTGGTTTCTGGTGTTAAAGTTTAAATTGCTAATGGTTCCAGTAATCTATGACAACTGATTCACCCCCCCTCTTAGTTGTCTTCCAGTTATTTGAACTGTCTAACATTGCCTTCATCTTCTCATTTGTGACACATCATTTCAATGGACTTATCTTGTTTCTCCTTTGTCATATTATGAGGGATATTTTCTACTATTAGTATTAATGCTTCTTGGTTTTGTTTCAATTTTGATCAATTCACTATTGGCACCTATATTTTCGACTAGAAGCTTCTTCTTGCATGGTTGAGTAGTGTCATTGGTGTCACTTGTGTAGATTCATGTGCCACGTGCATCTTTGAATGTCAGATGCTTTGCCTTTGTTTGTCATCTAATCATTGTTCGAGTAGTGTCATTGAGGGCACTCATGCAAATTCTTGATCTTGATCATCATTTTGGCCTTT